>NC_088780.1:58878809-59194087 GCF_958450345.1 Calliphora vicina | reverse complement strand
TAAATATAAAACAAATTACCAGGTTATCCCACGTCCACTCAAGTAAGACCCTAGTAGACCTATATATACGTATAGGAAGCTGGAACGATTAAACATTGTTATTAAAATCATACGTAGAGTTAGTTATAAATGGTACTCCAAAAATTTAAGATTTGAGTTATAAATGGTATTCCACCAGTATCAATGAATTCTTATTATTTCCACCAGGATTTATTCAAATTAAAAAACACACGGTGTAAACTACGTAGAATAGGAACCTTTATACGAACGAGACGCAAAATTATCGAAGGCAAAAAAACGAAAACGAACCTGATTGCCCGAGTTGTTAATCAACCCAGAACTACTTTGCGACTTGGTCTTGATGTATACAATATGAAATTATAACACAGATTTAGAAGAACAGTGTTGTTTAAAGTATTCGCTAATTATTAAAAGTACTCACATAATCTTAAAATAAATAAAAAAAAAATTTTTTGCGACTTGGTCTTGATGTATACAATATGAAATTATAACACAGATTTAGAAGAACAGTGTTGTTTAAAGTATTCGCTAATTATTAAAAGTACTCACATAATCTTAAAATAAATAAAAAAAAAATTTTTTCCAAAAGAAAGCTTAGGCCTATACCTTTAAGAGATTTTTGGTCTCTTAGTGGAATCCGAGTGGGATATAATCAAAATAAATGTTTTAATACAAAAATTGTATGTCTTGAGTTACAAAATATTTATGTTGATAGATATCACACTTGCATTCCAATAAGTAACCAAACATTTCTTCAAGGAAAATATCTAAACTTTTTTTTGAAAAAAAATTAAAAAAGGGTCCATTTTGAAAAAAAAAGTCAACAAAGTTTTTAATTTTGTAAAAAAAGTCAAAAATTGTATGTTTTGAGTTACAAAACATTGATTTTGATAGATATCCAACTCGCATCCATCTAAGCGGCCAAATAGGTCCTCAAGGAAAATATCTAAGCTTTATTTTGAGAAAAAAGGACCATTTTGTATCTGAATTGCTATCCAATAGAACTAACCTTGGTGCATTTCATCCCGATAGAAAGACATATTTTTCAAAAGTTGGTTCACTTGACATGAAATCCCCCATATACTTTTTGGTTCTATGACCAAACGGAATGAAAAACTCAATGTACCACTCCACAACTTGTTGGTGGTGGATATAAAAAAACAACACCACTACACAACATATTAAATAATGCAGGTATGTTGTAAGTACCCTGTCGATTTAAAGGTATCAATTGTCAACTATATATCGATCCGCTACTTAGAGAGTTATTTGATTTAATCTAAAGAGTAATTATAATAAATGAACTTAAGCTAAATAAAAATTTACTTTGAAATTTTATAAAATAAAAAGTTCAAATAATTACCAAAAAATCTCTAAGTTATGTAGAGATTATAAAATTCACCAATAGAGCTTATTTGTAGCTAACACATTCATTAGCGCGGAGCTAGTTCCAAGAGCAGCATGTTATATACAAACATTAGGATGTGTGGAGATGAGTACCCCAGCAGTTCTAGGAGACAGTCCCGAACTAGTGATTTTACCCATCATTAAGACGTGATGTCCTACTTTCTAAAGTGCAGTACAAAATATATGTTTAAAGTGACTTCACTATTGGTTGCACTAAAGTGACTCTTGACTTCACGCTATGGTACATGGGATATCAGCATACTTAAGCAAAAATAAACTGTATGAGAATTATATCAACACAATACAAACTAGTTTGTGCGAATTACGTACACAACGTTCACTCTATATTACTTACCCCCAGTACCACTTGTTGTTTTAACTAACAGTTGTACTGACAGTCTTCATACAAAAATAATTTTAACCGACAGTATATCTATTAGTTAAGGCATAACCAGACTTCGTATTAATGGGGGTTAGAGACACTTAAGTGACAATTGTATTCACGCTAGATTACCTTGGATGTATAAAGTAACCAAATGTCTTCTATGTGCACTGCAAAGTGCGCATACGTGTCAAATGACTCAAAATATATATGTAATTGGAGCCAGTCAAGTGATCAGGCATTAGTGACAATTACTGTCTATAAGGGTTACATTGACTACTTGCTTAACTGTTGGGACGTATGAGAACGAAAGTGGAAAATATATATACATTAGGGATGCCAAAAGGGACTGGGTTTTACAAATCCCGGGATTAGGGATTTTAGAAATGTAAATCTCGGGATTTTTCGGGACTTCGGGATTTTAGTTAAACGTCAAAAACATCAAATTCAACAATAAAAACTATTTCTATTTATTTCGTTAATATATTTAAATAAAAATATAACAATGCAAAAACTAATGCATTGAATTAAAATAAATTTGACAAAAAAGACATTTAATTTTTATACCCGTATTCTGAAGTTTATAACAGTGAGAAATCCATAAGAGGATTTTTAGGAAACCGTTACTATGAGGCCAAATCATCATGTACAAATAGGTGTAGTAGTTTAAAAGTTATTTACAATTGAAACTCCACAATTTTTGTCGAAAATGTTTGTTTCCTTCCTACATTAATATTAAAAATGAAAAGTATTGTTTTCTTTTATAACAAAAAAATTCCGTATGTCTGTTTAAAACACTATAGGCCACAATCGAAAGAAGCCATCTGCCTAAAATTATCCACAAATACTCTCTGTTGATAAAGTTTGTTTGTTTCCAGTAGCCTCATACAATTGTCCCCTGGAATACTGTTTGAGCAATCATAAATATCGCGGCAATTCTTATAAAATGTTGCACAAAATAAGTTCTAAGTACTCTTAAATTATATTGTACATTTTCCCCTAGTCCCCTTCAGAAAATAACATGAACATTCATAATTGTCTTATAATATTTAATATCGTGATAAAATTTAATAAACAAGTTGTGTATGAAAATAAATCCTTCTACCAACTTTTGTGAGGACCAAGTCCATAATAATATACACCGATATCAGAAAAATGAATGAATATAATTAATACCGGAATTTCTTTTTTGTGATTAATTGCATACTATGCCGTTGAAGGTATAAAAAATATCCTGTGATTTTAAAAAATCTTGAAGCTTTTTTTAAGACATTCGCCTATTTTTAGTCGGACTCCTTACAATGATATGAAAGCTATTTATAAAAAGCTAGAAGACTCTAGCTATAACAGTTGTTTAGATATCAATTTTCAATACGTCGAGGTACCAAAATAACACATGCAAATTATTGAGAATTGCAATATTAGAATTCTCCAGATATTCGATAATAAATATTTCATTCCCACTAAGCCGATCCCTCCCAATTTCAGCCAAACATCCTAAAAATATAAGAAATTACAATTTTCTTTGTAATGTAGGTCTCTAATACAGTTCAACAGGTATTCGATAATATCTAATTATTTTGTATGTTAAGTTCCATGTCCACTTTTAATAGCCCGCCCGTTAACTTGAAGAGTCTTGCAATTTTAGTTATCCAGATATACAAAATTGATTAAGTACTTTGTATGGAAGGGCCCACAGCCACCGTTCCTATCCCAGCCATATTTAGCTAAACTCCGTACAGTGATGAGAAAGTAATTCATAGAAAGTTTGAAGAATTTTGTAATTATAGTTCTCAAGATGTTTAGAAATGACTATTTACTTTTTTGGAAGGTGACTCACCACCTGTTCGATCACTCCCATGTTTGGTTAAACCTCATGCACTGATAAGAAACTGAATCATGTAAAGTTTGAAGACTTTTATAGTTATAGTTATCCAGATAATCGAAATACTATTTACTTTGTATGGGAGGTGCCACACCCCTTGTTCCCATCCGTCCCATTTTTGGATAAAGTTCATGTACTGATAAGAAATTGATTAGTATAAAGTTTGAAGACTGTCGCAATAATAGTTTTGCAGATATTCGAAAATACTATATACTTTGCATGGGAAGTTCCACGCCCACTAATCCACTCCCGCCCAATTTCAGCTATTCTAAGTAAAATGATAAGAGAGCTATTCGGACAAAGTTGGAAGAATCTCGTAATTATAGATCTCAAGATATTCAGAAATAACTAGTTACTTTGTATGGGAGGTGACTCACCCCGAGTTGCGATCCTTCCCATTTTTTATTAACTTCTTGCACTGATAAGAAATTAACTCGTATGAAGTTTGAAGCCTTTCACATTTAAAGTTCTCCAGATATTCGAAAATAACTATTTACTTTGTATGGTAGGTGCCACGCCCACTAATTTAATACCGCCCATTTTCAGCCAAACTATGTAGAATGATAAGGGTGCTATTCGGACTAAATTTCAAGACTTTCACAATTATTGTTCACCATATATTTGAAAATAATTATTTACTTTGTATGGGAGGTCTCACACCCCCTGTTCCGATCCGTCACATTTTTAGTTAAACTTCAAACAATGATACGAAATTGATTCGTATAAGGTTTGAAGATAGTCACAATTTTAGTTCTGCAGATATTCGAAAATAACTATTTACTTTGTACAAATGTTGCCCCCTTTTGTCCCTTTATGGTCCAAGTTAAGAAAAACTATATAGTCTATTATTGCTTCCAAGTAAAGGAATATCTATGTTCCAAATTTCAATCAAATCGGTGCAGCAGTTTACTCTTGATTTTTTAAGATCTAAAGGTATTAAAAAGGAGATTGCCTATTGACGCTTCCAAATAAGGATCTATCTATTTTCTAAATTTCAAAAAATCGGTTGAGCCCTTTAGGCGTGATGCTCAAATAAACCAACAAACTTACAAAGACATTTGTATATTTATATGGATATATGGATTCATTCATAAATGCTGATTCAAGTCCCTATATAAGGCCAAGCCTATATATTGATGGTGGGTATACAAGATTCGGCACAACCGAATATAACATTCATACTTGTTTTATATTCATAGTATTTAATGTATGGAGCTGGCGATAAACATCGTTTATAGTCAACGCGAATTTATTAATAAACTTGTGTAAAAGTCTGTCAATGCAAGGGAGACCTGCTGCTTCCTGATTAAAATTAAAAAATCTAGCTCCGTTTGGATTTGAATCGAGATTAATATTATAAGTATGCCGAAATTTTGCTTTCTGGGTATTTTGGGAGATTCAAAAATCTTCCTAAAATATCAAAAATCTCCCAGGAATATTTTTCACAAATCCCGGTATTCGGGAAATCCCGATCCCGAAAAATCCCGGGATTTTCGGGATCGGGATTGGCATCCCTAATATACATACATAATAATATCGAGCCCTTAGCGCCAAAATATCGTAAGCGACAAAACACAAATTTTACAGGAGAAGGGTTTTTTTGATTATTTTGAAATTTATACATAGAATTAAAAATGTTTTGATGAGATATATTATAATTTCGTTCAAGCTATTTATTGGCAGCAACAAAATTATAGTTTGTTCACATTGTGCATTAATTATGGCGTTTACGATATATTTTTTTTATATTAGGCTACTTTTATGGAAAAAACTTGTCGCTTACGATATTTATATTTTTCTTGTTTATTTTGATTTAAAGCGATAATAAGTTTAATTCTATATATATGTATTTATGTTTTGAATTTATTTAAATTAAATATTAATGAATCCAAAAAAAAAAATATAAATTATTAAGTTAAAAATAGTTAAAAATAGTAAGTAGATACATTAGAAGAGTTAAAATACATTTATCAAATTTCAGTGTCTATCAGCATCTTTGTAGCTTTCTGCAAGCGTGTCCTCAATTTTATCATCACTTTTCATATTAATATGCTCCTGATAATATCTTTGAGGGATTACTTCTGTTTCACACAAATTCCTTAAGTCTCAAAAATTTTGAATATGAATGAAAATAGCAGTGTAAATTCTCTGCGAGATATTAAGTTTTCCCTAATTAAATTGCCACGTAAAAAACATAAGATAGACATGTTATACATCAGTGGATAGGGAATTTTTTCTATTTTTCAAAAATGTTTTTAGCTTTTGAAATTGAAAAATGCATGGAATACTTTTTTGAAAAATATAACAAAAAACAACAAAGATACAAATTAAATTAAATTTTAATTTATGAATATTATTTTATGAAATTTTACAGTTATATAGTTTTTTGTGAAAATGGAAAATTAAAACCAATTTCTAAATTTGTTATCGTGAATCCCGCAATTCCTAAAAAAGTTTTGAAAATCCCAAAAATGAGATTTTTTAGTTTTTTGTTTATAATTATTTATAAAATATGTAATTAAGAACATATTGGGCCATCTAAAATGGGTTATTATATTTTGATATCGACTATGCGATTTGAAAATTTTTGCCCTAAATTTGAATTTTACATAAAAAATAGGCGTTTTTTGGGTGGACCTGGTCCTCTCGGAACAAACATTTTCAAATTTTTTTCATTGGAAATATTTGATCAAAAAGTATAAATTCCTTATACATCTTCTTAGAAAATTTTTAAATAATTAAAAAAAAAATATTTAAAAATTAAATTTAAACTAGGCCAGTATTTTTAAATAATTTTTTTTTATATGACATTTCTTGATAGTCCAACAAAGGAAAATTAATGAAAATCTGGAAATATTTGTGGGTAAAAATGTTAAAATTTAATTTTCAAATGCGAATATCTCCTAAGCTATAATAAATAATTGATAGGTACGACGAGTTTTTTGTATTGATTGACGAGGAGATTCTACATGTGTAATTTTTTAGAAATCAGAACACAAACGAAGAAATGCGATCGTTTTAAAAATTTAACATACCCGAAGTGTGCTACTTTGGGGACCCCTGTCCGCGCCCCTGTTTGGCCCATGTGGCCCTTATTAAAAATTTAAACTTGAATACACTTCCTCTTTGCGCATGTGAAATTTCATTCAAACCGGACTAACCAATAGAAGTTATAGATTTATTTCTCACTTTTTTTATATACCACTGTGTGTCGCTTACGATAAAATTCGTTTACTGTAAAATGTAAATATTGACTTACGATAAAATCCTACCCCCTATATTTTTGAAGTTATTATCAATTTTAATTTCTGGAATAAAAAAAATATTTAGAAAATGTCGCTTACGATAATTTGGCGCTAAGGGGTCGATATATACATATTATGTTCTATGTAGTTTAGTGGGAAATTGTTAACTCGATATTTTTATGTTGTTATTGTTGCTGCCTTTGGAATACGTTTAAATAGGTGTCTGCTGTTGTGTTAAGGTCAATTAAGATTTTTTCGCTTTATTTTTATTTTAGTAACTGGAATATTTTTGTTGAATGTTGTTGGTTTTTTATATTTTTAATACCGTAAGGACAGAATGGATGAGCCACAATGTCCCAACAACTAACGGACCACCCATCCATTCAGCCACAACAATCAAGACGTATGAGGTGCTATGTTGCAACTAACAAAACAACCGACAACATGCTTACAATGTTGTGCAGAATGTTAGAACAATTTAAAGGGATATTTTGGTATTCGAATTATAGGTAAGTTGAATAAAGTATGCTAAACTATTTACAATCCGTAGTTAGATTCACAATACAGAAGCAGAGAGTGTCAAGTTTTGATAAAGTATTTTATACCGTGATTTATATTTACTTGTATTTATAATTTTCTATTTTTCGGAATATGTGCCCTTAACAAATATATTAATTTGAGGCCAATCATATAACAAAAACCCGTGCCGGAAATCGAGTAAATATTTGTACTGTACCCTGAGGCCTTGTTTCGTATAAAGGTTCTACCCTAATTTAACTGAAGAGTACTAATTTTGGTTTCAAACTTTTTTGATCATATCGAGTTTTCAGGACTGAGCGCAATATGATACACAAAACTTCACTATTGTTTTTATATAAAAGACGCTGCCAAATTAAAATCAGAAATACGGAGTTATTAAATATTTTTGGAATTAATAAATTACACAGAATCTGAAGAACATAAAACGATACCATTCCGAACAAAATGTGTGACAGTGCTGATATTAAAATTGGGGGAATTAACAAAACAAATACATTTAGTCCGACTTTAATAAAATGTTTCCACGGCTATAGAGGAGTTATAGTTGAGTTTAAGTTTTGAGTCTTTAAACATCAAGGCGGCTATAACCGCAAGGCCCCAAAGTGGGATACCTCGGTTATATACAAAATTAGAAATAATTCCAATATTTTGTTATCTGTTATTATATCTATAGGAGTTATTATATCTACAGTTGGACTTGGAAGAATACGATTGCCCTATTCCTTTATCGCAGTAATCACTTTTCAACATTGCTCTCATGCTTATCTCGTTGCTAAGGGGTGAGATCGAAAAAATCTTATCATACATAAATGTTAATAAAAAATAAAACACTAAACCTACAGTATTTATTTTTTGTATTTGATTGAAATTATTATTGCAACTTACAAAAAATAATATATTTATAGGTCTAATCAATAGTGATGAATTTATGAAGCTTTTCCGGAAACTCTTTCATTAAGGTTTTTATAGAGCTTTCTGTCACTTTGTTCGAACAGGTAGTCAATCTCCGTTAAAAATTCTACCACAATTTTGGACACCTTTTTTGTGCTCTTCAATTCTCCTTTAAGAAGAGTCCAATATCTCGCCACTGGCCTGAGCACCAGGCAGTTTGGAGAATATGCCTCTCTTGGTACAAATACCACAATATTGTTCTTGTCATCTTGCTTACCGTAGTGACAGGATGACAAATCAGGCAAAAAATAAGTGGACACATTAAGAAGTCTTATAAATGGAAACATCCTCTTTTTTAAATATTCCTTGATGTAAATTTCAGTATTTAAAGAGCCCTTAGTAACAAATGTTTAGTTAATTTTGCCGCAACTGCATATTGCTTGTATTAGCAAGAACTATTTGGGACAATTTTCTACTTTTGGGTCCTAAACTTTTCTACAACATTTCCCTGAGCAACATAAAAATATTGCTGCGAACAATTTTCCACGACATACGTTTCTTCATCCATTATGCAGCAAGTATATTTTTTTTTTATAAAATTTGACTTCAATTTCCGTGCTCTGTCTTTGGTCTCTAAAATTTTAGCAGAGTTCCTGTCAGGAAGTTTTTGAGCCTTGTTTTTAAACTAGTATTGGCTTTAACTTTTCGTATCAAATAGATAACCGCACTGCTTTTCTATCGGATGTGTTTTGAGCTCTTTTGAAAATACGTTCTATTTTTTGGTTTTAGAAACATCATGTGGACCATTCCTGCTACCTGTACCAGGTTTTCTATCAACGGACAAGTTCTCCCGGTACTGTTTAATAACATTGAAATCAGTTTGAACGCAGACCTTTGATTGTTTGGCAAACTTTTTGTAGGACCAAGTTGGGTTTTGTTGAAAATATTTAATAAGTTTTGTACGCACTTTTCTCTCGTCACTAATTTTAATCAGATTAACAACAAATGAACATAAAATTACATTAAACATAATAACAGACATGATTTACAAAGGTAATTTAAAAAAAAAATCGAATAATACTTGGGTATTATTCGATTTTCTACCCTGTTGATTTGCAGCGTTCTTCTTCTGCATCTTTTTTATACTATTCGTTTTACCATGGTTTCTTGGGAGCGACTTTCGGTACCATACTTTTTCTTTCAAGGCTAGGCTAGTTCGTCCCTGGTCCAATATACTTTAAAAATTCCGTTGAGTTGTATTCAAAATGATGACTTATTAAATTAACTCTGAAGTAATTCCAAACTGTTTGGTACACTTTAGGGAGAGTGTCGTTATTTATCACAACATCGCCACAAACGCAATATAACCTAACACCTATGATGCTGTAGGATATAACTAAGCATGCAGAACCTTACATAAACCTTTAAACGAACAAAATAAAGTTCTAAAATAAATTGATGACGTGATAGTAAGTCGATCCTTATAATCCTAGTTAAATAATTCAGCTACCTCTTAGTCATAATTGTGTTGACTATAATTATGCAAAGTTTTTCCTTTGCATATCTAAGTGAGTTTCTCGTCAACGTAACATCTAATTTGTGGGAAATGCAAATGCATCCTTACTATTTGAATTAATTATCACAATTTTGTATGTATTTAATTTCATGCATGATTAATGATGTATGATATTTAATTATATTATAAATCTCAGTCTCAGCTGATAATATGCAAATAATAAAATGTTATGAGTCAAAATACAAAAAAGTTTTAGAAATTTGTTATAGACTAAGTTTTTCTACAATATTAATAAAAGACTGTAGATAAATACACATAGATCGGAAACTGTTCTGTCAAAGACCAAACTCAGTTATCAAAAACATAAAAGATGAGAATGTGTTATAAAAAAACAAAATGTATGTAATTATTTTCAAAAATTTGTTTGTTTTATTTTTTTAGTTTCCGCTCTATGTGTATTTCTCTATATATATTAGGCCGGGTCGATTTGTATGGAGGATCAAAAAGTAAAAAAATCGTATAGTAGAAACGAAATCTACTGAAAATTCTAAGAAAGTTTCCTAAAGAAACCATAGTTCTAAAATCAAATCCTATCTTGCGCATTTTATCTTTTATCCAATAAAAAAAATTATATTGAAATATCATTGGATAAAAGACGAAATGCGCAAGATAGGATTTGATTTTAGACCTATGGTTCCTTGGGGAAAATTTCATAGAATTTTCCGTAGAATACGTTTCTGCTATACGATTTTTCGTGAAAAAATCGACCCACCCTAATGTATATTATACATTGTATAAGACATTAAGCCTAATTTATTTGAACTGAACATATGTAGGGTTATAACTTTTTTGCATTTTTTGCAAATATGAAAATGGCTAAAGTATATTCTAATATATCGTTAAAATTGGGTAAGAATTTTATTCAAAAATTTAATAATTTTGGAATATAAATAAATTATATAAATTTTACAAGTTATTCTAATATATCGGTAAAAATGCGTAAGATTTTTATTCAAAAATTTAATCATTTTGGAATATAAATAAATAATGATCATGCAGCCTCTTTAATATGCACCAATCATTTCGGAATCACTTCAGTTTTAATTTAATATGTCATAATTTTTAATAAAACTCAACGGACCAGGGAATGTCTTCGCGAGAAACGGTTGGAAGATTAGCTTATAAGGTTTTTGTTATTAAGAAACAATTCAATAATTTTTTGGATCCTATTTTAAAAAATAAAATAGCTTTAATCAGAAAATATTTTGTAGCAAAAATCGACATTGATCATGTTTAAATCTCACGGAAGATCTATATTTTAAGTACATAGTGTTTACAGGCTAAATTTAAACTTAAATATTAGGTAGATTCTGAAAAATATACAATCTGAAAGCCTTACTTATCATTTCGGTTTATATAAGAAAAAAAGGGACTTCAACTTGTAAAAACTGCTATCTAACATAGAGTTTCCAAAAAACCGAAGAATTTCAAAACCGCAGTTTCGGTTTTAAAAAATTGAAAACCGATCGGTTTCGGTTTTATTTGATAATTTGATAAATATTATTGTTATAGAAACAAAGTCAGTTGATAATATAGAAAATGCTATACAAATTTAAAATTCAAGAGGATAAAGGAAAATTGGTGCTCTTTTAATATATTAAATTAATTAGCTTATAAACGTTGGCTAATATGAACTTAACCAAACTACGGAGTACTTTTTCTTTCTTCAAAACGATACTTTTTGAATTTTCTATAATATTAAACATAGAATCAGGAAATTACTATGATTTCAAACTTGACAGTGTGGAAAATTGGTACTTTTTATTATATTAAATTATTTTACTTATATGTATACATAACACAGAGGAATAAAATTGACATTTCGGTTTGGTGCCGCGGAAAATGTATATGATAAAACATGTATGGGACATTTCATAGTCAAAACTATATTTAATTTTTTTTGAGGAGCTCTTGATTTTAAGATATCGCTGTTTTATTTTTTTTGGTTTTTCTGTATTTTTTTCTCTTTTTGTTTGATTATTTCATAAATGGAGACTAAACTTTAAAACGCATTTTTGTGCTGGTAATCTATACAAAATTATCTTTTCTTTGACATCAATTTTGTTTATCTAAGTTTCAGAATATATTGGTGATATCGCAAGGATGTTGAAAATTAAGTTTTTTCAGTTTCATATAACTGAAGTTAAGTTTCACCTATGGTAAAAGAGTTCAAAATTTTTTCACTATATACAATAAAAACATATCAATAAACTAATTTATATAAAAATATTGAAAATTCCCTTAAAATATACTAAAGTATTTGGCAAATAACTCAAAGTTTAACAACATTTTTCATATGTATTTTGTATTAAAAAAATTAGACAAATGTTCGTAACTTGAATGTTTTACTCCTGTTTTTTTTTTTTTTTGATAAATATAATTTCTCTTGTTATATTATTTCATTGTGGCTAGTAAGATGAGATGCTGTGTTAAAAATCCTAATATGTTTTGTTATATTTGTGGCGAATATATGTTAAAAGATCAGTGAAATCAATTACATACACTGTTCTCCAATTGTATTTTGCTTACTTTGGTATTTTGGAATCAGGGATAGATGGCTTAATGATATTAAGATAACAAAAATTATTAGTATTTTTTCGTTCTTCGAATGGTATTTTTTTTTAAATTTCTATAATAATGAACCTAAAGCGTTAGAATTTAAAAAAAGGGACTCACAGGCAATTTTTTCAACTAATAATACTTTTTGACTATTTAATAATAATAAACCTAAAAATTAAAAATTAAGCACACATGATTCTGAATAAGTTAGAATCTACAAAAGGTGACTTTAGTGGTACTTTTATTTAGCACTATTTATAATAATGGACCCAGAATCATGATGCTGAGTGGGAATATAAAATGTGGGTCATTATGAATGAATCAATAAACATGAAACTAGAGACATGTTATCCTGAATTAGTATTAATTCAAAAAGGGAGACTTAAATTAAATAAGTAAACAGTCATTTGAAGTTTAATTGTCAGGAACACAGGTTTCCTTGCTACTCTGTGAAAGGTAGCCTGCTTATTTTTGTTAAACAAAATTCTGAAATTTGTTTAACAAAATTTTTAAAAATTTGAAAATGGAGTTTTGAAACTGCCGTTAAAAAAATGTATTTTTTTGTTCATACCTAAGAATAGGTTACCGGTATCCTACGAAGACAAAAACTCATAAAAAACCATAAAAAGATCGAGCAAAATTTAAAAAAAATAAATCAATAAAGCTGAACACAGAAAAAAATTAAAATGAGTTTCAATTACGAAATTGATTATACTAATTAAAAAAATATTTGATTTTGCTGCAAGTTTAATTGACAAAAATAGTGTTAAAAAACCAATTAAAATAGTATTAAATAAAATAATTGAATTTCTGCACAAATTTCAATTAATATTTTGATTGAATCAATTAAGTTTCTAACTAAAATTTTGCACTAAATCCATTAAAATATTAATTAACACAATTCTGCAATTAATTGGCAATTTTTTAATTTTATTTTAGTACATATTATAATTATTTTACATAAACCTATACATATTTAAAATATTAAAATTAATTTGTATGTAATATATGTAATAAACTAAAATAAACATGGCGTCAGTTCGGTGGCAGCCTTCAACGAATGTTGCATTTTGACCTTGGGGTGAAACGAAAACAAAAAAATTCAACATCGGATTGAACAGATTCTCTCATCTGAACAAGAACTTACCCGAAAATGGAAGTATTATCCTTAAGATCACTCGGAATAATAAGTCTGGAATACCAGAAGCAACAAACATTAAAATCCACAAAAGTATAACGTTGTCAGCTCGGCCACGCATTTCAAAAAACGATATGTAAGGGATGATAAAAGTAAAAACACATTAATAAAAGGATATTTTAGAAAGAAATATAATCGTACTTACGTAACGAAAGTCTACTCCAAAAGAGTAGAAAAAAATGTCTTAAAAATAGCACACATTTATGTTTTGTATGATGTAACATGTTCGTACTTACCGAATATCTTCCCATCTTTTGGAATTCACGCATCTCAAAGTTATCCAAATTGGAGACATTTTATACACAAATAGTGTGTTTTTTCTTTTCATATTTGAATTTCTTGAAAAACGTCAAAATTTGTTTTTTATAAAAAATCCTACTACCAATAAAAAAAATAATTAAATTAATTAAAAAAAATTATTAAAGTTTAAATTAAAACCAAATAATAAATTAGTTGAACATATTTAAGCAATAATTTTTTCTGTGAATATCTCTCAAACTAATAGAAATACCCTACACATTGTAGATCTTCTCAAGGACTATTTATGTTTAAAATTGCAGCTTAAATTAGATTTTTGGCTTTTTTTAAAAAAAAATTGAGAACCGAGGTGACCAGCTTTGAGGGGCTACACAGTGGCCCCCATCAGCGCTAGGAAGGCGAACAAACGTAAATCAAATCAAAAATACCTCAGCTTCAACCATGTGAAATTATTTCCAAAAGAGAAAAACGTTTCTAAACCATTGTGCATTGTGAATATTTAATTTTGAAGTTATTTCAAGTGAACAAGCTGTTAGACATCATGTTGTATGATAAATGTGGGTTTAAGTCGAATTATTATTAAGTATACGTGGTAATATTAATTTGTAAAAGTATACAAATATCGTTGGTCTCATGTAGAAAGTTCATAATGTGTTTATTATAGTTCATTATAAAAGTGTATTTGTATAAAAACACAGAGTGACTATTTAAATTGTTGTTGTCCAAATTTGAATAAAGAGTTGTTCAAATTTTTAACTACTTGATCCTTTTATTTGCAATTTAAAAGAATCCGGTTTATTTAAAGAAAATAAAACACCGTTTTTAAAAGATAAAAACGTAACAATATGTAATTTTGATCAACCCGCGATTTGCATTTTTGAAAAACTTAAAAGAAATTAGGTATTGTTTATTTTTAAATATTTATATCTTATGAAGTTGTAGTCACATATTATTGATTTAAGCTGCATTTAAAAGACAATTATACCCCCTTTGGACTGCAAAATTATAGCAATTATTTTTTTCTAAAAATTAAGTCATGACGTAAGCGCAATTTTCAGATGCAGTCTATAGTGGAAATTGTTTTATTTCAAATGAATCTCAAATCTATAAGATCATACCACAGCATTATCAAATACGAATATTACATAATTCAAAGTTTATATAACAATCAAATACCAAATCAATAATTTATTTAATTTATCAATGTTAAAAACAAAACAAAAAAATTATTTGAAAAATGCGCCCGTACTTTTTCATACACAAATGTATATACATATGTATGTATGTAAGTTGGATTACACTTGGATACTGGACAGTAATCATCATACAATATCGCACTGTTCATATACATACTACCAGTGTTACCGGATGAGTGGATTTGTCCTCAAACTAGGGTTTTCAATTTTTATTTGGGGACAGAAATATTGAGAATTTCAATTTTTTTTGGAATTTTTACTGTAATTTAATAAATAAGTTTTATATTTCAACAATTTTTATCGCTGTTAGAAATTATAATCAATAATTTCCAAAAAGGTTATAAAAATAAGGACATGTATTATTTCCTTATTGTAATTATATTGAAAGATACTATACAATTTTACACTCGTTATTTTTATGATAAAAGGACTGAAGATAAAATTGTACTGAACCAAATTTTTTTTGTATTCATGAACCATACTACAAGATTTTTTAAATATCGGTCCATAATTCGCCATAGCTCCCATATAAGGTCCACTCTTGCTAATAGCGTTATTTAAATGAAATACTATAAAAATAGCCCTCAAATATTTAGAATATATAGATAATAGGCCATAGCTCCCATATATTGAACCAAATAATACACAGATCATTAATTTGTATCCAAACATCATACTACTGAATTTTGTGAATATCGGTTCATAATTGGTCAAAGCTCACATATACATAAGTTCCACTTGCGATAATAACTATAATAACCATAAATATCTTGTAAATATTAAAATACATAGAAATCCCGTTAAAATATTTTATAACAATCGAATCATAATAGTTCATAGCTCCCAAGTAAGTCCCACCACCCAAAAATACAGTAACATATTAACATTGATATCGATAAAAAAAATCTACAGAAATTAGTTTCAAATAGACAGCATTTGATTTCAAATTTGCTTGATTTTGTGACTATGGGTTCACAGAGAAACAAAAAAAAAACAAACACAAATAAACTAGATGAGTGATTTATAATTTATTTTTTTCGTAAAGTCACAAGCTGGACTTTTATTTGCGAACATGAAAAATAAATCGCAAATATTCATTTGATGCAAATCAACGTTTAAATATATAAAATCGAAAGATTAATAACAATTTAAAAAAATCTCATTTCTGTTACTCAGACTTCATTACTTCATACTTATCATATTATTTCCATAATTTGTTTAAAAAAATACTAACACTAAGTTATTGTATGTAAATAAAAGAGAAAGTAACAGTTATTAAGAACAAGAACAAATGAATTGTTTATCTCACATCAAATCATTAAAAAACAACAAAAACAAATAAAGGTCATACCAAACAATTTAAATAAAAATCATTTTGTAACTGTTATTTTCAGTGATTTATTTTTATCACAAAAATATAAATCACAATTTAGGTTTTTTGGTATATGGACGAGTTATTTTCGATCTCTGGTATTTATTTTAAATAGCTTCTTAAGAATACTATTCATCAATGGTTTCATCTGTCTTTCTGGAACGAATTTTGTTTCCGACGTATGCTGCTGCCAAAAAACATATTTCACTTTGGAAAAACCGTATTATCCAGCTCTAATTAACAATCAATACTGTTTGTATTTTTGGATAAACAGAGAGAAAAGTATGTAACCTTATCATTTTGACACGCACCTTAATGTTATTTTTGACCACATATTTTTTATAATAAACACCAGTATTAACGAATCTAATTGTTTTCATAATAGATTACAATTTTCAAAAATTTGGTATACTAAAATTAATTACTAATAAATAATTTTTCCACAATGAAATTATATACTTTAATATAGAGCTTTTTGGATAAATATGATATACTAGCTGACCCGCTGCGCTTCGCCACCCCAATTAGAAGAAAAAAATAGTACTATCAAGTCTCACTTTGTGAATCTAATTGTAAATGTCTAATTTCATATTTCTGGGTCCATTATTATAGAAAATGCAAAATGTGTTCCTAATTTTAAATTTTTAGGTTTATTATTATAAAATATTCAAAAAGTACCTTTGCAATAAGGAAATAGTACCATTGATTATCATTTTTAAATTCGAATTCACTAAACCATAACCCGTCAAGTTTGAATTTTAGATTTGCATATCATTTCCTATATTATCAACTAATTTTGTTATTTAATAAATTTAATATTTAATAAATTATCACAAAACCGCAACTGATCGGTTTTTAATTTATTAAAACCGAAACCGCGGTTTTTATTTATTATTTATTATAGGAAATTCAAAAAAGTACCATTAGAATATATAAAAAGTACCAAAAATCCCCCACTTGTGGTTTCCCACTCACTCGGGTCCATATAAGCTTAATTTCATGGCTTTACGTTCATTGGTGAAGAAATTACAAAAAGTACCATTCGAATAAAGAAAAAGTACCAAAAAGTCTCCCCCTACAATTCTCACTCACCTAGGACCATATATGCTTAATTTCATATTTCTAAGTCCATAGTTATAGAAAATTCAAAAAAGTACCATTAGAAGAACAAAAAAGTACCTATAGTTCAGTTCACACATTTTGGTACCTAAATATTATCCCCTATTCCTAACACTAACTTCTCTCAGATACATATCAGCTAACTTTAATGTCGATAACTGAAATAATTTAAAATGTTAAGAAAGTACCATTAGAAGAAAAGTACCAATTTCCCTTTTCTTCCTTGAACACCCCTCAAGTTTGAAATTTAAAAATATTCCATTTTGGCAAAATTGTTTATGCTACAGGCATGTCTCAAAATATTAAAATTTGTGTTAATGTGCCCAAGAATAAATATGTTTTAAAAAAAGTACCAAACTGTTTACGAGGATTTGGCCCAATACACCTTGGTACTCGAGTTCCAAATAACACCCTGTTAGTTAATTTTTGTATGAATCCAGGAACCAACGTTAAAATAAATTATCAAAATTGGCTTAATAATTTCAAATATAATGTATTTTCCCGATTTTATCCCCTTTTGGGTACCTTTTTTATACCCATTGAGGTGGTACAATTTTATTCAAATAAATTTCTGTAACATACGAATATTTTATTATGAGCTCCCATCACAATAAAATATTCGTATGTCTATGTCAAATTATTTCCAAAAAGTACCAAACTTATATTTTTTTATTTTTTGATTAGTAAAGAATACGATTTAAAATTTGATTCTATGTTTATTGGTTTAAAAGATACATAGGGTGCCAAAAAAGTACCAAAATACAGTTTTTACCCTTTTTCTCCCCTAAAAGTTTCGAATTTCGTAAAAGTACGAAATTCGAAACTTTTTTTGAATGGAGTAACATGCAACTTTAAGTTTTTTTGTATCTTTATTAATTTTTAAGATATAAGGTTACCGAATTTACCCGTTTTTACCCCCTAAACGTTCGAATTTCCAAAAATCCCTTCTTATCGGATCGTTTTGGGGAGGGAGGAACCCACAGTTAAAATTTCATGATTCTAGCTTCAGTCGTTTGGGCTGTGCGATGATAAATCAGTCAGTCAGTGAGTCAGTAACGTTACTCTTTTATATATATATATGGGGCATTTCATGTCAAGTGAACCAACTTTTGAAATCGATGTCTTCCGATCGGGATGAAATTTGCACCAAGGTTAGCTCTATTGGATAGTAACTCAGACACAATTTTTCAACAACATCGGTCGAGAACTCTCTGAGTTATAGGGGGTAAAATTTTGACAATTTGGTCAAACAGGGGTTTTTTCTTATCCATGTAACTTATTACCTATTGTTCTTAGCAAAATGTGTCCCAAATAGTATAGATAGCTATTTCTTCGATCTTTCGAAAAAAAATATTTAAAAAAAAAAATAAAAAATTTTTAATATTTTTTTTCCGAAATCAAAAACTTTTTTGACTTTTTTTTAAAATGGGTCCTTTTTTTTTTTTTTTTTTTTCTTAAAATAAAGTTTAGATATTTTCCTTGAACACCTACTTGGTCGCTTAGTGGGATGCGAGTGGGATATCTATCAAAATAAATATTTTGTAACTCAAAACATAAAATTTTTGACTTTTTTTGCAAAATCAAAAACTTTGTTGACTTTTTTTTTTAAAATGGACCCTTTTTTAATCTTTTTTTTTAGGTCAAACAAAAGCTTAGATATTATCCTTGAAGACCCTTTTGGTCGCTTAGTGGGATGCGAGTGGGATATCTATCAAAATAAATATTTTTTAACTCAAGACTTACAATTTTTGACTTTTTTTTTTGCAAATACGATTTTTTTTCCAAATGGGCCCTTTTTTTAAAATTTTTTTTGTAGTCAAAAGAAAGCTTAGGTCCATTCCTTTAAGATATTTTTAGTCCCTTAGTGGGATGCGAGTGGGATATCTATCAAAATAAATATTAACTTATTACCTATTGTTCTTAGCAAAATGTGTCCCAAATAGTATAGATAGCTATTTCTTCGATCTTTCGAAAAAAAAATATTTAAAAAAAAAAATAAAAAATTTTTAATATTTTTTTTCCGAAATCAAAAACTTTTTTGACTTTTTTTTAAAATATGAAATTTAAAAATATTCCATTTTGGCAATTTAAAAAAAGGGCCCATTTGGAAAAAAAATCGTATTTGCAAAAAAAAAAGTCAAAAATTGTAAGTCTTGAGTTAAAAAATATTTATTTTGATAGATATCCCACTCGCATCCCACTAAGCGACCAAAAGGGTCTTCAAGGATAATATCTAAGCTTTTGTTTGACCTAAAAAAAAAGATTAAAAAAGGGTCCATTTTGAAAAAAAAAAAGTCAACAAAGTTTTTGATTTTGCAAAAAAAGTCAAAAATTTTATGTTTTGAGTTACAAAATATTTATTTTGATAGATATCCCACCCGCATCCCACTAAGCGACCAAGTAGGTGTTCAAGGAAAATATCTAAACTTTATTTTAAGAAAAAAAAAAAAAAAAAAAAAAAGGACGTATTTTAAAAAAAAGTCAAAAAAGTTTTTGATTTCGGAAAAAAAATATTAAAAATTTTTTATTTTTTTTTTTAAATATTTTTTTTCGAAAGATCGAAGAAATAGCTATCTATACTATTTGGGACACATTTTGCTAAGAACAATAGGTAATAAGTTACATGGATAAGAAAAAACCCCTGTTTGACCAAATTGTCAAAATTTTACCCCCTATAACTCAGAGAGTTCTCGACCGATGTTGTTGAAAAATTGTGTCTGAGTTACTATCCAATAGAGCTAACCTTGGTGCAAATTTCATCCCGATCGGAAGACATCGATTTCAAAAGTTGGTTCACTTGACATGAAATGCCCCATATATTTATCGAAATAAACGAAAATCTGTGCTTACAAAAAAAAAACACGAGTTAGGGCCTTTCTAAATATATTAAGGTAACGATATGTAACATTTGAGAACTATTTATTTGACAAAACTTAATTATTTTTAAATAATTAATAAATAATTAATATATTTTAATTTTTGGGTATTTTTCTGCAACATTTTAAACAAGAATCTGATTATATTGTAACTAAACGTGAAAGAGTTTACTAATGTAAATCGTGGTATTACTTAATAATTGAAAACATATAAATTATTTATAATTTCCACTTTTTTATGTGCGACTTTTTTTCATAAAATCTCTTTTTTGTGCGACTTTAAGAAATTACACAATGGTAACACTGCTATACAATATAATTAAAATTTTTATGAAAAAATTGTATTTCTATAATTACGAAGTTTGAATTTTGAAATGGAGAAGATTTCAATTTTGAAATGCAGAGTTTTTTGGGACTTCGATTTCAGATTGTGGACATGATGTACAATTTATCTGGCAACACTGTATACTACCTGCAGTAGTAGAGTGTCCAAAAAACTGGCTTCCGGTTTAACTGAAAAAGTGTATTTTTAAAAAAACCGGTTTTGATTATTGTCTTAAAAAAAACG
Organism: Calliphora vicina; assembly: GCF_958450345.1. Lineage (NCBI taxonomy): Eukaryota > Metazoa > Arthropoda > Insecta > Diptera > Calliphoridae > Calliphora > Calliphora vicina. The sequence continues at coordinate 59,172,994 of NC_088780.1, read as the reverse complement.
CTTAAACGGTCTCGGTTTTTGTCTTCAAAAAAAACCGTAAACCGGTTTATATATTTATTTAATATGAAAAAGGTCTCCTTTCTCTATCTTTATGCAATTATTTTATATCTTTTACGAAATATTGTCAAATGCTATAATTTTCTATAAAATAAATCAATATTTTTAAAAATGGTATCAAAGTTTTTCATGAATATGTTGAATGAGCTTTAGAAAATATATTTCATTAAAACCGGTTAACCCTCATACAATAACCGATTTGTCAAAAAACCGAAAAATTAAAAAAACCGAAACCGGTGGAATTTACAAGATGAAAAAACGGTTGACCGGTTTTCGGTTTTGGATACTCTATACAGTACTCTCGTGAATTTTTATTTATATTTTTTATTGACTTATTGTAGCTGCAAATAAAATCTTGACTACTTACAACATACTCCAACAAGAAGTTCATTCAGTATTTTGTCTGAGTGTGTGATTTTAACGACAAGTAGACGGACTGGATGAATGAACGAACCAACAAAATGAAGCTAAGAGCACGGAATGTTGTTATTATGTGGGGCAGTTGGATTTTTGTCCCCTTGTTTATAGTGCTGCTGTGATGTTGTTGCTGAGTTTGTTTCCATCTTCATGTTGTGGTCCATTAAATGCGGTTCAGTGGTCATGTTTAGGGTTTTATTATTAGGTGAGCGAACTAATCGGCTTCAATGAAATAAACTGAGTTTAAAAATAGTTTTGTCACGTCACGAATGGGTTGTACTGTATTTTGTATGCCGTTGTTGTTGTTGGTGGTGCTTTAGTTGCCTTCGTTCGCTATTTATGCTGCAGAATGTACCTCTACTCATTCTGTGTTGGACGGTAAAACTAACTAAATGAATGAATGTTGTGAAAAGATTGAATGAATGAGTTGTTGCCTGTTGTATGGGTGTGTGTAAATATCTGTGTTTGGATCTGTGTAGCCATGTGTAATGTGTGGGTGTAGTTTCGTAATGAAAAGAGGTTGTGATAAAAATGTTGGAACTTTGTGTATTTCAATGCTTCTTTGATTTTATATCCATGTATATCTGTGGCTATATTAGTCTGTATTTAAGGATTATATGAACAGAAATGAAAAAAATGTCTTCATTGTTAAAGCTGAATAAAATTACTTGTATATATGTATATGTAGTAGTTTTGTTAAGGATTCCATTCTCCGTTTCTCCGAACACTTTAGCTGAACTCAATGTCAGAGTCGTTGCGCTCCTTTTGTACTACCTATAGTATATTATTGTATTACTGGTGCACGAGGGCTGACTAAACAATTATTTGTTTAATTAACATTTAAATAATTTGAAATTTTTACTGTATGTTGCTACATATATATCCGGGAGGAACAATTAATTATGCAATATCTGGTGAAAGCCGAAAAACTATGCGGAAAATTTATGGAATGGGCATGGCACCACCCATGCTAAGTTGTTATTTTCGAATATCTGATATAATTATGACAGTCATCAAAATTATAGAACTAATATAACATAGGGCGGTATTGTATACACTCTAAAAAATTCATGTAAATCTACTACTATAAAGTAAGTTTTCATGCAAAATTACACAATATGCGTAAATTTAAGCACAATATGTTTGTCAAAATCAATTACATATTTTTTTTTAGCAAAAATACAAACAAAATGTTGTATTTTCAATTTTTATAATATAGTGGGCATTTTATGTTTAAAATTATATATATATTGTGCATAAATTGAAGTTTTACAGATAAAGTGTGTAAACTAATTTAAACGTTTAATATACAAATTGTCAAAATTTTATTTCTAAAAAAAAAACAAAAACCATTTGTTATCAAAAAAAAAAATATTTGAATTTACACATAACATGTATTTTTACCCTAATTATAGAAGGAGAAAAGTTTCCTACTATTAATATAGGAAATTTACATGAAAATTTATTAGAGTGTAGTACAGTTTGCCTGGCACCTACAGTACAAAGTAAATAGTTCATATCGAATATTTGAAGAACTATAATCAGAAAAGTATGTATATAAACTTTGTATTTATAAATTTGTTATCACTATACGGAGTTTGGTTAAAAATGGGCGGGATTGGATTAGTGGATTGGATTAACTTTAAAAAAAAACTCAGAAATTTTAGAACAAAAAATTCAGCTAATAAATTTGGGGTGAAAATAGTTCCAATATGTGGAATAAAATTGCTATTATTAAATGTGTTAACAATACGTATATTGGACCGGGAAAAAAACTGTGCGGCCTTCCGAGTACCCAAAAATGGATGGTTTTTGAATATGAGATACAAAAATTTCCCTGCGAGAGGACTTATGTTAAAAAAAAGGTCAAAGATCTTTATACTGATTTTTTCGCAGAATAACTTTAGCTTTTTTTCAAAATAAATTGTCGTTTTAATAAATCCAATAAACAATTAATAAAAAATTTAACATAAGATACTTTTATTTTTATGGGAAAAATTTTTGTAGATGGGAATTAGATGCCATTCGCAAATACATATGAACAATCTTGCAAAAGTGAACTGGCCTGGTTTTAATTAGTTCATATTATCGCGAGTGCACTGTATATACTTAATTCATGTCACCTAATTTTATGACGATCGGTCCATAACACTACGTTACAAAAAAAATTGTTTTGAGTACCCGCTTCGAAATGTTATTTTTTCTTATTTATACCTATCGTTTATTAAACATACATACAATTTTTTTTTCTATCACGTCTCATTTTTCTTCCGTAAGAATGTGCCAAATTATATCTTTCTTATATATAAATAGGCCACACGTTTTTTTTGTGGTACACTTAAGTATGTTATTGTCCACCAATATTGATGAAACATATATGGTTTAAAATGTTCTTTTCTCTAGATATGCACAATATAAACAAATTTTTCAAAATTCTTTCCATAAAAGTGTTCGAATTTCCAAGTTAAAATTAAAAGGCCAACACCTGTTTTAAAGAAATCTAATAAAAACAGCCAGAATTTTTTACATTAATCAAGTTTAAATTTATCATTTAAGTACAAAAGAAACTCAAAAAAATAGTCTTATATAATTTGAACACAAAATATCGTGAAACTTTAACTTTTTATTTTGAGCTTTGATTGATCTTCTCGTTTTTAACGCCAACAGTAATCACTTAGCATAGTTGTGTTCCAATGGCCTTTAAATAATTTTTCAAGCTTCTTTACATGGTGGAACCAGGATGTAATGTGAGCAGGGTGAGAGGAGACACAGATTAGATGAAAAAAATACAAATGAGAATGAAGAAAGTAAATTTTCAATGACATTCTGGAACGCAACATGTCGTTAACTAACTATTCTACATAGATGAGGGTAGTGCACTAATTTTGCAGTTTGCACTAATAGTTAGTGATAGTGCAAAATTAGTGCAATCATTTTGTTCATATTTAGTGATGACTTGAAAATTAGCAGCCTCACTAAACATTAGTGATAGTGAGTTAAAAAATTTTACACTCAAAATTAAATTAGTTGATTTAAAAAAATGCAATCATCAGTTTATTGCAACTTTTTTGTATGCACTAATTTGAGTAGTGCAACTTCAAATTTGCACTAAATTTTTAAGTTCAAAATGGTTTAAGTTTATTTCTGTACACTAATTTAAAACTTAAGACTAATATTTCATTAAAAATAACAAAAAATATTTAAAATTTTTATTTTCCGAATTTGGATTCAACAATCCAATTCAACAATGACTACTCATTTTTGAAAATTTAGTGATAGTATGTTTAATGCAGCTTTTTTTGATTGCAGGTTAAAATTTTGCACTAATTAAATGATCACTATCACTATTTTTTTTAGTGCTAGTTAAGAAATAAGCATTATCACTAAAGCTGATAAAAAATAGTGCAAACTAAATTTTTTTGCAATTTTAGTGAGTGATAGTGCAATGCTGATTTCAATCAACATTTAGTGCACTACCCCCAACTATGCTATTCTACATTTTCGGCTATGTTGTTCTCTAAAAACCCTGCTTTCAGCGATAACTAGACATCAAGTTTCTTATTCGTAAGCTTTTTGTCAAAATTTATGGTAGCACAAATATTCCTTCATTGAATTTATCATCACTTAACTTGGATAATACTGCTTAACCTTTGGAGGTATAACCAGGTCTGTGCAGACCTTTTGCATATAAAAGTGTGTATAACTTTATTGCTTTTCGTGTTAGATACAAATCCTTCCATGACTTCCTGAAGCAACATTCTCCGTACACAATGAGCAAACAATCTAACAGATTGTGAATCTGGGTTCGGCATAATCCAGATTTTCAAAAGTTTTGGTTCAAACTTCATAGCCGTTTAGTTTACAGCTTTCACATGCCAGGTATTCGTGCCTTGAATGCCAAACAAAAAAAGTTTCACATAATTTTAGGAGGCCTGAATATGTATTTCCATGCAAATCCCATATAGGTCTGCACAGACCTGGTTATACCGTTTAGCGCAAAAAAAAACACTATACCTCCGATGGTTAAATATAAATAGAATGAAAAAAATTGTTCATCAAACCAAGTTTTGTGTGGAATGACGGCAAAATGACATATTTAGGATCTATCAATGGTATATGTTTCATATTCGATTTTCCGTAAACAAACTCTAACATTTCTGGCCATGCTTTTGATGCATTTAACCTTCGCTTTACCAAAGGTTTTTTATGTACATGGTTTACCAATACCCACCCGGGTGACACTGCACTTCTATAAATATATGCGACGAACGAAATTTTAAAAAATTGAAAAAACCTTATAAAAAGTTTAAAATGTTTCTATTAAATTCTATCGAACTCTAAAATTTGTTCAGTGAGTATAAATTTCATTTAAATTGAAACAAAATTAAAAAAAATATTAAACCAATAAACACGATGTGGTCACCCGGGTGGGTATTGGTAAAGCAAAGGTTAAGCAGTTGCGGTGTAAGTGGTCACCGTATTCATATTTTCAATAAAATGTGAACAAATATGTCGACGTTATCGAATAGGAACGATTACTTAACAAAACAAAATAATAAAAAAGTACAATTCATCGGAAACAGTAACTGTTTCCTTTAACCCTAAAGTGAGGGTAGTAAAATAATAATAGACATGTACCTCGAAAACTAGACGTGATGGATACCACATATGTTTGGAACATATAATCTATGACTCATTACCTATTCATTCCAGGTACCAGTTAAGAGGGTACCAAAATCGTGTAACGCAGTGTAATTAGCATAGATGGGCACTTTGCAGTACCAGTACTTTTTCAGTATATATTTATTTTTACTGATTACTGGAAAAAAAATCAGTATTCAGTAAATTTTACTGACTACTGGAAAAAAAATTCAGTATTCAGTAAATTTACTGATTACTGATAAGAATGCAGTATCCGGACGTTTTTACTAGATATTAAAAAAATGTAAGAACCATAGATGGGCCCTTTGAAGTACCATTATTTACTAAGTAGTTGCCTTAAATGGCATTTCCGTGTTAAAATTAACATCAATTGAAGTTTTTTTTTTAATTTTTTGTGAAAATCTCAAGATACTGCAATGTAATTTACTGATTACTGAAACGCTTACTGCAGTAAAAACCTATGTATGGTAATTAGTCATATCTCCCATATAAGTTCTGCTTCCTATAATCACTATAACTAGCATAAATCTCTTAAAATTGTTGGTGTACACATAAAATTCAAGAAAAATAACTTTCATATAGACATAAATCACGCGACCTAATTTCATGGCGAGCGGTGTTTAATTAGTCATAACTCTCATATAAGGTCCTCTTCCTAAAATCATTCACGATGACCGACCATACTTTCTTACTGGTTTTAATTTTGTTTTTGATATTTCTGTATTTAGACATAACAAGACATTCAATTGATAACTATCCCCTAATGAGTCTACCTTGTTGAATTATCATGACTTAAAGTAATTTATAAATGTATCTCAATTTTATTTAAAATTTTCTCAATATCATTTGGAATTATCTCAATTTCAATTTTAAATTCTTAATTTCATATGAAATATTCTCATAATTTTAAAGAAAAATTGTGTAGATTCATAGACAGAAATAAAAAAATTTGTAACTTGTCTTTTTTAAAACTTGACTTAGAAGAACATCCCTCGTATTTATTGTTATTCTCAGTGCTGCTGGTGTTGTCGTTATTAGTGTAGTTTTTATTGTTGTTGTTTTTGTTATGCAATGTTTATCACAGAGATTAAATTGTCACGTATCAAACGAAATTAACTTGTGAATAGCATTGTGTCTCCTCTTGCAAGTGCTCTGTGGTCAATTTCATTAAATTTTATACTTTTGCTTTTTCTTCTTCTTGTCTTTATGTCTTGATCTCATTTTAGTTGAATTTTTTCTTACTGTACATTTAGAATCTACATTTTAGATACTTGTGTTTGTGTATGTTGCAGCTGTTTTATTTGTTTTAATTCAATTACGTTCCATTAATTACGTATGATGATAATGACGACAACGATAATAAGTTTCTGGGGATTACACGATCTGACGTTTCACTAAGTCGTCCAGACGGAGGAATTGTTAACTTTTATCACAAATTTCATTATTTTGCACTAAATGTTGTTGCAGTGCACAACGTGTTGGTGAGTTATATGGAAAAGTTTTCTTGAATTGACCCTGAAACAGTGACTCCTACTAATTTAGACAACAACAAACCAACTAACAAATGTTGAATAGTGGTGACATTTCTATTTTATTATAATTCTTCCATGTGTGAGTGTAGATGCATTTACGTGTTCGGGTTTGTGTGATAAACACATACAATATGATTAAAAGTTAATCAAGAATTACAAAAATAACTTTTAAACGTCCTTTTGTGGTTTAATAGAATTGTGTTTGGTCTAGTGGCATCAAATTTGTAATCTCTTGTGATTTATAGAATTAAGTAGAGATGAACAGAAACCCTTTTTAAATTGTTCCCAAAAGTAGCAAGAATGCGAAAACATATTTTATTGAATGTTTTTGACAGAATCCATGAAGTTTCAAGGAAGGAATACTTGGTATTTTAAGCACGATGACAATGTTTCTTCAAGTGTATTGGAAAATGTAACCATCAGTAATTTTGGGTCGAATAATGAAATTAAAATTATTTATACAAAGGTTAAAAAGTGTTTCTATGTTATTTGTGTACCGTTTATATCCCAAAAGAAAACATGTAAGTTTTGGGATGCCAAACAGGACTGGCATTTTTAAACCCAGGATTCGGGATTTTATAAATGTAAGTATCGGTACAATTTATTTCATAATTATAATTAAATAAAAATATATGTATGTATATAACATAAGAAAAACTAAAGCCTTCAATAGTCTTGCTGAAATGTACCTTATAGGGTATTCAAATTATTCGATTTTTTCTCTTGTTCGAATAATTCGAATGAGAGATTTTAACTTGTTCGAATAATGCGATCACACGTTTAAAATTAATCGCATTATTCGAATAATTTAAATTTTGTTAAACAAGTAAAGAATTAAGTTTTGATGTAGATTTTTTAATATTTTATTGTTAAATAAAAACAAAAACTAACGTTAAATTTAACAATACAAGTATTGATAATGTTTAAAATCATTCGATAACAAAGTTGAGCATTAAATTTTCATCTGAAATATTCTCAGATCAGATTCCCTCCCGAACAATCTACAAAACAATTTTTTTTTTTTTTTTTCAGTATCTTTTTTCTTTATTGAATCTTTCTTATTAGAAATTTACAAATAAGTATTCAAATCTTAACCTAAACTAACAATTGACTAGCAAACACTTTAGTTTCCGTTTTAGAGCTATGCTTTAAAAAATTTAAGCTAGTTGGACATTATCCTGAATTTAAGAACGTCTTTATATCGTTCATTAATTCAGGTTTTAAAATGAGTAACTAATTCTTTAGTAAATGAATTATTCACTTTTTCTAAATTATTTATAACAAATTGTATTATACCCGCAAACTCTATTAACGTTGCCGAATCAAGTGGTCTTATTGAATTACACAAATCTGTACAAAGTTTGATATCATTGTGAACGAGGCTAATTTGAAGTCAGACAGTGCATGATTTATGCATTTACAAATACGCAAAAAGTTTATTACCATGTTAGACAAAGATGTCCAACCATGTTTAACATCATATATAAGACGAAATCCATGTTTTTCTTGCAACAAAACGTAAGTATGCAATATTTCGTGTTTATCATTATATTAATAATATTTTGCAACACTTACGTACGAGGTTAATAACATCACTTATATACATTTTAAGATCATGGCCTTCTATTTTAACGTAGTGATTATAAATGTCATCCTCAATATCATTCTCGACGACCATTTCAAAATCACTTTCACTTTAATCTAAGTTAATATTTGGATTATTAATTACGATTGTGCTAATATTTCGCCAGCATATATTCACACCACGGACGCCCCGTCATTTTTAGACACTAAAATTTCTGTTTCGAAATCAATTCTAAAATCATTCAGCCTTTTTTTTTACTAAATAACAAATATTTTATTCCGTACCTTTAATTTTCATTGGTTCAAGTCCTAAATTAAATATGTACAAATTTTGAAAGACTTGTTTTTAGAATTGTAACTTCTTGCAGTAATATTTATATATTTATCGAAGGAGCCATCTACAGTGATCGATAGACTTATCGTTAGTTATTTGTCGAATTTCGGAAACTACAATTTTTGTAAGTCATTATTACTTATTTAAGGCAGAATTAGTCTTTACTTTCAGTTGCTGTTGCGTTATGTTCCGTTCTGTTTTTTACTCATGGCAGTTGTTCTGTAACAATTTTTTTCCAAATTTATATTAAACTTCACAAAAATCAATTTTTCTTTATATGAAAAGCCGCTGTCACTTACAATTATGTAGACAAGATTTGTTTTTAACCCATTATCGGCCACTACCAGAATCCGACGGAGCTTATTAAATTCCTTTTAAAGGCATGGTTTAAAAGCTCCAATTAAGAAAAAAAATTAAAACTTTTTGCCCCAGGGTTGCCATATTCCTAGTATGGCTTGGTCGAAAAATCGACCATTGGCCGAAAACGTTATAATTTAAGAAATATAAATATTTGCAATTAATAAAAGAAAATCTTTTGTTTGAAGGAAAATATTAATGTAATGCGGTTTTATTTAAAATAATTATCATTTCTGTATATGTGACATTTAAAAGTAATGTATGGTATTCATCAAAACATTTGATGTGTAGACATGGTAGAACCAACCAGGTACAATTATTAGGGAGAGTTTTCAATATTTACCCCTACAACGTCAAATAACGCATTTACTCTCATCACTTTTTATTTTGTTTTCGCGATGTTTTGCACGTTATATTAAAACTAACACATATTTATTTGGAAAAAATTTAATTTGAATTAAATATTTCACGAAAAAAAGTAAATACACAAAAATTTGTTTAATTAATTTATTTTTGTCTTAGACATTTCGTTTTGTTTTTTTCTAATTTTCTTTTGTTTGACGTTATAGGGAATGTATAATTGAGAACGTACTTTCTAATAATTGTACCTTGCTTGTTCTGCTATGATGTGTAGATAAATATTGCACTTCTTACATGTAAATAAAGTGTGCTTCTTGCATAACTTACACCAACTATGTTTATTCTACGCGCTCTTTGATACGGCGTGTAATTTCTCATTGATTCGAACAAAGTTTGTGGGATATTCCAAGTTCTCATTTTCAGACTCATTTTCGTATGTCAATAGTTTACTTATGACTTCAGAATGAAAATCAATTTGAGATAATGGTTTGTTGTTTTGAAGTTTTTCTATTCTTTTATCACTTTCGGCTATGGAATTGTTATGGTTTTCTTTAGCTTGCGACAATATCTTTTTGCATTGACATCTGGTTCAACTGTGGAGTTATTGTTACAACATTACTGTTGACTATCAACTAAAGGAACAACTTCTCCTCGCTACCTTTTTTTAGATTTTGCAACGTAACATTTTCCATTCTGTTTTCACGTATAGTTCCAGTTGCATACAATTTTCGCACAAAAAGACACATAGCTGATAAGTAGAATAAAAAATTGTCAAAGGAAACAGTATGAAACTCAGGATCAGGTACGTTAGCAAGCAAATTTAAAACTTTTTGGGCACCAGGACATATGCTCTTACTATAAGATGTGGCTGAACCACCGTATAAAATACTATAAAATAAGTAGCCCTTTTCTGAACATAAGCACCACGACTTAAAGCGGAATCGAATTGACTTTTATTTTATAAACATCTTACATGAGTGCAACAAAACGATCTGATATATCCAAATTAGTATTATCGGCAAGATGCAAATACCTGTTTCAATATTGATAATGCCATGTCGGATTGAGAAGACCAATAATGATCGATATGTGGTAAAGTATGATAACCAGACAAATATAAAATTCCAATGAACCTACGCAATTCTGTTGGTGTAAGGTTAGCAGTAGCATTATTTTCACGCGCATAGACATTTGCAAAAGCCCCCATCCAAATATAGTGCATAAATATCAAAAGGAGATTTAGGTCCCACACAAAAATTACCCAAGGGTAAAAATAAAACATATGTTATGATTTTGAAGCATTTTAATATAATAAGAAAATAAAATAAAATAATTAAATTAGTATGCATGACGCTATATGATGGGTTTCGGACATTGGTCGAATTTTCGACCACCAAAAATTACGAACTCTCAAAAATAAGAGTTTTATCATTTTGAATTTTATTTCTTTCTTCTCTTATAATTTGGTATTTTGTCTTCACCGAAAAGTAATAAAAATAAATTACTTTTTTATTTTTTTAATTTTTTTAACATTTTAGAAAAGTGACTAAAAATTTCCTTTTTTTTCTTCATCAAGAAAAAATTCTGTTTTTACTTAAAGACAAAAAATAAATATATCAAAGATGTTAAAAAAATATAAAACTTCATTTCTGTTAAAACACATTTAAAAAAATATGGTCAGCTTCTTAGATATTCACTTACAAAGTTGCTGGTCGAAAATTCGACCACCAGCCGAAAATGGGTTAATAAGTTCATCCGGAGGAACAGCACAGAAAAACTAACTACTTATACATGTCTTTCAGCTGATTCGGAACGTAACAGAACGTAAAGACTAATTCTGCCTTTATTAAATTTGGAATTATGAAAAATTTTAAAATGTTTAATATTTTTTTTCCGAAATCAAAAACTTTTTTGACATTTTTAAAAATTGTCCCTTTTTTTCTTAAAATAAAGCTTATTTATTTTTCTTGAAGACCTATTTGGTCGCTTAGTGGGATGCGAGTGGGATATCTATTAAAGTAAATATTTTGTAACTCAAAACATACAATTTTTGACTTATTTTTTTTAAATCAAAAATTTTGTTGACTTTTTTTCAGAATGGATTTTTTTTTAGCTCAAAAGAAAGCTTGGTTCTATTCCGCGACCTATTTGGTCGCTTAGTAGGATGCGGGTGGGATATCTATCAAAATAAATATTTTGTAACTCAAGACATAAAATTTTTGACTTTAGTCCCTTAGTGGGATTTTTTCTATAAATTTTTGAATTTATTTCTAAAAAAAAATGTCATGAAATATCAAATTGTTTATAGTATTTTGTTTTTAGCTGAACTGCTCTAACTACTCTGCATTGTGAATACCGCCGCTATTGTCATTGTATGTAAAATACTTAGCAAATTGAATTAGCTGTAATGCTTAAAAATTAAATGAAATGTTTATATGTATGTTTTTTGACAAATAATACTATTTTAAAAAGAATTACATTTTTATTTTAGGCATAAGGAATTAATGAAAATATTAATTGCACAGAAATAAAATATAAATAACAATTATTAAAAATTAAATAAATAATCTTTTTATTTTTATTAAACAAATTACCTTGAAAGCATGCATGTAGGAAGCTATTCAATAGCATTTTATTTTGTAGTTTATTTTTTGAAAAATAGCTATAAAAAGTTAAATAACAAATTTCTTCACAAAATAACTAAATTTGCATTAATTACACTATGCTACATCAAAAATATGCAGAGGTTCTTATATAGCAGTTCTGTTTTATTGGAGTCCATATAGTTCGGAAATATATATAGTTTTTCTCGATCACTTCGCTTAGTAAATTTTTTATTAACAAATACAGTAAAATAAAGATATTCTTAAAGTTACAACTTCCAAGTATGTTGTTTCTTTCATTAAAAAATCACACATGAGTTCCAAGTGAATGTTGAAAGAGTTTATCATGCCAACTACCTGTTAGACATGGAGGATAATGAAGTTTTCAAAAGATTTCTGCTGCCAAAGGAAACATTTAAACTGGTTCTTGATATGATCATCGACAAAATTTCCTCAATGACGGAGAGAAATTAATCTCTAACGCCCGAAATCAAACTATTGATAGCATTACGATATTATGCCAGTGGCAATTTTTGGAAGCGTCGTTCCCCGTATTATCTTTGGGAATGCGAACTGCAATGATTGTGATAGTTTCATGTGGAGTTCTACACAACTTATGTATCATTCAAAAAGATCCTGTGCTTCCTGAAACGCATACCAATGAACTCACAACAATTTTTGAAAATGAAACCATCGTTGCAGAAACTTTATCTAACGTTCAGACAATATTCCTCATTAATTATTTTGCGCCTCAAATAATAAATAAACCTAAAAATCTCTTGAGCTACAAGAGATAGCCTACTCACGTAAGCGTATTCTACTTAGATGACATATTTTAAATTTCAGCTCATTCGGATTATAAATGAAATGTGAAACCCGAGGTAACTATAAATCAACTCGAAAACACCTCAGCTCCAACTTTTTGAAATTTCGTAACGATATCTCTAATAGTTCCCGAGATACAATTTTATTTCCAAAAAAACAAACGTTTCTAAACCACTGTCACGTGAAGAATGAACCAATATTTTTTTTTATTTTATTGCATTTGTTAGTATTTAGTAGGGTATTCATTCGACTAATGATCGGTAAGTAATAATGACTCACAAAAATTATATTCTTTCTGAAATTCGACAAATAACTAAAGACAAAGGGACTTTCGTTCACTGTAGATGAGTGTTCCGATAGCTCCTTCTATAAATATATAAATATTACTGCAAGAAGTTACAATTCTAAAAACAAAACTTTTAACTTAGGACTTGAACCAATGAAAATAAAAGGTACGGAATAAAATATTTTTTATTTAGCTGGCGAAATTTTAGAAGAATCGCAATTAATAATCAAAATTTTTACTTAGATTAAAGTGGAGTTGAATATGATGGAGAATGTGATTTTGAAACGGTCGTCGAAAGTGATGTTGAGGATGACATTTATAATGATTACATTGAAATAGATGAAGGCCATGATCTTAAAATATATGTATATAAGTGATGTTATTAACCGCGTAAGTAAGTGTTGCAAAATATTTAATAAATCGAATGATAAACACAAATATTGCAAACTAACGTTTTGTTTCAAGAAAAGCATGGAGTTCGTCTTATATGTACATGATTTTAAACATCGTTGAACATCTTTGTCTAACATGGTAATATACTTTTTGCGTATTTGTAAATGCCTCAATCATGCACTGCCTGACTTCAAATTAGACACGTTCACTGACAATGATATCAATCTTTGGACAGATTCCCTTTATTGTGTAATTCCCCAACACCACTTTATTAAGCAAAGATTCGGCAACGTTGATAGATCTTGATGTATAAAACAATTTGTTATAAATAATTTATAAATAGTGAATAATTAATTTACTAAAGAATTAGTTACTCTATATAAAACCCGAATTAATGAACGACATAAAAATGTTCTTAACACGTTTATATTGTATTTGAATTCAGGATAATGTCCAACTAGCTCAAATGTTTTAAAGCCCAGCTCCAAAACGGAAACTAAATGGTTTGCTAGTCAATTGTTTTGTAGATTGTTCGGGAGTTAATCTGATCAGAATATTTCTGTTGAAAATTTAATGATGGACTTTGTTTTCGAATGTTTTTAACATAACCAATACTTGAAATGTTAACTTCAACGTTATTTTTTGTTTTTCTTTAACAATAAAATATTAAAAAACCGTCATCAAAACTTCATTCTTTACTTTTTAAAAAAATTTAAATTATTTGAATAATTCGATTAATTTTAAACGTGTGATCGAATTATTCGAACAAGTTAAAATCTCTTATTCGAATTATTCGTTTTATTCGAACAAGAGAAAAATCGAATATTTCGAATACCCTAGTATTTAGTCTTCAATGCAGTCTTAAATTGCGAGGTATCGTTTTTAAATGCACGTTCTGATGAGATCGGAAAAATTCCACATTTTACTTTAAGTATATGGGGCATTTCATTTCAAGTGAACAAACTTTTAAAATCGATGTTTTCCGATCGGGATGAAGAGAGTAATTCAGATACAAATTTTCAACAAGATCGGTCAGGATTTGACATTTTGGCCAAACATGTGTTTTTTCTCATCCATGTAACTTTTGCTAGTTCAATATCTATCAAAATTAATGTTTTGATAGATATCGAACCGATCTTGTTGAAAAAATGGTGTCTGATTTACTATCCAATAGGTCTCTACACATCAACCCATTTCATTCTGCGCGTAAGCATATGACCTTCTCCCAATGCCAATAAGTAGAAACTACCAAAAAGAAGGCAAAAATAAAATATAATGCAAGGTATCAAATAAATAAGTCATGGCAAGATCTGCACCATAGTGAGATTTCATATTTACAAATTAAACTTATTGATGAAACTCATTTTTCTTAAGTTTCATCAAAATTGACCCAAAAATATATAACATTTCGCTATCTTCCAAAAAATTAGTTTTTCTCGAAAATCACAAAATTTAAATCACAGGTACGGAAAAACTATAGGAGGTATTGTCATACTTTTTTCATATTTTTTTCCCTATTATGTTCTCAATAAATAATTGTTTAAAATAAAATTGTTTAACAAAATTTTTAAAAATTTGAAAATGTAGTTTTGAAATTGCAGTTAAAAAAAATATTTTTTATTGGTTATACCTGCGAATAGGTTAACGGTATCCTACGAATACAAAAACTCATATACAAGTAAATACGGATATATTTTAAGTAAAAATAAGCTTTTGTTGTAATATATCTCAAAATATGTAAATTTTGTTCCTACACATTTTGTTCTAGTGGCCTAAGACACGTTAATGGCCTGGCGATTTTTTAATAACTTTAACATATTTTAACCAATTTTTGTGTTTTATATCTTATTAGAACGACAATTACGTACACATTTCGATTCTTTTAAATTAAAGTGCAAAAGTAATTATTTAATGTCAAAATTTTTACAAAAAATGAAAACTTTCATTTTTTCCCCTTGTAATGCAACTCAAAACTAAATCGCAAGTCGGCACGGGTTGCAATCATGATAGAAAGTCAAAATTTCATATTTAACTATAGTTTTATATACTATATATAAAAAAATAGAGGGTATGCGTTTCAAAATTCCAAATTAATTAAATTATGAATAATATTACATACAAAATTTTATGTTTTTGTATACTGATGTTTCGTTTTATATTGTTCAGATTGGTAGGCCCATCAATGCTGGGATATATGTGACGTGATGATTTTGTTGTTGAAGTTGTAGAAATTTTGTAAATAATACATATTTTAGTGTAGCCTAGATACTAATTAAACAAGCCTAGATACTAATTAAACTATATAAATAATTTAGTTAACATGTAAAAATATATACATATTTATAACCATTCGTTGTTAAGTATAATATTTTACATCATTTTCAAAAAAGTATAATAGATAATTAAGGCCCTAATTTTATAAATCACTTCACAAAGTGATATTTATATGGAAAGCAAAAACAAAATTTCAAATATTTTAAAAATTTGTTTTTGTTTTATATACAAATTCTTAACAGAACAAACGCACCAAAATTCAAACGTTGATTTGTCTTTCATAATTTGAAAATTTTGTATATAAAACAAAAACAAATTTTTAAAAGTTTTGAAATTTTGTTTTTGCTTTCCATATAAATATCACTTTGGTGACGTGATTTACAAAATTAGGGCCTAAGTAGTAACAAATTAATTAAATGTAATAGAAATGATATACATATATAAATTTAAGTAATAATATATAAGAAAACTAGCTGTCCCGGCAAACGTTCTGCCATAACTCACACAAAGTTTTGAAGACTCTAACTATAATATTACTCCAGATATGCAATAATAAATTTCTACTTCGTATGGAAGGTGCCACGCCCATTGTACCTATATAAGTGAATTGTGAATCTAAACCATACGGGAAACCACTCCAACAAACACAAAAAATTTCATCGAAATCGACCCAGCCGTTAATGAGGAGTTCAGTTACTAACACACGTACAGAAGAATTATATATATAAAGATAGTAAATAGCAAATAAAGCTTGAGTGTCTGTAATTCTCAAACACTCTATAGTTTTATTTGTATAATTTAGTTTTTCTAAAGCCTTTTGGGAAAAGGTTTCCTGATGATCTGGCCTAAGCAACCAGTGAAATGCGCATATGAACTAGAACTATCCCCCAACAATAAATTTCAGTGAATTTATCAAATTAAAAATTGGGAACAATTTTACTAAAATAAATATGATCAACTTTGAGTGTATTTGAATATTTCTTGTAAATTTAAAAAAAAAAATTTAAGTATTTCACAAATTTAAATTACTTTTTCTTTTTACAAATTTAAATTACTTTGTTGGTGAATACGAAAAGCAATATTTAGATTTAGAATTTTGTCCATTAAAATTTTTAGATTTTAAATAAATTTTTGTAAATAAATTACTGAAATAAAACGGGAAAATTCTAAAGCAACTTTTTCTATTTTGACAAAATTTATTCAGAATATAATGAAAATACCCCATTCAATTGAAGCCGCCAAGCTTGAATTTATGCTTTAATCTCAGGCAATATTACCTTCCGAATGGACAACCTACAGCGTGGTGCTATATTTTAATGAAATTATCTTTAAAAAGTAATGTCAGAGATTGTTCTTTCGGGTCATAATAAAGATTTAGATATTAAATTCTATTTTATGTATTTTATTTAAAATTAATAAAACTTCTGAATGAACCTTATATTATAATTAAATTGAGCTTTACTTTTTTATTTTAGTGATCCCATATTTATAAACTTAAATTTTAAGAAATGTTTTTTGATAAATGTGATGATTTCGTTCACTTTTTAAATAGAAATTTAAAATTTCTATTAGAAATCTTGACCTTTTTAATTTTCTGATTTTTAAAATTGGAAATGACGATTTTTTTCTTTTTTATCGGGATATTGACGATTTTTTCTCAAACCCATCTGGCAGTCCTGACTACAATTTAGATAATATAATTCAATTTTAATAATAATATTTGTATTTCATTGTAAAGAAATATATATAATAAGGATATACTGTTCCAATCGAATTAAGATTCCAAAAATTGTAGTCAAATAAAAAATATGTATACCACATTACCCGAACTTCCTCTAAATGTATTAAAAACTTTCATAATTGTTTCATAGCAATTACGAATTATAAGAGATTTCGTTATCGAAATATTTTTTTCTCAAAGTAGCTCAAAGTATCTCAAGTATCTTTTCAAAGTATCAAAAATTCATTAAATGTATCCAAAATATTCATAATTGTTTCATAGCAATTCCGATTTATAAGAAATTTCCTTATCGAACGATTTTTTAACTCAACATACCCAGTTACCGCTCCTTACAGACATTTCCCAGCAGTAAGCCAAAATATATAATTTGGAGTCAGCTAAGTGATCAGACATTAGTGACAATTACTGTCTATATAGGATACATTTTCTACTTTCTTAACTACTGGGTTATTACGAGATCAAAATTAAGGTTGGATGCTACTTTACATCACGATAAAAATATTGACGATTTTAAAAGGCAAGTCGCAAAGACTAGCCTTTTAAAGTAGTTATTCATAACAATTTATTATAATTAATATATCTATCGTTTTCTCAGAAGAACAATTATAATTTTAAAACTATGTAGCTATTTAATTCCTGGTATAATTTTGTGCGATCATAATTAATTATTTTATTAAATTTTTATGTCATATTTTGATTTTTTATGCATTTTTTAGGCGCATATTTTCCTATCATAAATGCATGAAAATCCCCCTACTTATTAGAAGTATATAATTCTTTGGAAACTTCTTGTGCTTCAGGTTTTCTAGGGATGGCACATTCCACACTGGCTCTTAAAGGATTCTTCCAGCTTCATTCATGCTTCATTTTTGATTTTCCATTTTAAAGTAGCTTCCCAAAACATTAAAGTTCCAATACACCCTCAAATTTCTGAGATATAGGAAAAATTATATTTTTTTTTGGACCTGCAAATTAAAACATTCTTAACTCATTCATTATATGTATAACCGATTTTAAATTCTTAAAAGGCATTGAAAGGGTGCCAATGAGGTTTTTCCAAGAATATATGCTTTCACTATTAAAAAAAATATATATAGAGATTTTTCGAATAATATCACAATTTTTAAGTTTTTTTTAAACTTTTTCAACTATTACGAGTGTTTTTTTCAGATCATTTTTTTAAACAACAACAATCTTAAAGCCAGTCTTCTTCTGAGTTAAACAAACATTAGGTTGAGATATAGGAAAAATTATATTTTTTTTTGGACCTGCAAATTAAAACATTCTTAACTCATTCATTATATGTATAACCGATTTTAAATTCTTAAAAGGCATTGAAAGGGTGCCAATGAGGTTTTTCCAAGAATATATGCTTTCACTATTAAAAAAAATATATATAGAGATTTTTCGAATAATATCACAATTTTTAAGTTTTTTTTAAACTTTTTCAACTATTACGAGTGTTTTTTTCAGATCATTTTTTTAAACAACAACAATCTTAAAGCCAGTCTTCTTCTGAGTTAAACAAACATTAGGTTGGTTTAAAATTGACAAAGTTATATACTTTTGCCTATATTTCGGAAGTATTGGAACTTTTAAAACCTGATTTGTGATGCAATCAGCTAGACCAACAATCTGCACTAGGTCATTTGCCAAGTTAGTTTTGAGTGTATCACAGTGTTATTTGTAAGTTCTATTTAAATATGAAAATGAGTTTTTCAGTGTTTTTTTAAATGATAATTAGCCAACGTTGGTTATTTAAAATCTATTTAAGTTGTATAAACTACCACATGTTTTTGACAGCTTACGTTTGTTGTCTGTTTTTTTATTCTATTGTAACGCGGTATTTGCGGTAAAATTGATTCTTCTTTTTTTTACCAATAATATAATACCCTACACTTAAAGTAAATGAGCAAAAGCATTTTCTTTTTAAATTTCGATAATTTATATTCGTGAGCGATTTTCGGAAGTGCGTCTTATATGGGAGCTTTGACTAATTATGCACCGCTCGCCATGAAATTTGGTCGTGATTCTGAGTCGATCGGTATACTTTAAGGAGTTTTTGGGATATATTGAAATACGATAAATCAATAATTTACAACATTAAATTAATATTGCTCCATATTGAAATAAAAAATGTCAACATTACTAATATATATGAGTTTTATTGATTTTAAGTTGTTTTTTCTCTGGGTGCATTTCAAGATAATGGAATTACATATTTACTCTCATATATCAAAATATTAATCAACTTTTTATGTACATATATTTTCTATTTTCTGATGTATGTATTTTGTTTTCTAGAATTTTATTTCAATTAATTTTAATTGATTTTATTCAGATGTCAGAAACTCACCACCATTTCATCATTGTATTGTTATGAAATATTCAGGGGCACCTAGGGTATATCAAAAATTAAAAATGATGCCAAATTTTTGTTTGCGATCCGATTTGAAAGATTTATATATATGTTTGATGGTGATACAAATGGCTCTCAACTCTGCTGTGAGACTGCATGCTGGATGTTCGTGGTCTGGTAAGGATCATGGGCACTCTAAGATACTGAACTACTATGGGTACTTACATAGTAATGTCGATTACTGCATCGCAAAACCATTTTTCGATAGGCATTTCCATATTAAGATCCCGAATAGGGATTCATGGCAGCGCGGACTCTTACCCCCTGATGATGTCATAAGGGTATTTACTGATGGCTCAAAGCGGGGCAATAGGGTCGGTGGTGGTTTCTTTATTGAGAACTATGGGATTAAATCCTATTTCAGACTACCTAACTTTTTTTTGTACGTGCATCCAACTGGCTGAGGTTTTATCAAATATCGGGTGATATATGTATATTTACCGATAGCAAGGCTGCCGTTAACAGAATAGCGGGTGTCTTTACGACATCTAGGTTAACCGAGGAATGCCGGGTATCTCTTAATGAGATAGCGAGACATTCTAGGATAACGCTTATATGGGTCCCTGGACACGATGGTAATCAGGGTAATTGTATAGCTGACGAACTGGCCAAAATGGGTGCGATTATGGATGATGATAAGATTGACCCCTTTGCTGGTATCTCCCTTGCTATATGCAAGATGGCTGTTCAGCGGACACTACATGAATCTGCACAAAGCAGGTGGACCAATGAGTCTTCCTGTGTTACAAAGAGGTCTACTTGGCCCGTATATGATGCCAGCAGGACGAATCTACTTATGGAATTTCGTCGTGAGCAAATAAGGCTAATTGTCTCCTTCATTACAGGACACAGTATAATTGGGACACATGCTAGGAGATTGGGCCTACGGTATAATGACTACTGTAGGAGCTGCCATAATGAAGAAGAGGATGAGACGGTGTCACACCTATTCTGCCAATGCCCGGCTCTGATAAACCTGAGGAAACGCATCTTCGGAATACCATTCCTATCATGCTTAGATGAGCTATCAAGGATAAGTCTTAGACGAATCTACTCTTTCATCAGACAATCTGTTCTATCAACAGAAAGTTAGTTGATAAAGAAGAATTTTGGTTGAAGCAGCCAAACTTTTGTTGAAACTTCCAAAATTTTGTAGCCACAACTGTAAAATTCGGTCACTAAGGTAGAATCATTCGATTGGCAACAAATTCGGTTTCTATCAAGAATCTGTTTTTTCTGTGCAGAAAATAAGAAAAAGATAAATAGTGTATTTATATGTTACTGGATTTAGATCAAACTTTTTGTAGATCTCGTCTAGTAGATTTGTGGCTCGGCCCCCCTTGGTGTGGCTCGGCCCCCCTCGGGCTATTCGTTTAGAAGTTACAGATTTATTTCCACTTTTTTTTAGTTCCCCCACTGTGTGCCGTTTGGTTACATTTGTTCAGAGATCGAAAATAACTCGTCCATATACCAAAAAACCCAAATTGTGATTTATATTTTTGTGATAAGAATAAATCACTGAAAATAACAGTTATAAAATGATTTTTATTTAAATGGTTTGGTATGACCTTTATTCGTTTTTGTTGTTTTTTAATGGTTTGGTGTGAGATAAACAATTCATTTGTTCTTCTTCTTAATAACTGTTACTTTCTTTTTTATTTACATACAATAACATATAATAATTATGGCCCTTTTGACAAGTTTTTTTACATTTTGTTATTTAGAATGACAATTTTAAAAAACGTTGAAAATTTCATTGAGTTCTGTTACTAAAACTAAAATTAGTATCAACATTTTAATAGGATTGCAAATATTAGGACCAATTTGATCCACATTTATTCTGAACTAATTTTTTTGTTTAGATAAGTTAACTTTTGGTCTTAGCCGTTTTGCTAAGCTTAAAATGCCTTTTCATCGTGCATGTTTAAAAAAACTAATTGTTTTTTTATGAGATTTGCGCCCCCTGTTGTGGGTTAGTGAAACTAGTTTTAAGGATTCAAAAAACATCAATTGTATTAATTGTTGATGCAGAATCCATTGGTGAAATCAGATTTGCAATATATTCATCAGCTTTTGCTCTACAGAAAAATGTGCTCAAAATCCGCGTCTTTAGGTGTGTTGAACCACCACAAGGAGTGAAAATTTTCCAAAAAAAAGGACGCCATTATTTTTATTTACGCAAAAACCATTGGAAAAATTATGATACCCGCAAATCAAATTTTTGAAATTAACTCTAATGTATATTACATAATAAATATAAGTATTTTTATAAATATTTTCTTCGTATTATCATTAAAAATAATTAATTTCAACAAAAATCGATTTGGTATTTATTATTTTATAACAAAGTATACTATCTCCTAAATTGGTTATTTCAAAGGCAGCAATGTCCACTTTGTGAAACAAACACAGCAATCTCCAAATTTCAGGTCGTATTTACCCGCAAACCTCAGTGAGGATATGGATCAAACTTGGTTGACATATTTGTCTTTTTCTTCTATATTAGCAAAACATTTAATTATAAAATTTAAGTTTCTTTGGAAATACAAAAAAACAACAAAAGTGGAGATTGCAGCCTTTGTTTCCACACCCCCCATTGGATCGAAATATCTTATAAATTGCGACCTGTACTTTGCGCACAAGGTTTACATGGACAGACGGACGGACATCGTTTAATCGACTCAGAAAGTGATTCTAAGTCGATCGGTATATTTTAAGGTGGGAGTTAGACTAATATTTTTGGGCGTTACAAACATCTGCAAAAACGCATTATACCATTGGTAGGCAAAAAGAGGCATTTAATTTGTGTGCTCTTTTGGGTAAAAAATAAAATATCCACAACAACAACAAGAAACTGAATGAATTGTGTGTATTTTTACGCTCTATTACGCTCTTTTGTTCACATTCGGGTTGTTTGACGAAAATCATCGTAACCTGAACAATATGAACGCCTACCATGGCATTATACCCTCCCCACTATGGTGGTGTAGGTTATAAAAATTGGTGCAAATTACATATCGCTTTGTGCTATTGATCTAGCACTGCATAGAAAAGGGGTTCCTTATATTAAGGAAATGGATTTTGGAAATCCTATCATCCAGGGTTATTAAGTTGGACTTAGGAGGAACATAGAAGATAATTAGGGCAACCAGAGGATGTCCATAAGCCTCTTTTGTGAACTCTTGTCATCGATGAACTTCTGGAAAACCTCAACAACTTAGGTTTCCGCACATATGGTTACGCCGACGACTTAGTAATCTCTGTTACTGGGTGGGATGACGTAACGATATCGGAAAGGATGCAGATTGCTCTGAATATAACCACCAAGTGGTGCTTTTAAAGGGGGCTTACCATTAACCCAGCCAAGACAATTATAGTACCATTTATGAAACGATGAGTTATTAGACTCATAGGGTTTTCTAAGGAGGTAAAATATCTTGGGGTTACACTTAGTAGGACTCTCACTTGGAATTCTCATTTAACCAACACTATCAAAAAGGCCAATATTCCGGCCGGATTTACTGGTATTTTATTACGGAAATTAGGCCAATAATTACATATACTGCATTGTCATGGTGGAAGAAGGTAGAACAGGTGACCGCGAGAGCATTACTTGACAAGGTATATCGCCTCATCTGTGTCTCCATTAGGACCTGTCCCACTTATGCTCTGGGTGCAATCCTACACATACTACCCTTACACTTATTGGTAATGGAGGAGGCCTATAGGAGTGCATATTCCATGTAATGCCGGGAGATCTGGTTGGGCACATGCGCATTCTAGGCATCTTTGAATATGAACATCGTGTTAAAAATAACTATGTTATTAGCATTTCTCTACGTCATATATTCAAGAAAAACGAAATTTTTGTATTATTTACTCACTGTTTTGCATGCAAAAGTTATGTAAACAACTATGTCAACAATAGAAATGCGAGTAAAATATGCGTAAACTAGCACTTTTTGCTCAATATTTGGTCAGATAGAACTCGTATAACTTTGTTATTTTTAATTCGAAATTATTGTTTTATACCTTGTTAGAAATATAATTGTCTCTAGGTTTATTGCAGATATTTAAAAAAACAGTATTTATATAGGGAATTTTTTCAAGATATCGAAAAAAGTACCAATTTTTATCCAATTTTACAACTTTTAATCGATCTCCGGCACGTGTTCTACACAGAAAAAATTATATTTCAATTCAAACATTTATCCCATATTGAACTGGTTTCAATTATTTCATAATTAAATCAAGTATTCATTTGCTCAAAAACAAAATTTCTTGATATTTTCTATTGAATTTGATTATTTTGACAATTGAATATACAATTTTCGTTATTGAATTTCAAATACAAAAATTATTGAATAGATAATTTTCGTAATTGAAAACACATTTTTGTTATTTTTTGTGTTTCAAAATTCAATAGAAAATATCAAGAAATTTAGTTTTTGAGCAAATGAATAATTGATTTAATTATGAAATAATTGAAACCAGTTCAATATGTGACAAATATTTGAATTGAAACGGTTTAAGAAATAGTTTTTTCTGTGTAGTTATCCGATTGCACTTAAATTTTGCAGTAGTTAGTTTTAGCTACTAATAAACAAGATCCATCCAAAGCAAATCAATTTTTTAATTACAGGTCTAATGTATATATTTGAAAGTGGTGGGTTTTTAAAATGTTAACCGTTTCCAGAATTTTTCTCAAAATATGTTAAGTTTTTCCTACATTTCTTATTTAAGTGGCCTAGGGAATATGTAATATCTTTACAATTTATTTTATTGAGTTTGGCTTTTTATATTTCTTTAGAACGAACATTGCGTTTTCATTACGATTAATTTACATTAAAATACAAACATACTTATTTAACGAAGAAATGTTTGCTAAAACGGAAAAATACACATTTTCCCTCCAAAAACAAAGTAACTTAATCTATCAACTTAACATTTTTAAGAACATGTTTTTGCAATCCAAAGAACAATTCAGAGGGTCGTTCGAAATTCGCCAATAATTTTTGTGGTACATTTTAATGTAAATTTCAGTGATTATTTTATTCCACCATATACTAAATAGGTAAATGACATTTAAGTTTTTAATTAAGTTTTAATAAAGCATTACATTTTATTATATATGTATGTATGTGGTTTTACTTTTACAAATTAAAAATGGTTGCATATTTATCATGTATCAATTAGGAAATATATTCCAAAAAATTAGGAAATATATTCCAATATAAAATATAATAAAAAAATATAAAT
The DNA here is from genome assembly GCF_958450345.1 of Calliphora vicina. Lineage (NCBI taxonomy): Eukaryota > Metazoa > Arthropoda > Insecta > Diptera > Calliphoridae > Calliphora > Calliphora vicina. The sequence goes on along the minus strand of NC_088780.1, from coordinate 59,147,891 downwards.
AATTTTTTTTATTAAATTTATTTTTTAATAAGAAGTAATCTTAATTAAGATAAAATATAAGAATTTCCTTTTTATTTCTATTAACAATAATAACATTTAAATTTCATCTGTGATATGTAAACACAAAAACCAAAAAATCACGATTCAACATACAGTCAGCGTCTAAAGAAAGTGTACAACTTGTTTTTACATTTAAAACATTTTATTTGCATATTAAAAAACTATTTGTTCTCCAGTTCTAGTATATTTAACAAAACATTTAATTGTTCTCTTGCAATATATAAACAAAAAACTAAACTAGTTCAACTGCAACAAAAATAGTAACAACAAAACCAAAAATACTCCATTTTTAACGCGTCAAAAGAAAGTGTACAGTTTAGGGAAATTAGAAGAAAAAACGTGTTTAGTATTTTATTTGACATCTTTTGGGTTTTAAAACAGTTTCAAGCCTCCTTGGCATTGTTTCTACCAATTTTGATGTCACCGATGTTGGGATGTTGAACCACTCTTCCTGCAGGATTTCGTGTAGAGGGTCATTGCTGGTAATATTTCATTTTCTGATCTGTCTGTCCAAATGCTACCACAGATGTTCAATGGAATTAATGTTCGGTGACTGTGGGGGTTGTTCCAGTTGTTTCGGTGTATGATACAACAACCATTCTTTAACAAGTTAAGAAGTATGCTTCAGGTAAGTTGTCCTGTTGGAAGATCCAGGTTCGGTCTAGATTTAATTTTCTAATGATGGGTTCCATATTTTCTATAAGAATGTTTAGGTAATCGGTTTTGCTCATCAAACTATCAATAAATATGAGTTTTCCCATTCCACTTGCCGACATACACCCCCACACCATCACCTAACCACCACCATGCTTTATGGTGGATAGTACATTTTTTGGTCGAACTCTTGATTTTTGCTTCTCCAAGTTTTACTCCTTTTTTTACTTCCGAAAATCTCAAACTTGCTTTCGTCCGTAAACAGCACATTATTCCAAAACAATTTTCTTGGTTTTTATACCTGTTTGCGAATTCTCGAAGTCGCTCTTTATTTCGTTTGGAAATGTGGGGTTATTCTCTCGGAACTCCACCATATAGAGCATTTGGGTGTAGCGCTCGGCGAACCGTACTGTTACTAACTCTCAATCCAGACGAATCTGTTAATTCTTCGCATAATTTTACTGCACTTACTGTGAATACTTTCTTCACTGCTCTCACAATCGATCGTATTTCAAGGTTGTTAAGGCGTTTTGGTGTTCCGGCACGTTGCTGATATTCTAAAATTCTAAATTTTTTTGTTTGTCTATAATTTTTTTTACAGTATTATGGCTTCTTCCTATTATAGAGGAGATTTCACGTGACGATTTGCCTTCATTTTTAAATTTTATGACTTACTTTCTTGTTTCAATTGCAGTTTGTTTTCCCATTTTGGTTTTAAAATTCTCGCGATCAAACAAGAAAAGCTACTATCTTAAAATCTCATGAGACTAGCAGCAAGATCCACAAAAAATTATAATCTAGGCAAAAATAAAGAATAACAATATATTTTTGTATGTAGCTAGAAAAATCTTATTGCAATTCTAAATGTGTACACTTTTTTCTGACGCGTTAAAAATGGAGTATTTTTGGTTTTGTTGTTACTGTTTTTGTTGCAGTTGAAATAGTTTAGTTTTTTGTTTATATATTGCAAGAGAACAATTAAGTGTTTTGTTAAATATACTAGAACTGGAGAAAAAATTGTTTTTTAATATGTAAATAAAACGTTTTAAATGTAAAAACAAGTTGTACACTTTCTTTTGACGCTGACTGTAGCTTCATACAGTGTATTTGACTGGTTGGTTAGAATGTGTTGTTGTACATTCTAACCAACCAGTCAAACTGTCTAGTCGGACTATCCCGTCGAGCTAGCAGTTTTTGTTACGCTGCACAGTGGGTTGGATGATACCCAAAGAGGCTATTAATTCATAAAAGCCGTAGTTTTAAAATATAATATGTTTTATTGATGAGTTATTATAAGAACATAAAAACACAGCATTTTAATAAAAAAAATTTGTTTTAACCCTTTAAGTGCATTATTGTTTTTTGGAAAAAAGACCTTTGTTCACAATTTATGCTGTAACTTTGGAATGGAAAGCTATAAATTATTGAATAAAATTGAAAATTAAAGCATGCTTAATGTGTTATTAAAATATGCAAATTATAAATTTATTGTATGTATTTATATTAGTATTAATTTAATTTAAAATTCAATTTTTGTTTTACACTAAATTGTATAAATATGAAATTTTTTTCAAAAAAGTCACTAAAGAGAATATTATAATTTTTTAGTAATGAATAATTACACTCTGCTACAAAATGACAGTTTTTGTCAGAACTTGAAAAGCCACCAAGTGGAGGTTGTAGGCCTAGGTGAGGACGTACTAAAACCGTTTTCAAAGATTTTGAAACACCCTCAAAATTTTTAATTATTTTAAAAAAACTGTTTTAGGGTAGGTTGTAGTACTTTAGTACCTCTAACTCACACATTTTTAGACCGATTTAAAAATGTTAAGCAATTATAGTTAGGTAAAGAATTAAGCTATCATAAAATGTATGTATAAGATCTATATTCCTAGAAATTGTTTAAGTTTTTATAAATAGTTTGGCTTTCTTTTTTATTTTTCCTAATTTTTCCAATTCAACAATAGTTATTTTAATTTTTGTCTATGAAACCCTAATAGTAATTAATAGAAACTTTTATGTAGACAAAAACGGTTTATACTTGCAAAAGTTATTAAACTTTTTCAAAAAAGTTCCACCAAAATTTACCTTGTAAATTAAAAATTATAGAAAATTTTTTTTTAATAGTTTTTTGTTTTTTTTTTATTCATATGGGCGAAAATATTAAAAAGGGTGTTAGTGAAAAGTTGAATAACTTACAATTTTCATCCGATTTGAATTATTAAAACGATGGTTTGCTAAGAACTAAATTTCCTTAATACATTGGTATAAATTTGTATAAGCTTCCGTATCAAAATAAGCAATGAAAAGCGATTAAAATCAAAACAGTTGATAAATTTTGATTTTCTTTTAGATATTCTTAACAAAAACAATACTTATAACTAACAAATGTATCAAAAAATGGACGTCATTTTAAAGAGTAATCAGTTTTCTTTTTAACTCCGTTTTAAAGTCGGACGGAGACTGACTGAGTTACAAATCGATAAGTTCACGGACATAACTGAAAACGGTTTTTTCAGAATATCTTCTGAATTTGAGGGTGTTTTGGAAATTTTTTGACACAATTTCTAATGTAGTCAGCAAGCCCTATAACCTACGCTAGGTCGTTTTCCAAGTTATTTTCCATCGTACCATCGTGTTATTAATACATAAAAACACAGCATTTTAGAAAAAAATTTTAAAAAAAACAAGTAAGAAAGTATGTATCAAATTTCATATAATACCCTACACTAAGTAAAAGAGCAAACAAAATTTTTCTTTTAAAATTTAAATAATTTATATTTTTGAGTGATTTTCGGAAGTGGGCCTTATATGGGGGCTATAACCAATTATGGACCGATCACCATGAAATTAGGTCGTGTGATTTATGTATATATTAAAGTTAACTATGTTGAATTTTGTGTGTTTACCAACATTTTTAAGCGATTTATGCACGTTAAAGTGATTTTCGGAAGCGGGTCTATATGGGAGCTATGACTACTTATGGACCGATCGTAACAAAATTTGGTGACATGAATTTTGTGTATATAAAACTTATTTGGAGTGGAATTTGTGGAGATACATATATAAATTAAACATTTATGACCGATAAAGTCCAATTTCGGGAGGACATTTGTATGGGGGCTAGGTGAAATAATGGACCGATTTCAGCTTGGTTCTTGAGCCGAAAAAATAATATGTATCAAATTTCATCGAAATATCTTCAAAATTGCGACCTGTACTCTGCGCACAAGGTTTACATGGACAGCCAACCAGACGGACGGACATCGCTTAATCGACTCAGAAAGTGATTCTAAGTCGATCGGTAGGTGTAAGGTGGGTGTTAGACTAATATTTTTGGGAGTTACAAACATCTGCACAAACGCATAATACCCTCCCCACTATGGTGGTGTAGGGTATAAAAATTTCATAATGTCACTACTTAGCATAATGTTTCATTGTTGATGAAAATAAAAGAAGTACCATTCGAATAAATAAAAAGTACCACAAAGTCCCTCTTTGAATTCTCACTCACATAGAACCATATATGCTTAATTTTATGTTTATAGGTTCATTATCATAGAAAATTCAAAAAAGGACCCATGAGAATAAAGAAAAAGTACCGTAAAATATGCCCTTGAATTTTCACTCACTTAGGACCATATACGCCTAATTTCATATTTCTATGTCCATTATTGCAGAAAATTCAAAAAGTATCATTAGAATATAGAAAAAGTACCAAAAAGCCGCCACTTGTGGTTTCACACTCACTCGGGTCCATATAGCCTTTATTTCATGTTTCTAGGTTCATTGGTCAAGAAATAACAAAAAGGTACCATTCGAATAAGAAAAAATACCAAAAAGTCTCCCCCTAGAATTCTCACTCACTTAGGACAATATATTCTTAATTTTATGTTTCTAAGTCCATTGTTATAGAAAATTAAAAAAGTACCATTAGAATAAACAAAAAGTACCTATAGTTCAGTTCTCAAATTTTGGTACCTAAATATTATCCCCTATTCCTAACATTAAATTCTCTCAGATGCATATCAGCTAACTTTAATGTCGATAAGTGAAATAATTTAAAATATTAAAAAAGTACCATTAGGAGAAGATTACCAATTTCCCATTTCCTCCTTGAACACCCCTAAAGCTTGAAATTTAAAAATACTCCATTTTGCCCAAGAAAAAATATGTTTTAAAAAAATACCAAAATGTTTACCCGGATTTGGCCCAATATACACCTATTCACTCGAGTTCCAAATAACACCCTGTTAGTTCATTTTTGTAATAATCCAGGAGCCAATGTTAAAAAAATTATCAAAATTGGCTTAATAATTTCAAATAAAATGTATTTTCCCGATTTTATCCCCTTTTTGGTACCTTTTTTATCCCCATAGTGGTGGTAAAATTTTATTCAAATAATATTCTGCATCATGGTGGGAGTTCAAGTGAACCAATTTTTAAAATCGATGAATAGCTCTTCACTATATTTTTCTGTGAAGAGAGATAAAGAATGTGCTATCACTAGGCGACCATTTGTTATAAAATATATCGCCACCCAGCAAAAACTTGGTAATGACTTGCAATTACTGAACAGCTTACTTTTCAGTGACTACTACATATCACCTGCATTACATATAAGTAGTTAAGTAATGGCTGGCATGTAATCTGATACATAAGTACTTGTTTATGAGCTAAAGTCTAAAAAAACAAACAAAACAAATAATCAGTTACTTTTTTTCAATTTGCCCATTTATTATATTGCATGTTTATTTTTAGAAAAACAGAAAATAATATAATACAGTAGTTTTGACTTACCTGCCTTTCACTTAAGAGCATTTTGCATATAAGTGCACAAAACTTGTGTTTTGTATATTTATTTACCAAACTCCATATAAATTCGTTAATTTAAGTGCATTGTTCATACCTGCACATTTTAGATAAGTGCATAATACTTTTGGAAGCTGTAACTGGTTTTCATGAAAAAATTTCATTTAGCTGCCTAATACAAAATTAAATCAAAACAAAATAAGGAAAATACGATTTTGAAAAAATGAAAAGTTTGCAACTTCTTAATAATTTGAAACGTAGCTAAAATAACAAATTTGTCGTTATGTTTAGACGGAAAAATCACAAAGCTTCGTGTAAATTATTTACCGTTAGCTGCTTTTTTTGGGCAGTAAACTTAAATGCACTTACCAGCATCAATGAGCACGTAAGTGCATTAAGGTTAACTGCATTTTTATCTTACCTGCACAAAATATCGTGCAATGTTGGTTGTGCAGGTAGGTCAAAATTACTGTACTAGAGTAAGTTCGGGTAATGTGGTATACCTATTTTTTATTTGACTATAATTTTTAGAATCTTAATTCGATTAGAACAGTTTTCAGCTGGTGTTTTACTGTAAGCGTTAGGTTTACATCCATGAAAGTAAAAAAAGTCTTTTAAGTTCAAGTTTCAGATAAATTTTGGAAAATGGGAAAAACACCCATAAACAATACGTTGAAAAAATTGGCGGGTAATGTGGTACACCATCTTCTTTTAATATTGTATACCAAACCGCATAACCGATACATAGTATTTTAATTTGTAAATGAGTTGCGTTTAATTAAATCATTTTTAATGGATGCGGTTAAAGTTGGCGGCTGACCAAGCTTACCAGAAGCTGCTCAATACATTCTTCGCTTTGTAGGAGACATTGAATGACTGATGCGAAAAAATGTCCATTTGTTGTTTCTAATAGCACTTTCATACTTCACATTTCTTTGGCATATTATTTGCTTGAAATTGTTTAGCTATACCACATTAGCCGGCGCGTGGTTTAATGAAATTATTATAAAATTAAACATATACACTAAATATACTATATTGTTACATATGTTCTTCAATAGAAAAATATTCCCATTTGACTTCGAAATTAAATTAATAAAGTTTAAAATACGTGATTGTAGAAAAAAAAATTTTAACAGATCACAAAAAAAGTCTTCCATAAGATAATACTGATTTTTACCATCTGACTATTTCCATAACCTGCAAAAATGAAGTACACTCACCCAATGTGAATTTTCTGTGATCATAAAACTCTTAAGCTTGGTGCCGCTACTCCTATGCTCTTAGTTTTAGAGAAAAGCAGCTATACCACATACCCGCCTATACCACATTACCCGAACTTACTCTACTGAGTGAAAACCATTATTTGATACACAATAAAATAACTAAGCAGTGGTGTAGTGAGTAGAACAGCAGACTAGCAAACGGATAGTTATTGGTTCGACTCTTGGCTGCGACTTATTTTTTTTTTTAATTTTTGTTTGCAAATACAAAATTCTATAAATAGCTCTACAACAAAACAACTTATTTAACTGCCTATTTGTAAGTGAGGGTGGTAAGTACTTGCCTCCAATGACATCACCGTGTTAAAATAATGAGTTAAAAAGCTATTGTGTAAGTAGTGAATAGTAGGTACTATATTAGCTTTTTAACTCATTACTTTTCAATGTAAGTTTTTGCTTTGCAGTTATAGCATTATCATTATCCTACTATGATCATTTGTTATAAAATGTATCACAGTATTATGATAGTTGGCTATCGGAATTGGTTTTACAAACCTAGCTATGTCAAGAAGTTTAGACCACTTGTTAGAAAATGAATCTCAAGATATTAACATCGCTCGAGCATTTGTCAGGGCAAATACCAAATGCTAGAGTACAAAATGCTAGTTGCTCTATAAATGAAACAAATTTGTGTTGAATTTTATCTCTATATCGATATTCATAAAATATTCACGTGCATTTATATTAATTTTGGAACCCTATTTATACCAAATTATAGGCCGATATACACTAAATCCGTTAGTATTATATCTGGATACAAATCATTGATCTGTGTAAAATGATTTTTCGAAAACGATATTTATGTGGTCTTTTTCTGAAGTGGTCCTAACATGTTAGGTATTATCAGTTTTGTGCCGATCTTTCTTTTTATATATGTACATGAGGATTAATTGGTACGAATTTTAATTTGATAGTGAAAATTTTAAGAGATTTATTCGTATTGGATAAATATCCACAAAATCCCGTAGAATGATTCTGTATATATACTATAACTGATATGTAATAATTACCGCTGAAAACTGTATTTATTAGGGAGATCGATTCTTCGAAATTTTTTTGGAACCGGTTTTCGGTTTCTTCGAAAAATTGCAATTTAATACAAACCGGTTTCGGTTTTTTAATAATAACAGGTTAACCGGTTTTTTTGGCAAAATATTAAAACGCATAGAAATAAGAGGAAAAAAGTTTTATTTATTTATTAAAATAATAGTTATTAAAACAAAAACAGTTCATGGAAAAACATAACAAATGCAAAAAGAGATCATATAATTATGATAAAGAATACATGTATTCTAATAACAAAAAATAAAATTCTAATTTTGATTACTTTTTTAGCCTTCACAATGTTTTCGGGTCCAATTTGACCCATTTTTAAATTAAAATTAAATTTTTTCTAAAATTCGATATTTTTGATATTTTATGAGTTATTTTTAAGTTCAAATGTCAACAACAACGATAGATTTATTGAAAAACAAATTTTCAAAAATATCTATCCATTTTTTTGGACTTAAGGTCTTTGGGTCATATTTGACCTGGATCAAAAATGTTGAATTTTTGTTACGCACAATTAAGTTAAATGTTTTCAGAGCTTTGGTAGCACTAATATATATCTGTCTCTTTTCATCATACCTGCTGAACATTATACATACTTGTATGAAAACTGAGTTTCCCCGGTTAGAAAGCTATGTTTTTCTTATCCTTCATACGGTCTTCGGGTCAAATTTGACCCATTTTTAAATTAAAATTTAATTTTTTCAAAAAGTGAGTAGTTGGTATTTTTGATATTTTATGACTTTTATTTAATTTCAAATGTCAATTGGACCCGAAGATCGTTAACGTCAGTAAATTTTAATCCCTTATGAAGGCTAAAATAATCTCTTAGGAATAAAACACATTTTAAATGCTTTGGAGTATATCAATTTTTTAAAGTTAAAGTTTTTAATACACTAAAACTCCTAAAAACACACTTCGATATTCGAAATGTGAACTTTTAACAAAAACCGTAACCGACCTGACCAAAAAAAACGGTTATAACCGGTTATTAAAAACCGGGCCTATCCACTAGTATTTATAAAAGATTTACAAGCATTTGAGTAATTTTAAATTAAAATTTAAATGGACTATGGTCAAATATGGGCCGATCGTAATAAAATATAGTATTTTAATTTATTTTAATAATGAATTTTACATAAATACTGCGATTCAAAATTACTTTCAGCTACTAAAGAACAAAAACTATGACCCACCAAGAGTAAGTCTATTTTTTAAGGAGGACCGGTCTAATGTTTATACGTTTCAGTTCTTAATAATAATACTTTCGAAGGTTGATAAAAAATTGAGTTATATTGTGTGCATAGTATATATTATTGTTGTTTTTTTTTTTGCTCTTGTTTTGTTTTTCCAGCAAACTGGCGGAATAACGTGACTTGAATGCCACAAAATAGGGAAAATGTGCGTAGCAAGTGTGCTCACCAAAGCTCAAAACAACAAATCAAAATTTCATTTATTAACAAAGGATTCCAAGAATACTAAACAAAAGGAAAACAAAACCATAAAAAAACGCAAATACCAATCTATACAAACATCCTTCAACATATATGTACACACATAGAAACAAAGATGGGAAACTTACTCCAACAAGGAGTACTAATATAAATATACACATTCACATATACTAAATACTAAAAATAACAACACAAAAAACATGTGCTTGTAAAATTTGTACTCCTTCGTCCTTTTAATATTTGAACATTTTTACGTATGAACTAGTCGTAATCATGTGGTTGCCTGTGTTGCGCTTAGAGCTCAAACAAATTTTATATTATTCTGTTTGAATTTTTATTTAAACTACAACCGAGCACCAAGCCAATACAGCTTGTTCTATCATAAATTTATTCTTTTTTTTGCAAGAGCAAAAGAAACACAGAACATGTCGCACACGCATTTCAGGATATTGCTCCTTTCAAGCTGGATATTTTATACATCCATGCATGTTTATACACACGTACAAACATTTCTGTTTTTTATCTGTTTTAATTTTTTTGTCTTCCTGCGTTTTTCTTTCATTCTATTTTCCTTTTCGAATGAAATTTGTGTTGCAAGTAGCATGCACCAAAATGGCAAATATGTGGTATGTCTTCATATTGTACATGTGCAACAAAAACACACATATGCATACTGTATACTGTATACTTACAGCAAAAACAACAATAACTTGGAACAATAATACATAATAGTTAGTGCAAACAAACCATATGAAAAATCCTTGTTCCATGTACTCGCACACAAAACTCGTACAACATTTTGTTTGTTGATGCCGCAGTCTGGGAATGATGATGTTGTGAGTGTTCTGTTGTTAATGCAGACACAAACTTTGAATATAAAACATATTTTTCATTTGCTCTTTATGACTTCAATTTAGCAACAACTACAAATACCAATTCTTTATAAAACGTTGTAACCCACTAAATAATCGGTGAGTTTTATACTGTCAACCTTAAATATGAGATTCCAGAAACTTATTTATGATCTGCACCATTTCCAAATGTATTTCAGACATTTCTAATTGTATTTCAGAAATTTTCATTTATATTTCCGAAATTTCCATTTGTGTTTCAGAAAATTCTAATAGCAATACCAATGAAAATTTGTGAAATACAATTGGAAAATTCTGAAATACAATTATAAACTTTTTAAGTATAAATTAAAAATTCTGAAATACAAATGGAAATTTCGGAAATATAAATGAAAAATTCTGAAATATGATTGGAATATTCTGATATTCAATTAGAAAATTCTGAAATATAATTGGAAATTTCTGAAATATAAATGTAAAATTGTGTTGGAATTTTCTGAAATATAATTAGAAATTTCTGAAATACAATTGGAAATTGTGTAATTTTCAAAGGATTTGCTTGGTGGTCACTTCGGTACTTGAAATTGTAAATGGCATCGAAAGTCTGGAAGGCTTGATAAAAAAAACTGTCAATTTTCCTACCAAAACGGTGTGTGAAACATTTTAGCAGTTAACAAAAAAACATAGAGTAACACCTGTGTACATTAGACATGCCCCTTAAAATGGAATTGCTTTGGGTGGGTCTTACTTTGTTCGTTAGTAGCTTTAACTAACTATTTCTAAATTTAAGTGGAATTGGATAAGTAGAAGCCGTGTCGGAAAGCGATTGAAACTTGTAAAATTGGGTAAATAATGGTACTTGTTTTGCTTTCTTAAAAAATTGTTGTATTTAAATAATACTGTTTAAACGGTGGCATGTCTCAGTGTCCATGGACATTATGACACAGCACGAAGTGACATTATGTCACTTTTGGTATTGTCTTTTGAAAGTGTCATAATATCCAATTTTTTTTGATAATCTTATTTTTATAAAATTTTTGGAACAAATAAAGATCCCAGTAACTGATTACGAGTATATTTTTATATGTTTTTTTCTGTTTATATTAATTAAATTAGATCTAAGTACTGTGGTTTAACATCAGTCGAAGCCATTATTTTAATACCCTTACCCTTCGTGTGAAGGGTATATATAAGTTTGTTATTCCGTTTGTAATTTCTACATTTTTCATTTGTCTGTCTGTCTAACTAATAACTAATATTTTCACAGCGCCCTCCTTCGGTGGTATAACACTAAAACGCCACCGAAGTAAAATAATTAAATAAAGGTTGTTGGCTTGACTAATGCGCCATCTCACCACCAGAGGCGCTGCAAACCTACACTAATAACAAATTTTCTTCCACACTATATCCCCTTTCCAAAGTAAGTAACACAAATATATATAGGCATATTAATTGCCTGTGTGTTACTTCTCTTTTTTTTTAAAAAATCAATTTTCTGAAGAACCCAGATATCTTCTATCTGGATTACTATGTCATTATTCTGGATTACTATGTCATTAATATAGACAATATGGATATCTAATGATAGATATTTCAAAGATATTTGCAATGACGTATATAAAACCATAGTAAGTTGGACCTAAAATGGGTCAAAATCGGAAAAATATTTTTTAACTCGATTTTTAAAATTAAAAAACTGCAAAAAAAAAAATAAATTTAGTTTACCTAAAAATATTTAAAATTTTTATTTTGAAGTATAATTTGGTGAAGGGTATATAAGATTCGGCACAGCCGAATACAGCTCTCTCACTTGTTATACCCTTCAGCTTCGTGAGAAGGGTATATATAAGTTTGTCATTCCGTTTGTAATTTCTACATTTTTCATTTCCGACCCTATAAAGTATATATATTCTGGATCCTTATAGATAGCGGAGTCGATTAAGCCATGTCCGTCTGTCTGTCTGTCTGTCTGTCTGTCTGTCTGTCTGTCTGTCTGTCTGTCTGTCTGTCTGTCTGTCTGTCTGTCTGTCTGTCTGTCTGTCTGTCTGTCTGTCTGTCTGTCTGTCTGTCTGTCTGTCTGTCTGTCTGTCTGTCTGTCTGTCTGTCTGTCTGTCTGTCTGTCTGTCTGTCTGTCTGTCTGTCTGTCTGTCTGTCTGTCTGTCTGTCTGTCTGTCTGTCTGTCTGTCTGTCTGTCTGTCTGTCTGTCTGTCTGTCTGTCTGTCTGTCTGTCTGTCTGTCTGTCTGTCTGTCTGTCTGTCTGTCTGTCTGTCTGTCTGTCTGTCTGTCTGTCTGTCTGTCTGTCTGTCTGTCTGTCTGTCTGTCTGTCTGTCTGTCTGTCTGTCTGTCTGTCTGTCTGTCTGTCTGTCTGTCTGTCTGTCTGTCTGTCTGTCTGTCTGTCTGTCTGTCTGTCTGTCTGTCTGTCTGTCTGTCTGTCTGTCTGTCTGTCTGTCTGTCTGTCTGTCTGTCTGTCTGTCTGTCTGTCTGTCTGTCTGTCTGTCTGTCTGTCTGTCTGTCTGTCTGTCTGTCTGTCTGTCTGTCTGTCTGTCTGTCTGTCTGTCTGTCTGTCTGTCTGTCTGTCTGTCTGTCTGTCTGTCTGTCTGTCTGTCTGTCTGTCTGTCTGTCTGTCTGTCTGTCTGTCTGTCTGTCTGTCTGTCTGTCTGTCTGTCTGTCTGTCTGTCTGTCTGTCTGTCTGTCTGTCTGTCTGTCTGTCTGTCTGCTGTCTGCTGTCTGTCTGTCTGTCTGTCTGTCTGTCTGTCTGTCTGTCTGTCTGTCTGTCTGTCTGTCTGTCTGTCTGTCTGTCTGTCTGTCTGTCTGTCTGTCTGTCTGTCTGTCTGTCTGTCTGTCTGTCTGTCTGTCTGTCTGTCTGTCTGTCTGTCTGTCTGTCCGTCTGTCTGTTGAAATCAATTTTCTGAAGGCCCCAGATATCTCCGGGATCCAAATCTTCAACAATTCTGCCAGACATACTTTCGAGAATTTTGCTATTTAAAATCAGCAAAATCCGTCCATAAATAACGGAGATATGAGCAAAAATCCGAGACAACCTCTGAAAATTTAATCAAAAAACACAATGTATTGCATGCTTTGACAAAACAACAACAAAACGTATGCTTGGATGTGCAAGCTTTGTGTATTTTGTTTTTTTTTGTGTTTTGTTTCTTTTGGCGTTGTTGTTGTTTTTTATACAACTAAAGTTTAGTTTGGTTGTGTGTTGGTTTTTTTGACAAAAAAACAACAAATCGTATGTTTGAATGTGCATGCTTTGCGTATTTTGTTTCTTTTGGCGTTGTTGTTGTTTTTTATACAATTAAACGTATGTTTGGATGTGTGTTGGTTTCACTGCCTTGCGTATTTTGTTTTTTCTTTTGGTGTTTTGTTTCGTTTGGCGTTGTTGTTGTTTTTTGTGTTCTTGATAAATTTAGGATGCTGTACGCTGAAAGTGGGCAATGTACATACATATATGGGGCATTTCATGTCAAGTGAACCAACTTTTGAAATCGATGTCTTCCGATCGGGATGAAATTTGCACCAAGGTTAGCTCTATTGGATAGTAACTCAGACACAATTTTTCAACAACATCGGTCGAGAACTCTCTGAGTTATAGGGGGTAAAATTTTGACAATTTGGTCAAACAGGGGTTTTTTCTTATCCATGTAACTTATTACCTATTGTTCTTAGCAAAATGTGTCCGAAATAGTATAGATAGCTATTTCTTCGATCTTTCGAAAAAAAATATTTTAAAAAAAAAATAAAAATTTTTAATATTTTTTTTCCGAAATCAAAAACTTTTTTGACTTTTTTTTAAAATGGGTCCTTTTTTTTTTTTTTTTTTTTTTTTTTCTTAAAATAAAGTTTAGATATTTTCCTTGAACACCTACTTGGTCGCTTAGTGGGATGCGAGTGGGATATCTATCAAAATAAATATTTTGTAACTCAAAACATAAAATTTTTGACTTTTTTTGCAAAATCAAAAACTTTGTTGACTTTTTTTTTTCAAAATGGACCCTTTTTTAATCTTTTTTTTTAGGTCAAACAAAAGCTTAGATATTATCCTTGAAGACCCTTTTGGTCGCTTAGTGGGATGCGAGTGGGATATCTATCAAAATAAATATTTTTTAACTCAAGACTTACAATTTTTGACTTTTTTTTTTGCAAATACGATTTTTTTTCCAAATGGGCCCTTTTTTTAAAATTTTTTTTGTAGTCAAAAGAAAGCTTAGGTCCATTCCTTTAAGATATTTTTAGTCCCTTAGTGGGATGCGAGTGGGATATCTATCAAAATAAATATTTTGTAACGCAAGACATACAATTTTTTAATTTTTTTTTGCAAAATCAAAATTTTTTTCCAATATGGGCCCTTTTTTAATTTTTTTTTTTGCTCAAAAGAAAGCCTAGGTCCATTCCTTTAAGATATTTTTAGTCCCTTAGTGGGATGCGAGTGGGATATCTATCAAAATAAATGTTTTAACACAAAAATTGTATGTCTTGAGTTACAAAACATTTATTTTGATATATATCCCACTCGCATCCCACTAAGCGATCAAAACCATCTTAAAGGAATAGGCCTAAGCTTTCTTTATAGCAAAAAAAAAAATTACAAAAAGGGCCCATTTTAAAAAAAAGTCAAAAAAGTTTTTGATTTTGCCAAAAAATCAAAAATTGTATATCTTGAGTTACAAAATATTTATTTTGATAGATATCCCACTCGTATCCCACTAAGGGACCTAAAATATCTTAAAGGAATGGACCTAAGCTTTCTTTTGACTAAAAAAAAATTTTTAAAAAAGGGCCCATTTTGAAAAAAAATTCGAATTTGCAAAAAAAAAGTCAATAATTGAATGTCTTGAGTTACAACATTTTTATTTTAATATATATCCTACTCACATCTTCCCAAGTGATAAAATAGGTCTTAAAGGAAAAGACCTAAGCTTTCTTTTGAGCAAAAAAAAATTTTTAAAAAAAAGTCCCATATTGGAAAAAAATTTCGATTTTGCAAAAAAAAATTAAAAAATTGTTACAAAATATTTATTTTGATAGATATCCCACTCGCATCCCACTAAGGGACTAAAAATATCTTAAAGGAATGGACCTAGGCTTTCTTTTGAGCAAAAAAAAAAATTAAAAAAGGGCCCATATTGGAAAAAAATTTTGATTTTGCAAAAAAAAATTAAAAAATTGTATGTCTTGCGTTACAAAATATTTATTTTGATAGATATCCCACTCGCATCCCACTAAGGGACTAAAAATATCTTAAAGGAATGGACCTAAGCTTTCTTTTGACTACAAAAAAAATTTTAAAAAAAGGGCCCATTTGGAAAAAAAATCGTATTTGCAAAAAAAAAAGTCAAAAATTGTAAGTCTTGAGTTAAAAAATATTTATTTTGATAGATATCCCACTCGCATCCCACTAAGCGACCAAAAGGGTCTTCAAGGATAATATCTAAGCTTTTGTTTGACCTAAAAAAAAGATTAAAAAAGGGTCCATTTTGAAAAAAAAAAGTCAACAAAGTTTTTGATTTTGCAAAAAAAGTCAAAAATTTTATGTTTTGAGTTACAAAATATTTATTTTGATAGATATCCCACTCGCATCCCACTAAGCGACCAAGTAGGTGTTCAAGGAAAATATCTAAACTTTATTTTAAGAAAAAAAAAAAAAAAAAAAAAAAAAGGACCCATTTTAAAAAAAAGTTTTTGATTTCGGAAAAAAAATATTAAAAATTTTTTATTTTTTTTTTTAAATATTTTTTTTCGAAAGATCGAAGAAATAGCTATCTATACTATTTGGGACACATTTTGCTAAGAACAATAGGTAATAAGTTACATGGATAAGAAAAAACCCCTGTTTGACCAAATTGTCAAAATTTTACCCCCTATAACTCAGAGAGTTCTCGACCGATGTTGTTGAAAAATTGTGTCTGAGTTACTATCCAATAGAGCTAACCTTGGTGCAAATTTCATCCCGATCGGAAGACATCGATTTCAAAAGTTGGTTCACTTGACATGAAATGCCCCATATACTAATTATAAAAAATAATAATGCATCCACAACAAAGGTGAAGGGTATATAAGATTCGGCATAGCCGAATATAGCACTCTTACTTGTTTTTTGTTCATATTGTATTAATTTATATGTTTATGTTAAAACCATTGGCCCATAATCATAGTCAAAAATAAAGTTTAATATAATAAGAGAAATAAAGACGTCTTTACTTAAGAGTGGACTTTAGGGTTCAAATAGACAAGTTAAAGTATACTTTTGACGTTAAAGTCGACTATAAATATAAAACTAGCTGAAGCTGTTTTTAACTCATTTAACAACAACATCAGCTGTTCTTTGCCAAGTAAAAAAGTTCAACAAAAAGTCAAAAATGTTTTAGTTAAGAGATTTTACATTTATAAACATGCTGAATGTTACAAACATCCGTTACAGACCGTTATATTCCAATCGTTAATGAAACTTCGTAACAATATATTTAAAATAAATTCGGCAACAACATTTTTCCACAAGACATTTTACCTTACCACTTCCAAATTTATTGAAATTTAGATCACGGGTTCTCTGTGCTAATACGAATTTTGAAGTTCATAAACATTTTTAAATTAGCTATGGTTTGGATTTTAAAGAGATTTAAAGTTTATATAACAACGGTGTAAAATATACATATATAACTTTTAAAGCGCTTATCCAATTTTAATAATATTGGTAGTAATTGAAGAAAGGAAATTTAAAAAAAAATAATCCTTGAATAAAGTATAACTTCCATTAAACCAATGGATTATTAACAACAAATATGAAAATCCGAGTGGCACCATGAGGAGATCTCGAGATAGTAAACATCTAGTAAAAATTTCCATAAATTACATAAATAGTAGGCACTTAAATAAATTGCTGCGCTCACCATTCACAGTAACCGTTTGGCCCGCGACGTCTTCGAAGAAAAAAGTTCCGATGATTATTTTTGATGAAGTCACCGACCGATTACACTATGCAACAAATAAAGACTTTTGGAAAAACACAAGATCATGACAGTATAGGTTCGACTCTACTACCAAAGGGTAGTAAAACCCTGTACTCAGTTTGTCCATTTTGGTAACCGATTTTTTTTATGGGCCCAAAGTTTCTGAAAATCAGTGGGGCCTCTAAAAAAGGTGTCATCAGTTTTTGGTTAACAGCTAATTCAGACTTTGTTATACGGTTTAACTATATATGGCAATAATATAGCTAAGAGTCCGCCAAATAAATTTTGTTAAAATTTTTTTCCAAACGAAATCTTTTTCGTGCACTTTTGTTGAAAAATAATAGGAAGAAAATTTTTTTTTACTTTTTTTAGAATAACTTCCAGGGACTCCTAATTTTTCAATAACAATATTTTGCAAAGTTGTAGCTACGGTAAATCTGAATAACTCTTGTGAACATATCAATGCAATCCGAACATATCTAGGCATTCTAAATAGCTGTCAAAAATCACTTTGTAGCATAAAAATTTTAGTTTTTTACTATTTTTTGACTCTAAAACAAACATTTTTTGTTAAAAATTTATGTTCGAGTGTATACTTCTCTATTGTGCTTTAATAACGAAGAATGGGCAAATCAATATCGGTATGATCCGGGCATCACTTTGTCCAATATTGATCACGCAAGACCGGCTTAATGCAAGATATGAAAAAACATTAAAATTTTTGAAAGTGGGCATGGTTTGTGGAGCTTCTGAAGAGTAAATATGAGCTTTTTATATAAGTTTTTGATATCGGTGGAAATCTTATGATTGACATTTTAGTGTAATGAATTAATTTTGTGTTTTTTCGGACGTATTTTACCTTAAAAACTAACAATATTATAAAATGGTGATTTTCCATCAAGAAAAATAAAAACTTTGAATTAATGAAAAATTTGAACAGTTACAGATATCACAAAAAAATTTGGAAGTAATATAGATCTAAATGTTCTTAAGTCAATGGCATCACTAATGTTGCCATTCTTTGTGTTCAAACATCGAAATTCCTAAAACGGGGAAAATGTGTTCCAAAAACTGAGTTTTTTTAGAAAATAGCCCACTTTGACGATATTTACAGTATGATAATAAAAACAACATATAGGGATATTCAAATATGTCGAGTTTCTGAAGATCGGTGCTTTGCGGTTTTAGAATTTTTTACTCAAACCTAAAATTTTGTTTCAAAATTGGCCAAGTTTGGATAGGGCTGGGGGTACAATGTCCGCTTAACTTAGTCAAACTTTACTTTATACGTTTTTGCGTTAAGTTCTCTTTCCAAATCATAAAAAAATGTATATAGCCACGAAGAAAATTCGTTTTTTATAAAAGAAAAATATGGGGAATTTTTTGGGAAAAAACTTAAAAAAACACACGCATACAAAGTTGAAATATATAAAAAGAAGCTTCAACTTTGGATGCGTGTTACTTTTTATAGGGACGAAATTGTTATCAGATTTGTTTTATTTTCTTTAGAATTTTATCGCAAATATACGTCATATATAAAAAACAAATTTCGACCTTTCGTAGGTCCATCATATATAAAATACAAAAAAAAGATCGAGCAAAATTTAAAAAAAAATTAAACCTAAATATCTCTTGAACTAAAAGAGATAACCTACAGATAAAAGCATATTTTTGCACACCCTCTCAAGGACTATCTATATTTTTAATTTCAGCTCATTCGGATCACAAATGGCTTTTTGGCGATTTTTTTTTAAATGTGTGACATTGAGGGTCCACTTACTGATCCCCATTCCGAACACATCAGCCGAGTAGATAATACGGCACAACATAGAAGTGTGGACTTGATCATACTATTTTAACATAAAATCTTTGTTTTAGAGTCAAAAAATAGTAAAAACGAAAATGTTAAGCTACGAAGAAGTCTTTATGTGCTATTTAGAGTGACTAGACACGTTCAGAATGCATTGATATGTTCTCAAGAGTTGTTCAACTTTAGCTACAACATTGCTAAATATTGTTAGTGAAAAATTAGGAGACCCTGGAATTTATTCTAAAAAAAGTAAAAATTTTTCTTCCTATATTTTTTCAACAAAAGTGCACGAAAAAGCTATTTTTTTTAAAAAAAATGTTAACAAAATTTATTTGACGGACTCTTAGCTATATTATTGCCATATAAAGTTAAGCCGTATCACAAAGTGTGAATTAGCTGTTAACCAAAAACTGATGACACCTTTTTTAGAGGCCCCACTGATTTTCAGAAACTGGACAAACTGAGTACAGGGTTTTACTACACTTTGGTAGTAGAGTCGAACCTATATAGTCATGATCGTGTGTTTTTTTCATTGTTGCACTGTGTTATTGGTCAAATAAATAGTCAGCAACATTCCGCGTTCTGGAGCAGTGTAGCGTAACATTGTTTATTAACGTGTATTTCGCATGTGTTTACTACACAAATGTCAAAACAGAACTGATAGGATTACTTTTGCGCCACCTTGTAGATGTGTACTTATATTTTTTTTAAAGTGAAAATAGCCTTTGGCCTATTTTCTAAATAAAAGGTGATTTACAAGGTACCACATATGAACACTTTGGTATTATTTTTTTTAAGATTCTAGCATCTATAACATAAGGGAAATAAAAATTCTTTCTGCAGTAATAAGTGGAAATAAATTAGTAACTTCCAAACGGATATTCCGATTTCATTAAACCAAGTCGCTGCAATACCTGTATGCAAATTCATTTTTAAAATTGAAAACAAATCAAATTTAACCAAAAGCGAACTTGCTATTCTTAGAGAATTTTAATTTAATAAATTATAAATACGGAAAATTGCTTTCGATTAATCTGAATCATCCGCAGTCAACAATTAAGTATAACAAATTATCATAACGGAGTTCTGCCGCGTCTTTTTATTACATGTTTACAAATTTGACGGAAAAATAATTTGCCTGTTTAAATCATTCATCATATTCAAAAAGAAATGCTTTAAATACTGCAGTATACTAGCATAAATATAGAAACTACAGCAGTCTTACTTATTGTTGCTATTACAAAAATCATTACTACGAACCTTCAGTACTATGTATCTGAAATATTGAAATTTTGTTTTCATTTCATTTTTAATATAAATACTAGAAGAACGAGCGAGAATTTGTTGATGTTGTAGTTACATTTTCAATTCTTTGGCGTTGTGCAATTTTTAATTAAAAACCAATTCGAGTGGAAGACAATGTTCGCTCGTGAATTTGTAATTAATGCGTTTTTCCTACTTTTGCAACAAGACAGCAGGCGAGAGTCTTGTGACAGAAATTTCAAAAAAGCATCTGTACTTCTTCTTGTGTGTGTTTGTTTGTGTGTGAGCAAGTGTATTTACTGAGTTACAGAATTTCCTAAGAAATGAACAGAGACAAGAATGACAAATTACTTATAGATTTCACTTCCCATTCCCAGTTTACCTTCATAGATTTATTCCGAAGCCCACAACCGCCTACATAGTAATATGCTATGCAATAAAAATATCTTCTTACATACAATGCAAGTGAGAAAATAGTTTCGGTTAAGCCAGACCATATAATATACCCTATACACAACTTCTAGTAGTTTACGTTACAGAAAAGATTATATAGTTAACAAAGTAAGTTCACAAGACTTATATATATTGATGGTTTAGTGATAGTGATTCCTCAGAAAGTTAATAGATTTTACGGTGGAGTGTCATAAAGTCGTGAAATTTATCATATGAGTTATTCAATCCGATAGTGATTCCTCGCTCAACTCAAAAACGGTTTAGTTTCTTGAATAAAATGGAAAATTCCGCAATAAAATTACCTTTAAGCAAGGCTTAACACGTTTTTAATCTTCGCAGCCGTTTTAGAAATATAAATTTTTTTTGGCATAATAAATGCATATACGCTCTTAATTTTTTTCACACATATAGATCCAAAGAAGAGCCAAATAAAACAAGCCATGAGTGATTAAAATCTGTCCACAACTTTTAATTTTATTCACAAAAGATTAGATACATAACTCGTTGTAATTAGCTACATTGTGTAGTGTTCTTCCATGTTTAGTACTGCAATAGTCGGCAATGCAGTGCCGTTTTTACAAAACGGCAAGATTCTGTAAATTTTCAGTTTGTTGTTGTTGATTTTGAATCCATGTGGTTTGACTAACGGAAAAAATAAGATATATAAATTTTATTTCAACGAATAGGAAATTGTGTCTTCTTTTCAAAAATGTATACAATTTTTAAAAATTAAAAAATTGATAGAAGACTTTTTGTAAAAATATGGGACAAAATGTTAAAATTATAAGGAGATATTTGCTTTATCTTTTGTTTATAAAATCAGAAGTTGTAGACATATTTTAATCATTTAGAGCTTGTTTTGTTTTATACGCTTACGTTTTAAATAAGAAAAATTTAAAAATTTTACTTAAAAAACATTTTTTGTTTGTCAAAAAAAAAATTTATATTTTTATAACGATTGCGAAGATTAAAAACATGTTAAGCCTTTTTTCAAAGCCATTCTATTTCGGAATTTCTTTTTTTTCAGTTTATTCAAGAAACTAAACCGTTTTTGAGTTACGCGAATATACACACAGCCTCAAAAGTGAGTAAACACCAGCGATTTTTTTGATTTTTTTAAGATCATGAAAATCATTATAGTCCGACTTAAATCTTTTTTTTCACAACCGAATCTATTATTCAACCCAATCTCCAACAAACCAAAACTTTAAAATTTTAATCGAAGGATAAATTTTAGAATTTTCATTATCTTAAAAAAATCAAATAATTTTTGGTGTATACTACTAACGAAAATACGAGTTATCCTAAAAAAAACTGCTAGTACCGCAATTAGTGCCCCGCTTGACAGTTTTTCAACTAGCACAGTGTTATTTTTTGAATTGAAAAATAAATTCTTGGGAATCCCGGGAAATGAAATTTTTCATTACTATTTCTCGGGAAATAATTAGTCCATTATTATTCCATTTCATCTAAAATGGATCACGTAGTTCAATATTATTTGCAGGGTAGTGACAATTTAAATTGTTGTTGTTTTACAAATAAATAAAGAGTTTTTATTTTTTTATCATCATTTATTTATTGTATCTTCATTATTTAATGAACTAACAATAAGTGGTTCAAATCGTATATCTAATAATTATTATTTAATTAGTCCAGCCAGTGCAGGACGAAAAAATGTTGTAACCATGAATACAAAATAAAGAGTTGTTACAATTTTTAAACATCTAAACGGCTTTTATTTGCAATCAACATTATCCGGTTTATTTAAAGAAAATAAACGTAACAATTGGTGTCAGAAGTGGGATTGCAAAATAATAAGCATGAAGTATGAAGAACTAAAAGTTGAACAACTCAAGAAAGAACTGAGTAAGTTGGAGTTGCCTACAGCTGGCAATAAAGCGGAATTGCAAAAGAGGTTGATATATGAATTCAAGTGGCGCACACTGGTTCAAGGGCGTCATTAATTAATTTTTTTCATGTCTTCTGATCTACCTGATTTTTTCACAGTTTGTAATAAACAATCTAATTATTATGTACCAAAAATATTAGGCATATATCTTTATTACTTTTTTGTCCACAGACATTCAAAGGTGACCTAAGTGAATGCGTTTGAAATGACCGTATTATATATGCTACCTTTTATCGCTTCATGCTGTTAAAATATTCTTGTAATGACACTATAATGATTTTTTTTTATAGAATTGGATGTTATAAATGATATATATGCAAATAAAAAAATGTTTGAAAATTAAAAAAAAATTAATACTATAAATTGTCTAAAAATATTTATTTTCTCCAAATTCTATGGATTGTACCTATTGATCTCCAACGACCTCTAGCCCGAGACTTATATCGAATTAAAGCCTGAAGTCTCAGCTAACGATTTATTAAAAATTCAGCTGCCCGTTTTGGCCCCTAAGCAATTCCGGTACAAAAAACAAAAAAAAGGTAGGGAAAATTAGCTTCACAAGCATGTTATTGCGCATGCAATAACAGCTTTTTTTTTAAAAATAATTCGGTATCTCGGGAACTATTAGAGATATTATTACGAAATTTCACATGGTTGGAGCTGAGGTGTTTTCGAGTCGATTCGTAGTTGTTCTGCTTCCTAAGGCTAATGGGGGCCAGTACGTGGCCCCTCAAATTTGGTCACCTCGGGTCTCAAATTTTTAAAAAAAATCGCCAAAAATCCATTTATGATCCGAATAAGCTGAAATTTTAAATATAAATAGTACTTGAGAAGATCTACTAAAAACACGCTTAGACTTGTAGGTTATCTATATTAGTTGAAGAGATATTTAGGTTTATTGATTTATTTTTTTTGAATTTTGCTCGATCTTGTTTTGGTTTTTTAGATATGGCGGGCCAACGAAGGGTCGAAATTTTTTTTAACAGCGTCAGCCATATTGGCGATAAAATTCTAAATAAAATAGAAACAACTTGGAGACAGTTATGTCATCCCTATAAAAAGTTACATGCATCCAAAGTTAGAAAATGTAAAAACTAAAAAAAAAATTATAATATGGTGATTTTCCATGAAGAAAAATATAAAATTTGAATTAATGTAAAATTTAAACGGTTAAAGATATCATAACAAAATTTGGAACTGATATAGACTCAAATGTCCTTAAATCAATGGCATTATAATTTTTGACATTTTTATTTTCAAATACCGAAATTCCTGAAACGGGGAAAATGTGTTCCAAAAACTCAGTTTTTTTTAGAAAACTGCCTACTGTGACGTTATTTACCGTGTGATAGTAAAAAAAACTTTGCTAGTATTTAAGAAACATATAGAGCTATACAAATAGGGGGCTATTTCGAGGATCGATGCTTTGCCTTTTTAAATTTTTTTACTCAAACCAAATTTTTTTTTTTTTTTAAATTGGCCAAGTTTGGATAGTTCTGGGGAGTGTTATGTCCGCTTAAGTGAGCCAAATTTTAGTTTACACGCTTTTCTACTAAGTTCTCTTTCCGGATCATATACAAATTGTATATAGTTCCGAAGAACATTTTTTTCTACAAAAGAAAAAATATACGCACTTTTTTGGTAAAAAAAACGTAAAAAATACGGACTTTTTACATGTTCCAAATTTGGATGAGTGTAAGTTTTTATAGAGACGACATGACTCTTAGCAAGTTGTCAATATAGCTGATTTTGTAAAAAAAAAAATTTCGACCCTCCGTTGGCTCGCGATAACTAAAAAATCAAAAAAAGATCGAGCAAAATAAAAAAAAATAAATCAATAAACCTAAATATCTCTTCAACAAATAGAGATAACCTACATATAAAAGACAAAAATTGGTTAAAAAGTGTTAAAGTTATTAAAAAATCGCCAGCCCATTACGTGTCTCAGGCCACTAGAACAAGAAATGTAGGAACAAAATTAACATATTTTGAGAAATATTAAAACCAAAGTTTATTTTTAATTAAAATATATCCATATTTACTTTTATATGAGTATTTATCTTCATAGGATACAGTTAACCTATTCGCAGGTACAACCAAAAATAATATTTTTTTAACGGCAGTTTCAAAACTCCAATTTAAAATTTTTTAAAATTTTGTTAAACAAATTTAAGAATTTTTTGATTATCACATGGGGATTTTTCTACAACATAATAGGGAATAAAAATGTGAAAAAAATGTGTCAATACCTCCTATAGTTTTTCCGTAACTGCGATATAAATTTTGCGATTTTCGAGAAAACTAATTTGTTGGCCATATTTTGGCGAATGAACCCAATTTCCTTACTGTTATTAATTTTAAATAAAATCTGTTCAGAATATTATAGTCCCGGTAATTTTAAATATAGTCTGAAAGTTTTCCTAAAATCGGAAAACGTTAACCCTTAAATCATGAAGGTCAAAAGTAAAATTTTTCAATATTTGGAATTTCTAATGGAAAGATGTTATTTTTTGGCTGATTTTGATGAAACTTAAGAAAAATATAACATGAAATGTTAGAGGACACAAGTTGTGCAGTTTACTTCCAGGAGCTTGAAGTAGAGCAATTTTTTGGCTTAAGAAAAATATAACATGAATTCTAGTATTTACAATAACAGTACAAAAATGGAAATTAACCCTTAAGAGTACTTGGGGTCAAATGAATGTTTTTCGTGATCTTAAAAGTTCAGGGTCATTTGGACCCCAAGTGCTCTTAAGGGTTAATTTCCATTTTTGTACTGTTATTGTAAATACTAGACTTCATGTTATATTTTTCTTAAGTCAAAAAATTGCTCTACTTCAAGCTCCTGGAAGTAAACTGCACAACCTGTGTCCTCTAACATTTTTGAACCTTCGGTGAAATGGTTGAGCATTGAGTTTACTTCTATAATTATACAATCTCTTTCCTTAACTGTCATTAAATCGGAATGACGTACATTATGCTATTCATTTTATTACTTCTTGAGCTTCTGTCGACGATGTCTAGGTACATCAGTTTTACCTGCAATCACATTAAGTCCAGATTCAGTAGCCCATCAAAAATGAATGCATTTTCACCAAGTATCTATAAATTTCCCTTGATGTCAATAGATATCTATCATTACTTAGTTACTTATGAAGTAAAACTATTTGTTAATTTTTACCCGTAGATATTGATTTGAAATTAATGTCAAGTTACCTTTTAGGTAAAATTATCTGCTGGGTAATCCAAATTATAATCCTATCATCAAAGTCGGTTCGAGTTAGAGTTTGGAGAGACTTCAGCGTGTTGGTTCTTAGAAATGTCCAAATATCTCAGTATATTTCTAAAGGTAGGGTCACACATGGCAAATATTTGCTCAAAAAAGCGTAACCACTTTTAGCACAAATTAGTTTGACGTGTTTACTCTTACAAATATTTTGTAAAATCAAACAGCATCATCCTAAATAAAATAAGTTTTTGAAATAAATAAATAAATGAATTCAAATGTATTTTATTTAGCGGTTACGTATTTTTCGTCAAATATTTGTCATTTGTGACCTTACCTTAACAGTTTCATTCAAGTTTCTTTCCCGAGTTTCTAACATAATTATCCTATATTAAGTATTAAAGGCAAATTGTCTAGGAAGGAAAATGTATAAAAATATTTAATGTAGACAGACATTCATTGGCGAGAATTCAAAAAAATGTCGTTTATATGAATGAACAACATCTTTAGCAATATTAATAAGACAGCAACAAAAACATAAAGGAAATCGCGTACAATTTGTAAATACATTTTGCCTTAAGACAAGATATTCATTCATTTTCTTATTGTGATTATTGTTGTTGTTATTTTTATTACTGATGATACTGCTTTTGGTGTTGATGCTACTGCGCTGCAACTGTTATTCAAATATATATTTATTTATGTATGAATGGATGTATGTCTATAAAGTTTGTATAAAACCACTGCGGTGTAAAATACTAATTTATTATTCATCGTTGAATGTTAGATAAAATAAATTTGAGGAAAATATGTGTAAAACCATAAATGTAAATATTTTTTTAGGCATTTAAGACGAAAGAAAAGAACATCTTTAAATATACATTTAAAAAACTCATACATTTTTATCGAAACATAAAATAATGAAAGTGTGTACAGTAGATCTGCCTCTAAAATAAGAAATAAACAACTGATAACATTGTAAACTAACTACAAAAATATTGTTTCGATCTACAAACTCAAGGAATCGTATTTATATACTGCGTAAAATCATATTTCTAACATTATTATCGAACAAGCTGTGCCAAATCTTTGCTCTAGATCCTAACGACAGACGTACATAGCTACATCGTCATAGAAATTCATAAGGACTCAGATTATATACATTTTAGTGAGTGTACGGAATAACAAAAAAAAATAGATTATTGTGGAGAGCACTGCATTTTCCGGATGTGGATCGACAGTCACTAAATCCAGTATGAATTTATGCATATTTCAAACAAATTTGTGTTCAATTACACTGTCCAACAAGTTGAGACTTTTTGATTGGAACAGATTAGCGACCCTATAATTCTAAAAGGCGATGTTGAGTAGATCTTTTTTGTAGAATAAACTTATAGTCCAGTTGGTCTGAATTTTGTTTTAGTGTGTCAAAGTTTTAATTATTTGATCGAAGGGACCATTATACTAAATGAAAAAAATTTTGTAAGTTAATGTCTGAGATAATTCTAATTGTCAGAGTTATATTGTGGAAATTTATAGGGATAATTTTTGTGGAAGATCTTATCTCTCTAGCTCCTCTCTTTAGAGGTCAATTTGAACCTTTTTTTGAGAAAATCAAAAAATGTCCTTTCAAAAGGGATATTTGAGGATTAAAATATTCTACGTAAAATGATTGTCGGAAAATTTCAGAGGTGTTCACCAAAGATACCAAAGTTGTAAATAAAGTTCTTCACACTTAATTAGCAAAAATAGACGCCACCTCAGGTCTTACATTTTCAAAAAAGTCGCCAAAAATCCAAGTATGATCCGACTGAGCTGAAATTTAAAATATAAATATTCGATTCGAAATTTTCAGGAGATGGTTTGTAAAGGAAAAAAAAAATTCGGAAATTTTAATTTTTAATATATTGCCTTATTTTCACTTCTCACTCTTCTTAATAAGAGACATTTTTTGGAGAAACTTGAAGAACTGCATTAGTAAATAGCGAAGCCGGGGCGGTCATCTAGTTGTCTATATTAATAACTTAGTAATCAAGATATAGGTCAAAAATCGAGGTTGTCCTGGTTTTTTCCTTATATCTCAACTATTTGTAGACGGATTTTCTCCGAAGAATTTCGGAGATATTGATGTATGAATCGAGTATGTATGTTATTTGGGGGCTTCCGAAAGTTGATTTCAACAGACAGACGGAAACCAACAAATTGATGTAACGCTGGTTTCTGAAACTCATTTGAAGTCCAGAAGTTCATTTTTGAATAAACGGATACGTAATATATAATATCAAAGATCCCAGAGGTAGAGCATGCGGAGGCAATACTAAGTAACCGCTCAACACTTAACGCAAAAAACAAAAATTTAATATTTAAAAGTGTGATTAGACCAACCTTGACATATGCAAGTCCCATTTGGTATAAAGCTGCAAAAACTCATCTGAGAAAACTTCAGATAATTCAAAACAAATGTCTAAATATCATAAATAACAAACATTGGAGATACTCTACGTAACTTCTTCACATCGACAACAAAGAATATATCGATATTTATGATCAATATCTCATTTTGTTGCTAGTATATCCGGCTTTGTGACAAAGTAATAAACCTGAACAATTTTTGCCGTTTTTGATTTTTCATGAGTTTTTTAAAACACAAAAATTTGCTATTTTCACGTAAAAAAAATATATTTTTTTGCTTCAATTTGTTATTATAACTTCGAAACTACTGAGCCGATTAAAATGTAATATATAAACGGATTAAAGGCTATGTAAATTTGAACTTTTCTAAGTTTACTTCAATAATATCGGACTAACCCTTTTTGAGTTATCATATATTATGTGGACAAACATCTAAAAAAATTCACAATTTTACAAACAAAAATTTAAAAAAAAACTTCTCCATAGAATTTAAAATTGGGACCATATTTGTACTACTATCCTCCGAAATTTTTTCGATTTTGTTACCCTGTTGAATGATACAAATAATATTAAAATAAATTGTAAAACAAGTAAGAGTACTATACTCGGCCGTGCCGAATCTTAAATACCCTCCACCTAAATATGGTATAACAACTGAAATAATATAACAATTGTTAGTAAGACTAGTTTACGCAGAAGATATTTTATTTCAAATGTACAAACAAATCGTATCTAATTCAGCAATTTATAATTGAAATTCCTACTAGAACATATGAAATTTAACAATTTATATGGGGCATTTCATGTCAAGTGAACCAACTTTTGAAATCGATGTCTTCCGCTCGGGATGAAATTTGCACCAAGGTTAGTTCTATTGGATAGTAACTCAGACATAATTTTTCAACAAGATCGGTCGAGAACTCTCTGAGTTATAGGGGGTCAAATTTTGACATTTTGGTCAAACAGGTGTTTTTTCTTGTCCATGTAACTTATTACCTATTGTTCTTAGCAAAATGTGTCCCAAATAGTTTAGATAGCTCTTTCTTCAATCTTTGCGAAATTAACCCTAAGCTCTCTTTTGCTGTGTCTTATTTCTGTCTTTCTGGTTGAATTGTCTGTCTTGGTGTATTCAGGGACTTATAGTAAAATTTCACGGATATTATTTTTGCGGAACATTTTAACATTTTGCTCTTTTTTTAAAAGAAGGACAAAAACGACCCAATCCTTGGGGATTTAGAGGGTTGACATATCCTATAAAAATGTTCTCCGTAACATATTACATACATTTGCTGAACTCATTTTATACCTAAATTGTAAGGACCACATGGTTTATTATGCCGATTAACAATATGATTGTGCTAGAGTTAGGAAAGTTTAACCCACCCTCAAATGAAATTCAGATGTAAACTTTCAAAACGCCGATACACGAGTCTTTTTTTTGTCTCCTCTATCAAAATTTATTGGTCGTAACTTGTAATTTTTGTTTGTGTTGTACAGTGTTATTTTAGTGAAATAATTTAAAATGCCTTTGAAACACATTGCTATAGCAACACATTAGAAATATTTAAATACATACGTATTTTCATTTACATTATATGAGACAATACAACATTTTGTGATTCTAATTACCACAATAGAAAAATATCTTGCAGCCATAAAAAATTGCAAAATAATTATAATGAACAAATTATTACAGAATATTGACAGAATTTATTTACTTCTTAAACTCTAATTAATTTGATTGTTGGAATATTGATATTGATTGTTCTGTTTCATAGAACAAGTAGATATATAACATTTGTCTTAAAAATACCTTTTCTTATTTTTTAATTCTGTTAAACTTAAATTTAGTTTAGACTGCCAAACTTCTTGGCTTTAATTTGATACCCATATTACTATCAAATATTTTATAAAATTATTTTATATAACTTTTTGAAAATTGTTTATCATTTGAAATTTAACCAGATGAAGAAAAACTGAGTACAAAGGTTTCAAATTTCGCGTAAATATCGATTTTTCATCTGTATTAATGGCTGTTGCACGGTTCAATTTACGCTAGGACAATTAATTTGTAAAAATTTAACAGTATGCTAAATGTTATTCCATCGAAATCGATTGAATTGATTGGCTGGAAAACAGAACAGTAAGTAAATTTACGTTCGCTGCTTTAAACAACGAACTACTAAATATTGTGTAAACATTCTTTCCTTTGCCTTGTTGTCATCGTTCGCATTGAAGCGGATTAAATGAAACGAGAGAATTAGTTCGGCATCGAGTAAAAGGCTCGAATATTTTATTGAAATGGGACCAATCACAAAAATCACAAAATCAAACAACAAAATTTGTAAATATTTTATTGAAAAAAAATATTCTTTTCTTATTAAAATATTTTAACTATCAATGAAAAATATTATTTGAAATTCCACATAAATCAAACAATAGTTTTAATAAAAGCATATAATCAAATAGTTTGTTTTGAATAGATATTCAAACAATATTTATTATTAAATCAATTAAATTATTAATAACATTTAAATTCAAAATCAATAAATATTTTAATTGAATATTATAATATTATAAACAATATTTTCTATAGAAAATACTGATATACACAATATTTTCTATATAAAATAGAGCTATGCTAAAGTTTCTAAAGAAAATACTGTTATACACAATATTTTCTATATAAAATACACTATATTATATATATTACATATTATATTTCTAAACAAAATATTATTATACACAATATTATCTATAGATAAACACTATTATACACAATAGTTTCTAAAGAAAATACTGTTATACACTATATTTTCTATATAAAATACTGTCATACAAAATATGAATTAGTTTCTGCAAAACTTTCGGACTTTCCAGCAAACGGGAAACCAAGTTATACGGATATTGTTCACCTGTGGAAAGATAAACCAGTTTTCACATTCATCTTAATTGAAAATCAATCGTCTTACCATCTATGTCGTATTCCTCCAAATTTCTGTCATAGGAAGCTAACAACGTCTGCAAGTATACCGGAAGGTTTAACAATAATATAATAACGAAGTTCATACATACTTACCAATCTTGAAACGTGGGGAGTTATTGAGCCCTTGAACTCCTAGTCTGTTTCATAAAGACCAAAACATAAAAATTGTGTATGTAAATATTTTTTTTTTCAAAATATATGTATAATTAATTTTTATTTTACAGCTGTTTATCAAAATTTGTTTTTGTTTCAAAGTAAACCAACAGTTTTTCAATTATTTAAAAAAATATTTGATTTTATAAAAAAATTCAAAGAAAATATTTTGTTGTGTACAAGTGTTGTCTATTATTTTTAATATTATAAAAATGTATCACAAAACGAAAACGTACTTGGTTTTAAGTATGTATATTAGGGTGGCCCTTAATAAACGAAATTTGGATTTTGGTCATTCTCACCCCCTATCTTTCAAAGAGAAATTCCAAATATTGAAAAATTTGACATTTGACCTTCACGATTTAAGGGTTAACGTTTTCCGATTTTAGAAAAACTTTCAGACTATATTTAAAACTTCCTGAACTATAAAATTCTGAACAGCTATTACTTAAAATTAATAATACTAACGAAATTGGGCTCATTCGTCAAAATATGACCAAAAAATTAGTTTTTCTCGAAAATTTCAAAATTTAAATCGCAAGTACGGAAAAACTATTAGAGCTATTTTCATAATTTGTTCACATTTATATTCCCTATTATATTCTCAATAAATCCCAATGAGATGATCAGAAAATTCTGAAATTTGTTTAACAAAATTTTTAAAAATTTGAAAATGGAATTTTGAAAATGCCGTTAAAAAATTTTATTTTTTTGGTCATACCTGCGAATAGGTTAACGATATCCTACGAAGACAAAACTCATATACAAGTAAATATGGATATATTTTAAGTCAAAATGAGCTTTTATTTAATATTTATCAAAATATGTTAATTTTGTTCCTACATTTCTTGTTCTAGTGGCCTGAGACACGTTAATGACCGGCGAATTTTTAATAACTTTAATATTTTTTTACCAATTTCTGTTTTTTATGTCTCATTAGAACGACAATTACGTACACATTACGATTCTTTTAAATTAAATAACAAAAGTAATTTTCTAATGGCAAAATTTTTACAAAAACTGAAAAAAATGCATTTTTTCCCCTTATAAATGCATCTCAAAACTTCAGAGGACTTGCGGCACGTCTTAACCCCAACCAATTTACCTAGCATTTTTTCAGGATGATTTTTTTACTAATGTTCACCAAACTGGGGAGTGAGAATGGCAAAAATCCAACTTTCGTTTATTTAAGGCCACCCTAATGTATATTATGTTAAAAGATTTATAAAACAAATAGATGTTTCTAATTATTAAAAAAGTTGTTAGCATTGTTAACCATACAATTTAAAACCAATTAAAATATTTATAAAACCAAATAAAATAAATAATAAAATACAAATCTGATATTTTGGTCATAATTTTTTCTGTGTACTTGACTTTTGCAATATAAAAGAATATCCATACATATTTTCATAGGAAATCAAAATTATAGTTTTTTAGTGTTTTTTAGTTCAAATTTCATTGAAATAAAGCTTTAACAAAATAGGAAATGTTAACAGAAATCTTTTTATATCGGCCCGTATAAAAATTTTATTTCGAAATATCATCTGAACATTCTTAAATAAGGTAAGTTATTTAAGATACTTTTTTTGTGCCCAAAAATCGCAATCTTTAAAAATTACATAAAATCTGATATAAATGAATTATTACCATCACCAAGAAAATCCTTTCATGCACTAAAATATTTAAAATATGAGCTTATAATATGCACTATAAAGAGAGAAAATATTTGAAATACATATGGGCAAATCCTGCGTGACGAACGTTTCATTCGTACACGTTTTCATATTTAAATATGAAAATTTTTTGGTTTTTCAAATAAGATACCTCCAACGTATACAATACGCTATAGTGAGATTTAAGTGCAATTCTAAATGGCATAAGATATTACCTTTTAATTGCCATTTCTTGCGAAATAATTGATCGCAAAGTTTTGTGACGCACGTTACAAAAAGTGGAAGTAACATTAAAAGTTGAAGTGTTTATTTGGAATTTGGCATAATAAAGCACACAAAATCTTATTCCTAAAAGAAAGATGAATGAAAGAGAATTCTAATATAACTTATTTGCATGAACAAACATTTGCCGTTTTTATAAAAATCCGAGAACATTTGCAGATGCTTGAAAAGTATCTCCTTTTCCGTGAGAAGTGACGAAAAATTCCATTCAAAGTGAAATTACTCAAAATTTATTTGTATTTAAATTGAATGGTCAAAAATATAGTTGTCAATCGAACCATCATGTTAACATTTAAGTAATGATAAAAACACATTAAACAATTAATTTTTATACCCTCCACCACCATAAGTGGTGAATGAGGGTATATATAAGTTTGTCATTCCGTGTGTAACATTGAGAAATATTCATCTGAGACCCAACAAAGTATATATATTATTGATCCTTATGAAATTCTAAGTCGATTGAGCCATGTCCGTCTTTCTGTCCGTCTGTCTGTCTGTGTAAAACACGCTCACGTCCAAAATACCCAAACAAACTAAGTATAGTTGCAAGAAAAATGTTTATTATTGTCCTAAGCAGTTTGGTATTGAAAATCAGCAAAATCGGTATAGTGGAACCAAAGTTATGAATCAAAATGTGGGACAACCTTAAAAAAAAATTGACAATTTTCACATATTTTTGGACATTTTTTGTAAATATATTGTAGCTAATATCATAAAATTTTGCACTCGTTACTTTTATGATAAAAGGAGTAACTCTGGTGAAAATTATAAGAATCGGTCCATAATTTCTCCTAGCCCCCATACAAATTTCTTCCCGAAATATGGTTCTATTGTCTATAAATGCCTACAGAATAGGAATATCCATATAAAATTCAGCAAAAATAAGTTTCGTGGTAAAAAAAATTATATTACAAAATTTTTCGTGGATCGGCCCATATTTGACCATAGCCCCCATATAAAGTACAAAATGAAATTACACACAGATCAGTAATTTGTATCCAGTAATCATACCTCTGGATTTTGTGAATATCGGTCCATATTTAACCATAGCTCCCATATAAGGTCCACTCCCGAAAATCACT
The DNA here is from genome assembly GCF_958450345.1 of Calliphora vicina. Lineage (NCBI taxonomy): Eukaryota > Metazoa > Arthropoda > Insecta > Diptera > Calliphoridae > Calliphora > Calliphora vicina. The sequence continues at coordinate 59,113,516 of NC_088780.1, read as the reverse complement.
AATATCCTCATAAATTTCTTACAAATATAGTTATCAGGTTGAAATTCAAAACAAATTTATTCAATATATACAAAAATCTATGTACCAAATTTTATGATGATAGGCTCATAATTGGTAATAACCTCCGTATAAGATCCACTTCAGGAAAACACATTAACCTGCACAAATATCCATAAAAATCTATACTGAACCAAAATTTTACACCGATCAGTAATTTGTACCCAAGAATCGTACTACAAGATTTTTTAAATATTGGTCCATAATTCGGCATAGCTCCCATATAAAGTCCACACTTGTTAGCAGCGTTGTTTATATGAAATTCTACAAAAATAGCCCTCAAATATTTAAGACCATAATAGGTCATAGCATCCATATATTAAACCAAAATAGTACACAGATCCGTAATTTGTATTCAAAAATCATAATACTGAATTTTGTGAATATTGGTCCATAATTGGCCACAGCTCTCATATAAATACATAAAAATCACGTTAAAATATTTTATGACAATGGAACGATAATAGGTCATAGCTTCCACATAAGTCCCACAACCAAATATTTTGAAATTTGTCTAAATATATTTGTATACCCTTTTTTATACTCTGTTTCTTCTCTTGATGTTAAAAGGGAAAAATGTTGATCCAAATGTATTAACTAATTATTAAGTATATAAATTGTTAAAATTCATACGTTCAAACAGGAATTTTAGTTATAAATTGCTGAATTAGAAACAATTGTTTGTACATTTGAAATAAAATATCTTCTGCGTAAACTAGTCTTTCTGACAATTGTTATATTATTTCAGTTGTTATACCATCATATTTAGGTGGAGGGTATTTAAGATTCGGCACGGCCGAATATAGTACTCTTACTTGTTTTTGTATAAAATTAAGATATCTGCGCTAGTGTTTGATTTGGTAATCATTTTTGTATGAATGACCATAGAAATCCATTTTGTTTATATATAAAATATAATACACATATCTAGTCTAACATTACAATTAAAAATTTCGAGTTTGATACATTTAAACATTTTTTTGTTGGTAGACTGTTTCTGGGATTTTCCCATATGTATATGTATTTATTAATAAAAGAAAAATATAAATTTCACTATGTTCCAAAGTTCGAATTTTTGCAACCACCTTCTTTTAGCCTATCTTCCAAAAGTAACATTTAGGCCCGAAATCGTTGCTGAATATATTGTTTTCTCTTCAAAACACTTGACTTTTCGTTCTTTCTGTTGTTCCATTTTTTTTAGCTCTAATTTGTACGATAAGTGAACAAAGTACTCAAAAAATGGTATGTTGGCAAAATGCGATTTTCATTATTTTTCGTCAGATGTCTATGTAAATCACATCCATATGCGAAAATATGCAAAAACCCGTGGCCACAATATTTTTTTTAATTTAAAGAGGGGTAAAAAACCTACAATTTGATGTAAAACATGTAGTGGGCAGATGAGGGCCAAACAACTAAAAGTCTACGTGAAAAAGTATTTTTTTAAAAATGTCTGTTTTGAAAAGGTCAAAAAAGTATTCTTCAGGAATTTTTTAATGGGCTTATATTTTCTCAGCTTTTATTATTTAATTTGGTAGAAAATAAGATAAAATTTAATGTTTGTAGGGTTTTTGGATACTTTTGTCACAATATCGCGAATAACTTTTTAGATAAATTTAAGTTTTCTTTTCTGACTATGTAAACACATTATATGAAATATAAACATATGTAACTCCACTTTCAACGGAGAGAAATATTAAATCTCGCAAAAAAATCACCAAAATTTTTTAGATTCATAAAATTTAGAGCGTTGTCAATAAATTAAGTGCAATAAACCTTAGAAAAATACATTATTAAGAGTTATACGGGAATACAAAATTAATATTATGGAAAGAATTGTGCTAAATTTACCAATTATTGATAAATTCACTGACATTTAGGCCCTAATTGTGTAAATCACTTGCGTTAAACGCTTCACCAAAGCTGTTGTGAACGCGTAACAAAAAATATCAAATTTTATTAATCACTACGTCATTGCGTTTAGTCAACGCCGAAATATTACGATGTCACTTCTATTGTCAAATATCTACGTAGCCGTGGTTGCCATTGTATAAGTTGATACTAAAATTTAAAATAAAAACTTGCAAAAATATGTACTTATATAATGTTGGCAATGCTGTAAGCCAAACAGCTGTGTGGCTTTTATTTACTTTTTAATCCATAAAATATTTTTAACAAAATAAATGTTAAAAACATAAAAGTAAACAAGTGATACAAATATGTTCGCGCTAATGGATATGTCGTCTTCTTCGGATGATGAAGACTCTGAGCATCTGGAAGCTCATGGCAGTCATTTGATGCTATAACTGATACGAGTGGTGGCGACAAAGCGACTACAGGGTTATGTGGTTCGTTTGCATTTCCAACCTTTACACCGTAGAAAATGCCAGATGGATTAGCAGCCACATTAGTAATAACAATAATACCAACTGCTAGTTCAATTGGTGTTAATTCACTACACAGAAAAAACTATTTCTTAAACCGTTTCAATTCAAATATTTGTCACATATTGAACTGGTTTCAATTATTTCATAATTAAATCAAGTATTCATTTGCTCAAAAACTAAATTTCTTGATATTTTCTATTGAATTTGATTATTTTGACAATTGAATATACAATTTTCGTTATTGGTTGAATTTCAAATACAAAAATTATTGAATATATAATTTTCGTAATTGAAAACACATTTTTGTTATTTTTTGTGTTTCAATTACGAAAATTATCTATTCAATAATTTTCAAAAATTTCAAAATCAATTATATTTAAAAAATGTTTTCAACCCACCTTCCTCCATTTCGCGGATATTCTAATTTGTGGGCCAATTGCATTCAGCAGTTTTGAAGTGCTCTCCCAAACATTTTCAACACTTGCATTTGTACTGCCAAAATTAGGCATTCCGTGTGCCACTTCTGGATGCTTCTCCATTTCTGACACTAGCAACTCGTTTTTTGCCCTAAGAAAAATTGTAATAGTATTAATACTTTATATACATATACTTTATTACAAATGGTTATATTTACTTACATCGTTATGTTAAACAATTCGTTTAAATATTTGTTTTTTTATTTAGCAATATTTGACCACTTTTTAAACTAACGCCAAAAAAATTGAAGCGTTAAATTTGACAATCAAAGTGACAAAAAAAGCCGGCGTTGCGTTTTATAAAATATACAATTTCAAACAATTGCATTCACAATAACGTATGAATCAGCTGTTACAACGCGAGCAGTCACTTGCTGGAACGCAGTGATTTGAAAACTGTAATTTAATGCAACGCAAAGAAAATTCAGGCGTTGCGTTTTATAAAATTAGGGCCTTATTGTTGGGGGATAAGCTAGTTCCTATGCGCATTTCACTGGTTGCTTATGCCAGATCATCAAGAAACCTTCTCCCAAAAGGCTTTAGAAAAACTAAAGATATTATACAAATCAAGCTATAGAGTTTATGCTTTGATATTTTTACAAATAAAGCTTGAGTGTCTGTAATTCGTAAATAATATAGTTGTTTAAAACACATTGCTCATTTTATGTGATTTATTTTTTCAAGAAACAGAATTGTGTTGAATTTTAGTTCTTAGATTTCATACTTTGTTTGTTCGCAATTTAACGAATTCACTCGGAAGCCTCGTGACCCGTTGTGATACCATTATAAAATGTTCTCGTATGCTGAGAATCATACATGATAAGAGAATGATCGCCCTCCATAATTCTGATGACTTTGTGACCCCTGTGGTCCCCGTGAGAATCAACAACTCTGAGATAGTCGAGAATGTCTGCCAAGAGAAAACGAGTCCTGGTCCTATCCACTACCCAAGGTAAGTGAAATTTGACCACCTGAGTTCCGTCTCTCTTAACGCCCATTCATCTATCAAATTCGATATCGTCGCTTGGGGATGTGAATGTCCCTTTACGCATAAGATAGAAACTTACTTGGTGTCAATATATTTAAAATATTTTTAGATATTTTAGGAAGTGGGCCTTTATGGCAGCTACATTTATTAACCATAGGTGCTATGAAGGTTTTTCATACAAAAATTTGAAAATTGTTTTCGTTTCGTGTTTCTGAATGAGCCCCTCAATGTGTATAAGTTTTTGTAGATTATGACCAGGAACTGTCTAAACATTTTGTGATTACTATACTCCAATTTCATAATTTGTTAAACAACAATAGAAACAAACTAAACTCAACGCGAAAGTTTCTACAAATTTTAATTATCCAAAATTAGTTCACAATTTTTTTCCTGTTCATTTCTACTCGTACTTATTTCGAGTGTTTTCGAAATAGAAATTCATTTTATTGGGGAATGAATGCAAACAATTTAAATTTTTCCGTATTTTTGTTCTATTACAATTGTTTACAAATTTCACAGACATGTAAATTATATTTATCTAATAATAACAACAGAAACATATACATATTTTGACATTACCTTTGTATAGGCCTTATTTCCATGGCAACCGAGTTCATGGAACAGCCAGCAACAGAAAACCAAAAAAAAACACAAGTTCTACCCTTAACAACTGCTAACTACTATGCCATGCCACATGCCACTACAATGCGAGCGGGCGAGTAATAATAAAAACAAAAAGGAAAAAAATAAAATAAATTATTTGGAACATAAACAGTCGTCTCCTAGAGTGGAACTAAAGTGGTGGCCGTGGTGTTAAATCGTTGTTATAATTGTATGTGGTTGTTGCTGCTGTCGTTATTGTTGGTGAAATTAAAAAAGGCCAAACAAATTCTGCCAGTGGCATTAATTCGTATAAAAATAAGAAACAAAAAAATGTACATAATTTAACATTTTAGTTGTATTGTTGCAAATAAGTATTGCAATTTTAATGGAGAAATAGAAACAACCCGTTTAATTTTGTTGAAGAACACGGACCCACTGTGAAAAACCGAAACGTATAGAGCACTACGCCGTGGTATTTCCATTGCAACAAAAGTACAAAAGCATAAAACAGCAGAAACAGTCAAATAAAATTTCATAAAGTTGTATCTCATTTTATTCAACATTCCAAACATTTGTACATTTGTACGAACGCTGGCATTTGTTGCAAAAGTTGTGGCTGCTAACCATTGTTTTCGTTCGTTAGTTTATTTTCGGTATTTTTTGTTTTTAGTTTTTGGTGGCACGTAGTTTGTAACTTAAGCTTTATTTCAACTAAAATTTAATTAATGCTGTTGCAATGAGTGCGGAAATTTCGAAAGATGCCTCTGGAAATTCCACATCCATAGCCGTTTCGAATCGTAATCAGGCACCACCCCCACCGCCAACAGCTGCCGGTCGTCCGCCGACATCATTACTTTTTTCGGTAGGTTATAAACACACAATAAATTCCTTTTGTGCGTGGTTGTGTGCTCTTGTGTGTGAGTATGAGTTTTTTGAAATGTATGCATACAAACATACATCCGTATATTTGTTTGAATTTGTATGGTATTAAAAAAAGGACGAAAAATTAAATAACAACGAAAGTTGTTTAGGGACTTTATACAACTCCTTTGTCCAACAAGCATACATTTCAATTTTAAACACTGACAAACTTTCAATCACATACAGAAACATTTCAACTCCCACACATTCACACTTGCATGCAAATTTTATTGTAAGTATTTTAAATGAATTGGCCAAAACTAAATTGCCAAAAAAATGTTTTTATTAGCGCGGAAATTTAGTGAGCAGCCGCTTGGGAGGCGATAAAACGGCACTAGCACGTCCCTCAACGGCTGTACGTGCCGTGGGTTATGCAGCCAATAACAGCGGCTCCGCTGGCCAACGTTTTGATCAATTTTTTGTGGAAAAGGCCAGACAACAAACATTGTCCTCAGCCAATGCAGCCATCGTTGCCACCAAAGAAGTGAGGTAAGTTGAATGGCTGCAATTGTTTTTACTAAATAGTTACTACATTAAATTTATTAATTTAGTCCCCAGATAAAATACAAAAATCTTGAAGCAAAAATTGTAAAACTATTGGAATCATCAATTGTTATAGCGGCTAAGGCAACCACTTCAGAAAAGCTTGGAATATCATCCATAGAGGAGAGTTCATCAGCTGAGCATAAAGCAACATTGTCTGAGGCGCTCAACAAAGCGAAAGAAGCTTTTTCTCTAGATCGTACTTTGCATCGGTTTCGCGATCAACATGGCGAAAACATATTTCACAATTTCGATCTGACGTATGCTGTAAGTTTATGCTTAAATTATTAAAATCTTTCTATGTAAGATATCTATTACCAAATTTCTAGAATATTGTTTTTTCTTACGTAACTAAATTCAAAGCTGGAATATGTCAAGCAAACAATGAATTCTCATTTAGAATTTGTTCTCTTTATTATATCTTACACCACCATTGTGGGGAGGGTATATTGGGTTAGTGCTGATGTTTGTAACGTGCTAAAATATTGCCCTAACACCCATCTTCGACAAAATTATATTGATAACCGGACTGCTTTCCTACCGGATATGTTGGGAGCACTTTTGAAAATGTTTCTATTTATTGGCAATAGAAACATCATGTGGACCATTCCTTTTACATGAACCAGGTTTTCTCTCAACTGACAAGTTCTCCCGATATTATTTAATAACATTGAAATAAGTTTGATGGCAGGCCTTTGATTGTTTGGCCAACTTTTTGTACGACCAAGTTTTGGGTTTTGTTTAATAATTTTAGTACTCACTTTTTTCTCGTCACTCTTTTTAATCAGATTAACAACAAATGAACATAATTGATATTAAACATAATAACTGACATACTTTTCAAAGGTAACATTACCCCCTTTAAGGTAGACTTTGGAATAGGTACTTTCTAAATGCATATTTTGGTGACTATAGTGAGCTTAATGTTTAAAAACTAAATGCACCAACTTTTCCGGTTTTTGTTCCTTTATGGTTCAAGTTATGAAAAAGGATATAGCTTATTGATTCTTCCAAATAAGGATCTATCTGTTTTCCAAATTTCAATAAAATCGGTTCAGCCGTTTAGGCGTGATTGTGAAACAAACTACCAAACTTACAAAGACATCTATATATTTACATGGAATTAGCAGGAAAAAGTACCATATTTATCGTTTAAAAAGTACCTACAACTATTTTTAAATATTTCCCTAAAATAGTTCAGATCAGCAAAGTGTAACTTCCATATGCATAAAAAATTTTTAAATTTATCAAAGGTTTATAAAACAAAATTTCCATTCAAAATTTGTTTTATAAACCTTTGACAAATTTAAAAATTGTTTATGCATATGGGGGTAAAACTATAACGAAAATAATCTGGGAAACATTATAAAACAAACCAAAGTTCCATATAAAGTGAGATGCTCTAATTGTTATATTACTTTCTTGTACGAAAGATATTATGTAAACGAAAATACTAACAGTTAGGGTATTCAATTAACCGTTAATCGGTTTAATATTTACAATATTTTTTAAATAGTTTTGTATAATATTTTACTTATAAGTATTGTTAGGTTTAGATAATTATTATATAATGTGAAGCAAAAGTTTTTTCAAAATCTTCACCAAATTATAATTGTAAGGTTATTAATAGTCAATAAGTAAAAGAGATGGCAAAAACAAGCCAGACACTCCAAATTTGGTATTCAGTCTTCTATTGTCAAAATATTCGATTTCAGTAAAAATGGGCGGTCCATGCCCCCTCTTTTCGTTGGCAGCCCATTTTCGAAAAAAAAAAAAAATAATTCTTATTCTCTAAAACTCCCCCTTTATAATTTGATAGATACATTTCTATAAACCTTAAACAAAATTATGAAAGTCGTATCAGTTTTTTCGTAGGGCTCCCATATGAACATACCTTTTGTAAAAGCACCATGAGTTTGCAATTATTTGCAAACAAATTTTACACGGCATTAAACCGTAGTAGAGTTTTTCTTTTTCATTTCACTTCGTTAAAAATCTAAAACAATGTCTGGTTTTAAAATGTAATTGGATACAAATAAAAATCCAACAAAAATTTAATATAAAGAGATAAACTGACTCGATTTCTAATTTTGGTTATATACAGACCTGTCACAATATGTCATTTGTTTTGCTTATTAAATCAAAAATTAAGTTGAAGAAAACCCAATAATGGTTTTATACCAAAAATTTTCGTTTTACTCTTTGTGAAAAAGCAAAATATTCACGAGTTTTTGTAATATTTTGAATAATGCACTTGTTATTAGACTATTTGGGTTAAATCTTTTTTGTTGTATGAATCTTCTGCATTTGTTTTGGAGCTGTAATCATCTTTTAGAAAAAGCCAAGTTCAAAAAACATCACATTAAACTAAAGACGATAATTCCCGGGAATTCTCGCACAATTTCCCGGGATTGAAAATTTTGCGGAATTTCCGGGATTTCCAGTCCCGGGAATTCCCGTGAAAAACTCTAAACCTTAGTCTTCCACGAACAACTGCATGTATGATACTCCTTTATCGATTGTTATCCACGGGAGTTATACCTCACAAAAGACGATGACTCAGTAAAAACATCTAAATAAATTTAGTACAAATATTTACAAAATATCTTTACAATCGATACAATTTACCTCGAGTAATAGAATCCATATTCAAAGATTTATTTAATTGAAAGTATATTTTGTAAAACAACGTTTTATTTAATAAAAAAATATATTGCTTCACAATTGATAACACAAATGAGAATAAATTTACATATTGTCAGCATTTTATGTCTAATTATGGGTTGTCAACTTGCCATCAAACAAATTTTTAAAAATATGATGTTGAAAATCGACTTTTTGGCGCAAAATTTGAAAATTCGGCCATAGTGCAGTGTTTAAGTGTTTTTAATCTATCAACATAATTTAGTAAACGAAATTGTTTAACACGATAATTGTTACCATTCTAATATTTAAACAATAAACATTACAACTGAACTTTAAGTGAGAATTAATTAAATAAACGGCCGAATTTTAATGAACCTTTCAAATGGTTCATTAAATGATCCATCAGTGAAAATTAATTAAACTGTATTGTTTTTAAATTCCTATGGATTGCATTTCAACAGAGAACGTTTATACATTTATAAGTAAAAAATAATTAATTAAAGATTTCTGCATGGAAAACTATACAAATTTCTAATGAGTGCACACACAATCGGTACTAACGATGCAACTTGCAATTATCAACACCTTTTTGTAGAAAGAAGAAACCAAAAGTAGAAAAAAAAGAAGCAAAAGTTCCACGATTTCGTTTGATTACAATTGCGTCTTCCATTCATGGGGTTTTCTTACATTTTACACGTAAAATTTATTTAATTCTATTCTATTTATTTCACTTTCATTAAAACTTTTCTTAAGCGAAAACTTTTTGTAATTTCATTTTTCATCTGTCTGTACGTCTGTCTATCCATTATTTTTCAAAAAAGCTAAATAAAGAAATGTGAAGTGTGCTTGTTAAGCAACTGATACCATTTTAAATTCTACTCTTTTTAAGCACACATGGGAATTGCTTTTTACTAGTGAAATTAAAATCGTAAATTATCACATTAGTCTATATTAGGGGTCCGAATTTAACGGACTTTTTCCATTTCCGGAAAATACAATAATAAAGTAATTTTTGCATTTTTAATACTAGATTAAACGAAAAACCAAGGGGAAAAATTACGGCATTGATATCGACCGAAATCTACATATAGTAAATGACAATTATTAATTTATTTGAATCGCAATTATTCTTTGTTCTTGTCTGTTGTTTTCAACAAATTTGGTGATCACAATGAATCTGAACATTAGAACCTTACAAGAATTCCCGATATTTCCCGGGAAAAATTCTGTGTAGTCTAAATAAAAAACTTGAGTGGATTCGTTTCACTAACCAAATTTGTTTCCTAACGAATAATTCGGAATCAGAAGTTTTTAAGTTTTATACATACTTTGCAAAATTATTTTCTTAGTAAATCATAAAACTGAGATCTGATGTAAATTATGAATCCATTTGTTGGTCAAGATAATTTGTACTGAGATCTGAACAAATGTCAGGAGTGTCATTGAAAGCAGGAGAGAAATAAATTTACTGAAATAATATATTTGTAATAAGCCTCTTATTAAAAAAACTTCTACATTACTTTTTATATCCTCCAACAGTTTGTCCTTTCGTGTGTAAAGGTAGGATCACACGATTGCCGCAATGAACCAATTTAATACAATTTTTATTGTGCTGAATTGGGGCCTAATAAAGAAATTGTCCCAATCAAATTCTCTGCAGTCACATGATTGCTTCATTTTATATAAATTTGATTGTCGTAAATTGGCGCAAAGCGATTTAGTGGCAATAATTGTCGCATTTCAGTCACACGATTGTTCTAGTTTACGGCAACTCAGAGAAACAGCTGTTGTGCTAGATGTTAAATTTTGTTTTGTTTACATAAATGTAAAACCAATCTGTTTTTGAAAAAAATATTTGTTAAATAAAAAAAGAAAATTGCGTCGGCCTTAATTATCATATAAAAAAATTAATAAAGAAATGTTAAAAGATGTATGTGGGTCAGAGAGTGGCTCACAAAAACAATATTTCATTTACAAAAATTAATATTGGCGCTAATTGTCTTCTTTGATTGCCGCACTAGAACACAATAAATATTGGTGTATTTTTAACTTTTTTATTGGTGCATGTTGCCTATCAAGCATTCACATGATTGCCGTACCAGGGTTGCATTTGATTGGGCCAAATAAGCACAATATTGTTGTGGTTTGACATATGAGCCAATAAGTTGTGAAATCACACGATTGACGTATAAAATAGACCAATAATTGGTGCATTGCGGCAATCGTGTGATCCTACCTTAACATTGAAAAATATTGTATTTGCGATATCACTAGTTATATTTTCTTAAAGCAATTATTATCGAAGTGCACAAAATACCTGAAATATAAAATACACTAAGGCATCAAATACACGGTTGTCATATTCTTACAAAGTTGTCAGAAAATGTTCAATAAATGATTAACAACCATATGTTTCAACATAAGTTCTCATGGTTGTGTTAATAGGTCTGTTCATTTACTTTCCCAGTAAATACTTGCAACGAGAGAATAATATCAAAATTTACAAAATTACTCTCTTAAATTCTCAAAAATAGTAAAAAGTAAATGAACGATTTTCCAGTAACAATTGTTTTATACACACAATTTTCTTATTTTATTCCTTTTAAAATGTATAAATTCTCACATTTTCTTAAATTTTATTGAAAATTCTTTTTTTTACATTCTTTCAGCACAAAAATAAAATTGTAAATAAATAAACAATAACACAAAACATATGAAATATAAGATGCTAACTATTACGAGTTCAAAATAGAACTTGTAATAGTTTGCAACGAGAGAACATTCTCTAAAATTTGATTTTTTCTCTACTTGCAAGTTTTTGGAGTTAATGAACGCTTTTCCAGTAACAATTGTTACTAACTAGTAACAACTTTTAGTTATTGAACATAGCTAATGTTGAGCATATTTCTGACAACCATGTATAAGTAGCTTAATTTTTATAGCAAAAAGCTTGTAAAACGTTCTCTGATAATATCTAAATTATAAATAATGTAATATCCAACAAAGAGTATTCATTAAAAGATTATCTGGGTATTTCCAAAGTTTCCATTCTTCAAAGGATTGATATTCCCTCGCAAGGGGAATTGAATGATCTAGTAATTTTTCAATATAGTTTGAAGTAGATTATTGTAGGAACATTGATATCTCTATGGATGTTACAAATTCGAATGTACCAAGGAACACATGTTATTATTCTTAAGGGTTTTCGATTTAAAACAAGTAAAAGAGCTATATTAGGCTGTGCCGAATCTTATATACCCTTCACCAAATTATACTTCAAAATAAAAATTTTAAATATTTTTAGGTAAACAAAATTTATTTTTTTTTGCAGTTTTTTGGAAAAAAAAAATCGAATTGTTTTTTATTTAAATTTTTTAAATTTAAATTTTTTTTTTGTTTTTAAATTTCTTTTTTTAATATTTAGCGAAAAAAAACTTTTGGTGAAAAAAAATCGGGTTGAAAAATATTTTTTCCGATTTTGACCCATTGTAGGTCCAACTTACTATGGTTTTATATACGTCATTGCAAAGGTCTTTGAAATATCTATCCATATTCAACCCTATTATGTATGTCGTTGTCGACATTAAGAAACGTCGACGACGGCGTTAAAATTGTATTTGCGAAGTCAATATCGATAACAATTGTTCACTATTGACAGCAATTTGCAATTTTATAAGGCGCGTTAAAGTCGACATTGGCAGAAAACGAGTCTTTCCTGTCGACACGATTTGACAACGACTCATACAAAAATTAAAAATAGTTGCTATTAGAGAAATTAAAAAAAAATAAAATCAACAATGGGAAGCAATTTGAAACCGTAATGGCAGAACGTAGAGCTGGAATTTATTTATATTTTATTTTTTTCAATTAATTTTAAACATGGTTTGGATGAACTCATTGACACTTTTCAAATCACTTAAAAAATGTTGCTATTAGCGGAGTTATCTATTGTAAAAAAAGAATAAAAAAAATTATCCTGCCACGTACTACCATAGTGTAAAAACTTATTTCGCCCGGCCGAGTGCCGGCTGCATATGAAATATTTACTGGCGAAGGCGCTGTTCGAAATATTCAAATCAAAGCTTCTTTTCATTACATTGAAGCTTAAGGATTTGTTTGTTTCGCTGGAATCCAATAGAAAAAGGCATTTTTTATACGAATAATAAATAAAATTCAACACCTGTCACGTAATGCATAGGCATGATACTTATTTCTTTTAAATTATCGATAACAAGTCGATATAAACACAACATTGTTAGTAAATACCGATTTAGCGTTGAGGTGATGTCGATGTCGACTCGAAGTGACAACGACTACAAAGTGATGTCGACATCGACAACGACATACATAATATGGGTAATTAATGACTTAGTAATCCAGATATAGGTAAAAAATCGAGGTTGTCCTGGTTTATTCTCTCATATCTCAGCCATTCGTGGACCGTTTTTGCTGATTTTAAATAGAAAACTTCTCGAAAGCATGTCTGACATAATTATTGAAGATTTGGATCCCGAAGATATCTGGGGTCTTCAGAAAATTGATTTCAACAGACAGACGGACATCTATAAGGATCCAGAATATATATACTTTATAGGGTCGGATATGAAAAATGTAGAAATTACAAACGGAATGACAAACTTATATATACCCCTCTCACGAAGGTGAATGGTATAAAAAATAATCTGTTACTGTTACTGGTTTTATAACTGCCTTAATGTGGCTGACCGTGGAATAATGAGCCAGTGCATTTGAACAGATTTTAATTTCATTTGTGTTACTTTAGATTTGATATGAATACCAAGATAACTGACATGATTTGCCTGTATATAGTTTGAATGAGATTCCCAATAGAGCTTTAAAAAAATACTAAAAAAATCTATTTAAATCTATTAAAATTTAAATACATAATTTAAAAATGGCCTTTAAGATTTATAAAATCATTAAATATTCCCATGCATGATAAGAACGAAACTGAAGGAGAAACTTTTCTGCTTAGCAATAGTTCTGCTTTTGTTATTCTACTTTCGTTTTCATACAACTGTAAGGGGTAAAAAAAAGAGTCCAAGGAATATCCATAGAAAAAATTAAAATAAATTGAAAAGAAACTGACTCACTTAACATGCACACAAACACATTCTCTTTGCAGGTTTTCTTTAATCTGGCCGAACAATACGAACGGAATGACATGCACATTGAGGCCCTCAACACATACAGCATCATGACAAAGAATAAAATGTTTCCACATGTGAATCAGCTAAAACTGAATATGGGAAACATTTACTATCGCATGGGCATTTATCCAAAGGCGATAAAAATGTATCGCATGGCATTGGATTCGGTGCCCAATAATTTAAAACAATTACGCCTTAAAATCACCCAAAACATTGGCATAATTTTTGTGCGCATGGGCCAGTATGCTGATGCGGCAGCTAGCTTTGAATTTATCATGTCGGAACGTGCGGATATACGCAGCGGAATCCACTTGATATTGTGCTATTATGCCATGGGTGATGTGGATAAAATAAAGAGCACTTTTAGAAATTTATGTGATGTGCAACCGATGGAGGCTGAAAAGGATTTGGACAACGAAAATAGCATACTTAAGCTGCAACAACATGTGGTTAGTGAACAAAAGCATCACCCACAAACACATCCCCAACGTCAGCTACAGCATCAGGACGAATTCGAACACTCACCAACAGCCGAAATTGAAGTAATCAATAGTGGTAATGGTAGTAGCATTGGCAGTGTTGCTGGTGCTGGCGGCAATAGTTTTGATCTGAATGAAAATAAAAATAGAGGGTCGGAAAATGTTAACACTGTTGATGGAGGCGGAAACAGTGATGTTGCTGGTGCAACAAACGAACAACGTCCCAAGACTGGTTCAAGAGCTGCAGACCGCAATGGATTCATATTTCAGTCGTTAAAGTCCGACGAGTTGGCAATTTATATTAAACAACGTAAAAATAGCGAAAAACGTGCCATAACAATGATTGTTGATTTAATTTCACCCATAATTGAGGAGAACTACAATGATGGTAAGTGTAAGCTAGGTGGCAGGCGGGTGGTTTGAATGTTTCTTAATCTTTGTAAAAAAGTATGTCACAATTCATCACTATGTTCATATTGTCACTTATTATAGTTTTGGCACGTATCCAAAATCTCAGTATTTAGAAAAATTACAAAAAATTTTAAATAATTCATTTAAATAATACCATTGATTTCAGCATATATTCTGAATAAAACTTTAAAAGTGCATACCTTTATGTCCAATATTATTAACCTTTTGAGAAAATGTCTTGTTTTATGCAGCATATTTATACAATTTTTTATTTTTTTTAACTTTCGCTTTCTTAGGTGTATATAAGAGTGTCCCTTAGAATTAAATTTTTTGAAATGTTCAAACGGTACCCGATGAAAACTTTCATAATGACCTAAAATACCACCAAATTAAGAATAAAATGTTGTTTTAATATTTTTCAAAATAAGTTAATTTTGTTCCTACATTTCTTTTTCTAGTGGCCCGAGACACGTTAATGGCCTGGCAATTTTTTAATAACTTTAACATTTTTTAACCAATTTTTGTCTTTTGTATCTTATTAGAATGACAATTACGTACACATTTTGATTTTTTTAAATTAAATTGTAAAAGTAATTATTTAATGGCAAAATTAAAAAAAAAAAAAAACTGAAAAAATATAATTTTTTCAGTTTTCAGGGCATTTTTTTTGTGGTATTTTAGGTCATTACGAAAGTTCTCAGCGAGTACCGTTTCAACATTTCAAAAAATTTTATTCTAACGGACATTCTAGTGTATATCCATTAGGGCGGGTCGATTTAATAATCGCCAAAGTGACAAGGAAACAAGTAAGAGTGCTATATTCGGCTATGCCGAATCTTATATACCCTTCACCTTTGTTGTGGATGCATTATTATTTTTTTATAATTAGTATATATGTATGTACATTGCCCACTTTCAGCGTACAGCATCCTAAATTTATCAAGAACACAAAAAACAACAACAACGCCAAACGAAACAGAACACCAAAAGAAAAAACAAAAACAAAATACGCAAGGCAATGAAACCAACACACATCCAAACATACGTTTAATTGTATAAAAAACAACAACAACGCCAAAAGAAACAAAACACAAAAGAAAAACAAAATACGCAAAGCATGCACATTCAAACATACGATTTGTTGATTTTTTGTCAAAAAATCCAACACACAACCAAACATACGTTTAATTGTATAAAAAACAACAACAACGCCAAAAGAAACAAAACACAAAAAAAAACAAAATACGCAAAGCTTGCACATCCACACAACCAAACAAACGGTTAGTTGTATAAAAAACAACAACAACGCCAAAAGAAACAAAACACAAAAAAAAACAAAATACGCATAGCTTGCACATCCAACCATACGTTTTGTTGTTTTTTTGTCAAAGCATGCAATACATTGTGTTTTTTGATGAAATTTTCAGAGGTTGTCTCGTATTTTTGCTCATATCTCCGTTATTTATGGACGGATTTTGCTGATTTTAAATAGCAAAATTCTCGAAAGCATGTCTGACAGAATTGTTGAAGATTTGGATCCCGGAGATATCTGGGGCCTTCAGAAAATTGATTTCAACAGACAGACAGACAGACAGACGGACAGACAGACAGACAGACAGACAGACAGACAGACAGACAGACAGACAGACAGACAGACAGACAGACAGACAGACAGACAGACAGACAGACAGACAGACAGACAGACAGACAGACAGACAGACAGACAGACAGACAGACAGACAGACAGACAGACAGACAGACAGACAGACAGACAGACAGACAGACAGACAGACAGACAGACAGACAGACAGACAGACAGACAGACAGACAGACAGACAGACAGACAGACAGACAGACAGACAGACGGACATGGCTTAATCGACTCCGCTATCTATAAGGATCCAGAATATATATACTTTATAGGGTCGGAAATGAAAAATGTAGAAATTACAAACGGAATGACAAACTTATATATACCCTTCTCACGAAGCTGAAGGGTATAAAAATCGAACTCTAGGGATCAAAATAAGAAACTTTGCAAAGGAACCATACCTCTAAAATGTTCCTTATTTTGACCCAAAGGTCAAATTTTGAAAAATCCCACTTCGACCCATTTTAAGTGCCCTAATCGAGTCTGAATGTATGACCGACACCCACTAACTTTGGAGGGCCGACCCACCCATACTACACCATTTTTCATTGAAATGGATAAAATTCCAAATGAAATTGAGAATTTCCATTTTAAATTGAGAAAATTCCAAATCAAATTGAGAAATTCAATTTTAAATTGAGAAAATTCCAAATTAAATTGAGAAATTCAAATTGAAATTTAGAAAATTACAAATGAAATTGGGAAAATTCCAATTGAAATTGAGAAAATTCCAAATGAAATTGGGAAAATTCTAAATAAAATTGAGAAACATATAAATTATTTCAAATTAAAAAAAAAAACAAAATTAACGATTATATCAGATGTGGAAAGATGTGGTGGTCTGGATAGAGAGACCAATTTAAATTTATTTTGTCGTAGAAAACATGGTTGGTCTCGTGTTGGATCCCGAAAAGTTCTTTCGATACCTACTACCCATGGCCCCGACATCCACCTGATAGGTGCTATTGGTACCGCAGGCATTATTCAAATGGATAGTCGCAGTGGTTTGTTCACTGCCGAAAGCGCCAACGAATGGGTCAAAAGTGTTGATAGCAAGAGTTGGGTAATCAGTTATCTGAACTCGTTGTGGTATGTGACAATGCCTCTTGCCAGAGTCGTTTACGTGAAATTTTCGACAACTCTTCAGCAATACTTTTACCATTGAGACCCTATTCACAAATGCTTAACCCTATTGAAATATTTTGGTCCAAAATCAAAAGTATTGTGAAGTCAAAAATTAATATACCAAGACTATTGTTTAATGTATATTATAATATTTATTTATGTAAAGTAAAATAAAATTTTCTCAATTTCAAATGGAAATTCTCAATGTCAATTAGAATTTTCTCAATTTGAAATGGAATTTCTCAATTTCATTTGGAATTTTCTCAATTTAAAATGGAAATTCTCAATTTCAATTGGAATTTTCTCAATTTGAAATGGAAATTCTCAATTTCATTTGGAATTTTCTCAATATCATGTATAATGTTCTCAATTTCAATGAAAAATGGTGTAGTTGCACACCCGCGGAATCCCCTGGGGGGTTCCAATACAATAATTTAAAAAAGTCACCATTTTTGGCACTTTACATTATGTTTATAAATTATGTTTATAGAGCGTATGATAACTATAAATGTGATGTAGGTAATAAATAATATTAATCATACGCCTATGATAGCTTTATTTTTTTAAGATTTAGTTTTAACTTTAAAGTTTAAACCAGGGTTTAAAATTAGTTAAACGTTTTTTACATTTGACTACCGACTGCGCAATAAATATGAATCGTTTTCATATTAATGTGCACAAATACTGAAAATATACAAACTATAAACCAATGCCATATATGCACAAGCTTCATGGTAGAAATATTTGTCGCAGTTTTTCCAAAAATATTTTGCCTTACAAAATATTTTACGTTGCAGCTAGAAGACAAAATGAAAATTTTTCATTTTTAAAACATTTGCTGCCTAAATATATGTATATTTTTGGTTAGCAAAAACAAATGAAATTGCTTGTGTATAATATACAAAAAAATTACTACAAAAACATCATACATGCAAACAAATTGCAGCGTGAAAACCATAAACTGCAAACGATATGCGCAGAGAAAAATTCAAACAATGAAAATATGGAAGATGCTAAAAGTAGACTGCCAAACCATACGAAGTTGAAAAATGTAAAATACGAAATTGTGCAAAGTTAAAAATGTTTAAAGCGAAAATGTTTATTTTTAAAATATTTCCGCCGCATATATGGTTTTGTTTTGCCGCATATAGTCATTGAGTAGAAAAATGTGAAAAAAACTATGAAGTTGATTTGGGTGTACAAAATAAAAAATTGTATTGAAATGTGTGTTAATTTGTTCCTATTTTTTGAATGTATTGTTGTTGCTTTATGCAGCTAGAGGACATACAAACCACAGTTGTATTTCAAAATTACTTGAGGTAGTAGTTAAGTAGTTGTTGTTGTATTTCCTTTTTCTCCTGCTGCACTCGTGCCTATGTAAAAAATTTGTTGAGCCTTCGTTGCATAATTTGTTCTCTGTTGCTTATTTGTTTTTTTGTTCTCCTGTTAGAAATACTACGAATGGATACATATGAATGAACATTTAAAAACACAAACAAAGTCGATCATTTACGCTCTCACTTGATATTTGTATACAGTAAAATTTTCTTCATTGCAGAATTATATTTTCAGGAACTTTCTTAAATTTCTTATCTCCTGTTATTTATAACCACTTTGTATTCATTTGTAGTGATAAATTATTCTTGCTTTCATTCATTTGTCCTTCCATAATCTGGTTGTTGCATTTTCTATCCCTTTTTAACTCTTTTCATTTCTTTTGTTGATGCTTACATTTTCTATCATTCCTCTTTATCCTTTTTTCTCCTGCTACAAAATCACTCACGATCACGATTGAACCTATTTATGTATTTGTTTATGATTTTTGCATAAATTGTTGTTGTATGTACACACAAACAGCAATTTTATATCATAATTACCTACTTGTGTGTATAAGTTGATGTTGTTGCAGTTAATTTCGTTTTGCTCCTGTTGTACTTATACCTGTGCCTTTTTTGCATTATATCTTACACATAAAATTGTTCTTTCACAATTATTTTCTATGCTGCTTATTTTTTTTGTTTGTTTTCCTGTTACAAATTTTACGAAAGGAAACATTTGAATGTACAACACTTTATTATGATAGATTTTATTCATAAAATGAATGATCCTTTTATTTATGGTATTTTGTTTTTGTCACATTTTGTTGTTGCATTATATATCCTTTTTTAACCGCTTTACATACAAAATTATTTTTTTTCTTACTAATTTTTCTGGACTCCTATTACCACCAGCATAAATACATTTGAATTCGTATTAAAAAAGCCAATCAATCAAAAAATTCAATAATAATATCCTCCGCTAGCTATCCTTTGTCCAGAATCTTATTTAATTTAATTTTCACTGCATTGCTATCTTTCACAATACATACAATTACATACCTCAAAAAATAAAACTTCTATTTTATTGCACTAAAATTCTTTATTAACACACATTTCAATACAATTTTTTATTTTGTAGACCCAAATCAACTTCATAGTTTTTTTCACATTTTTCTACTCAATGACTATATGCGGCAAAACAAAACCATATATGCGGCGGAAATATTTTAAAAATAAACATTTTCGCTTTAAACATTTTTAACTTTGCACAATTTCGTATTTTACATTTTTCAACTTCGTATGGTTTGGCAGTCTACTTTTAGCATCTTCCATATTTTCATTGTTTGAATTTTTCTCTGCGCATATCGTTTGCAGTTTATGGTTTTCACGCTGCAATTTGTTTGCATGTATGATGTTTTTGTAGTAATTTTTTTGTATATTATACACAAGCAATTTCATTTGTTTTTGCTAACCAAAAATATACATATATTTAGGCAGCAAATGTTTTAAAAATTAAAAATTTTCATTTTGTCTTCTAGCTGCAACGTAAAATATTGTGTAAGGCAAAATATTTTTGGAAAAACTGCGACAAATATTTCTACCATGAAGCTTGTGCATATATGGAATTCGTAAATAGTATTTATATTTTTAGTATGTATACAATGAAATATTATCTTGTTAAATATTTGTTGCAGTTTTCATGTAAAATTATGATTTTTTTTGCAATTTTTTGACTAATATAGTAGTAATTTTAAACTCTGGTTTAAACCCACATCATTTTTTCTCACACTGAGCCAAATGATTAACACGAATAGTTTTAGCGTGCTTAAGTAGCGTAATAAACAATTTGGAAAAATATGCTTAGTCAAAAAAAAAAAATCGATTTCTAATTTTGGTTATATACAAACCTGTCACAATTTTTCACTTGTATCGGAATAGTTTCAATTTCCATTAGATTTTGTTCTACCTTCTGGTAATTCGCAAAAGATAAATATTTTATTTTTTTATTTTTAAATTGTAGGTAAAGAGACTAATTAAAACTTGAAGAAAAAAATCACCTTCAACCGAAGGTGATTTTATTCCAAAATTACTCTTTGTGAAAAAGCAAAATACTAAAATAATTCCACTTTCGATCGGAATAGAATTCTGTGGCAGCCCTGAGCATTCACGAGTTTTTGGAATAATTTGAATAATGAAATTGTTATTGGTCTATTTGGGTTAAATATTTTTTGTTGTATGAGTCTTCTGCATTTGTTTTGGAGCTTTAAGCATCTCTTAGAGAAACTCAAGTTCAAAAAACATCAAATAAATTTAAGGAAAATAATTCCCGGGAATTCTCGCAAAATTTAAGGGTATTGAATATATTGCGGAATTCCCTGGATTTCTCGTCCCGGGAATTCCCGTGAAAAAAAATTGTTCTACACTTTTCTATTTTTTCAATTTTTTAACTTGAAAACTTTTCGGGTTTGATCCTATTTCATCGCCTCTGGATTCGCGACTGTTCAAGCCGGAATACACTCAGTAAATGAGTAAAAACATTTTTCTTTTAATTTCAGTAATATATGTTAGTGAATGATTTTCGGAAGTTGGCCTTATATGGGAGCTATGACTAATTATGGACTGATCGCCATTAAATTAGGTCGTGTGATTTATGTCTATAGAGATTTAAGAGATTTGTGGTCTTTAAAGTGATTTTCGGTCACGGGACTTATACATGACATGATTTACTTCCATATATATAAAACTTATTAGGAATGAAATTTGTGTAGATACCTATAAATTTATTTAAATTTTAAAATTCACACAATTTTTTGAAAACAATAACCTCGGGTCTCATGAGGATAGATAGAAATGTGGTGAAAGGAAAAGAAAAGCTTACTGTTTGACAACTCTGTAATTGCGCGTTATGTTTGTTATTAGTAAAGGTTACATCGCCTCTAAACTTTTTCATAACATTTTTAACAATATCTTAAAATGTTGGAGGAATTTTCAAAATCAATCTGGAGGTGGAGTCAGCCAGTCCTTCTGCACATAGTCACTTAATGCGTGTTTTATCAATGTAACATATTATAATTGATACCTAGTTGCATGAAATTCGACAACATCACCTGTTATATATTTGCATATGTATATGCATTTCTTCTTTCCATTCCTGATTATACGTTTTTATATTTTCAGGTTACAACTGGTGCATCGAAGTCATTAAAACATCCAATCTGTCATGGCTCGCCAGCGAATTGGAATTAAATAAAGCTCTAGTATATTTACGTCAGAACGATGTCAATCAGGCAATTGAAACGCTGCAAATGTACGACCGCAAATGTGAAGGATCCATGACAGCAAGTGCTTTGACCAATTTAACTTTCATTTATATCAATGTAAGCAAATGTATGTAAAAAACACACTATACATTAGGGGAGTTCTTATTCTGCTTTTTTTTCTGAAAATAGGCTACGAAATGTTATTTACACAGAAAAAATTTAAATTCGTATTCAGTCACAAAATTTATAAAACCAAACATATTTTTTACTGAAATAGGACCTATCACAAAAATTGTAAAATCAAACACAACAAAACGTAATTTATTTATTGAAAAAAGAAACTTGTTTTCTTTATTAAAATATTTGTACTATTATTGAAAGAGAGTATTTGAAAATAATTTAAATTTCAAACAATTAATTTTATAAAAACAATGAACAAAATGTTTGGTTTTAAATTTTTTTCCATTAAACAATTATTTATATTTTAGTTTCTTTCTTTAAACAAATAAAAAACAACAATTATTTATAAATGACATGTTTTTCTAATGACATATTTAATAATTTCATATAATACATTTATCATGTTACAAAACAAAAATATCATTCGCAGATTCCTATCAGATTGTCTTCCTTATCTCTGTCCAACATTAGTCCATCTGGAAATTGCGAATGTTTTTATTAGAAATTTGGACAGAATTCAATTAATTAATAAGAAAATACTCACATTGTGTCCCAGTTGTTTTTTGTTGTTCAATTTCCGGCAGAGATTCCGGTTTGATTTGCTGAAACGGTCATGTCTTTAAATATAATTATAATGTAGTTTATATTGCAACAATAATTCACACAACTTACCTCCTGAAAAACTAATAAAACTCCTTAAATCTGGGAAGAATCACAAAATATGTTGACAATATACATAAGAAAACCGATATTTTATTTTCATTTTACAAAATTTTTAATTTCTCGTTATTTTATTTTTTGTTGCCAAAATTTATTTTTTTTATTGTTTTATGAACTATTTTTAAAAATAGGAAAAACAATGAAAGATGTTTATTGAATCAAATAAAATTGTTTATGAAATGCAATTTAAAACCAAATCAAGTTTTGTTTGGAGAATATCAAACTTTGTTAAAATCAAAAACAAATTCAAATTTTTTGAAATTTCGTTTTAAAAAAAATTTAAAAATACAATTTCTATATTTTATGTTTAAACATTAATGTGTAAATGATATACAAAAACATAAATTTTAAATTATTTTTTTTTTTTTAAATTTTGGTACTTTGACCCAAAATTGGAAACTTCAAATAAAATGTGCAACAACTAAACGTTTTCCTATTTTGCTCAAATTGTCATCATTTGATTTTTAGATCAAACAATGTAGACAACTTGGAAGCATATAAAAACTGTAAACTTAGATCTCCCTAATATACATATATTAATCAGTGTTGCTAGCAGTTATATACAAAAATTTGCCAGAAAAATACTTTTTAACAAAATACAAATTTAATTGCGAATTACAGGGTGATAAGTCCTAATAATTAAAAATTATTATTTTTAATTAATTCAAATAAAAAGGCTAACAGCCTCCAAAAAACAAAACAGGTAACACTGATTTGCACACACAGTTTATTTGAATAACCAACAAAATACAAATACTCAAACTTACAAATTACTACATACTACATATTTATGTACATTGCTTGATCGTTATTGTAATCTGAAATCTATATCAAATTCATTAATAATATTTCCAATATTAATGGACACGTCGCGAATAGCAAGCATGTTTGCACATTTCTACAAATAAAGACATTTTATATATATTTATTTATTTAATAATCTATCTATCTATATATTAGGGTATTCAATTAATCGGGTTTCTGGTTTAATCGGTTAATCGAGCAAATAATTAATCGAAGTTTAGATTTATAATCGGTTAATTTAAAATAATTCGATTAACCGAATAATTCTATTTTAATTTTAAATTGAAAATACAACAACAAATTTTTTGTACAAAAACATAAAAAAACAGCAAATAAGGTATTTGAGATCATTTTTGTAAACATATCGCATAATTTCTGGAACATTGTCATAACTCAAAATCCGTGTTTTTTGAACTGAGTAACACAAAATATGCACTGTTCTATAATCTTTCATATAGTTTTATCAGTTTTCAAAAAAGTCAATTATTTTTTGTGTGAGAGTGTTTTTTTGTTGTAAACATCAAAATTAACCGCCTGGCCCACGATGTCGAAGGAAAAATTATTCGAACAAACTTGTATGAAAACTATTCGAAAGAATTTTTTTTCACGGAATCTTCAAAAAAGCCTGGTTAACAGTATAAAGTCAGATTTTTGATTTTCGGTCTGTGATAAACAATTTTGTTTACTCTTGCATATTAGATGCATGAATAAGAAATTTCCATACTAAATTTTTTAATTCATTGGAACCAGCCGAAATGCCACTACATGTATTAACATTGAAGGTTGGATCACCGACTTTGTCCGACACTGTATATTAAAATATTTGCAATATCAAACAGATGTTTTCTAAGGGCCAGCAACGCGGACCGGGTTCAGCTAGTACTATATAAAATAATAAAGTTACAGACTGACTGATTCACATCCCAAAAGTTTAACTGTACGTTCCTCCCTCACCAAAACGATCCACTATGAACGAATTTTTGGATATTCGTCAAAACATCACAAGAAAAAAACATTTTTTTTGGAAATATTGAAGAAATAACTATTTATCTAAACTTTTTGGGATGAGAAAAAACACCTATTTGTGTCAAATTTTGACCCCCTCTAAATCTGAGAGTTCTTGACCGATATTGTTGAAAAAACCTTGGTGCAAATTTCATATCGGTCGGATCATCTGACATCGATTTCAAAAGTTGGTTCAATTGACATGAAATCCCAAATATACATACACTTAGTCGCAAAACTCTACATACGATATCGACATTTCAATTAATTTGCGAATAATCTTTGAAAATTACCACTTGTAAATATTTATCAGGGCAATACATTTTTTTAAAAAACTATGGTCACTGTTTGTTAAAATGGAAATTATTGCAATATTCTACATATGAAGCGTTGCAAAAGTCTACATACGACTTTTACTTCTATACAAAATTGTTATGATATTTATTGTGATTTAAAAATTTATTAAATAGTTAAAAACAACAATTCTATAAACTAATAGAGGTTATGTCACACGCAATTACATATGTACGTATGAACGTGAAAATTATGAATCGTATGTATAACAAGAATTTTGACATAAACATGGAATTTCATATGTATCGAATACATGTTCAAATACATATGGAATACATGCCGTGTGACCTGCCTTTTAGGTCAACTACAAAATTTTTTGGGTGAATCTCAGTTTTTACAGTTGTTTTGTTTTACAGGAGACTATAAAAATAGATAAAATTAAAAAATTCACTTAACAAAAACCTTAATTCAAATTTACAGCTTGGTAACTTGGAAATGGCCAGTCACTGTGTTCAACAAATGAATGAAATTGGAGCTTTACACACCAACGCGATGGCTTTGGTTAATGCCAGCATCATTGACTATCAAAAGCAAAATTATACAGCCGCACGAAATAAATTAGAGAGAGCATTGCAAATACAACCGGATAATTTTGAAGCTAATTACAATTTGGGATTAGTGGCAATGAATGAAAGCGATTACGCATTGGCCGAGGAACAGTTCGAGAATTTAAAGACACAATTGATAGTTCCGCACTCGGTGCAGCACAGTCATGTCTACTATCAATTGGCCAAGTTGCAGGAGAAAATGAATACAACCACCATAGGTGGAGGTAACTTTAAATTAACGAACACCTCTACAGCACTGCAATCATATTTACAGGTTTTGGGCATATCAGCTGGAGAGATTGACTCACATTTGTTTGAAAAAGTCGGTTCAATTTACGAACAATTAAATGATCACCAAGAAGCGAACCAATACTACAATGAGGCGTATCGTATAAATCCCAGTGATATTAATATTGCCAGTTCCATAGGATCGTATTATATCAAACTGCAGGCCATTGAAAAAGCCTTGTACTATTATGAAAGGGCCGTTTTGGCTGATCCTAATGATCCAAATCTAATGTTGCGCATTGCCAGCTGTTTCCGTAATTCCTATTTGCCACCCAAGCAATATTTGGGCATGTTTGAGAAAATCTACACCATGTTTCCCGATAATATAAATTGCATAAGAGCTTTGGTGCAGGTAACAAAAAGTTTGGGTATGTCTGAATTGAATGAGAAATATTCTCTCGAATATGCTAGACTGCACAAGGCCCAAATGGAGCGAGAGAACGAGCAGCGTTATCAGCAGCAACGTTTGTCATCAGCAGCATCGGGAAGAATTGGCAGTAGTCGTCTAAGAGGTACAATCACATATTTAATTTCATCCAATTACATATGTGTACAATACAAGTTTTATTTTTAATTTCAAGCTTTTCGTAATCAAAATGAGAACAGTTTTACGGGCAGATTGCCAGACTCATCTATTGACAATGTTGTATCAAATGCCATCACAGCCAATTTTAATGGAGATCATTATGTTCGCTCTACCGATACAGCCTTCTCAGGTGACAATTATCTAATAAACATAACATTCTAATAATAACTAATACTTTTCATTTTGCCTTAAAGCTCACCATACCGATCCTCTAGGACCCCCAGCTGAACGTCCTCGTACTGGTATGATAAAACACGATGCTAGTCAAGATTCCGATGATGAGGAAATAAATGCTGAAAGTTTGTTACCCATTTAGTTCTGCTCAATTTATATTTAGTTTGTTGTTGCCTTAAATACGCTTTAATTTATTTCACTTAAGACAATTAAAGACCTACTAAATGATTAATTAATCAAATAATACACACAATAAATATCAAACACAACATACAAATAATATACAGGTGTGTTTCCTTCCTTAATTGTACATTTATCATTCTCCGGTATGTGTGTGTATCTACCTATGTGTGTATGTATATCATACTTTTATCTAAATCTCTACTCCTACGAAAAAGAATGACTATGAAAATATAAAATCTTTTGCAGAAAAAAAATCTATTACTTACAATAAATTATTACACTCATAATAGTTGCACATGCAAACATTTAAATGTACTTGAACATTTACTTAGAAATAAGCAATTACTTTAATATTTATACTAAATACTTCTTGCACCCATATGTTTATTTAAATTTAAGGATTTTGTTGAGATTTGAAAAAAACAAAAACAGTGTGGGTCATTATATATGCAACAAACAAATTCAGTGATGCCACAAGTAGCTATTGGTAGCAATTGGCTACATCAGAGTCCAATATATATCGAGAAACGAGGAACCATCTCTGTTAAACATTTAATAGGAAAAAAATAAAGTTTTGCAATTTTATTGACACTTTGACCTTAAAAAATATATATTTTTAATGCAAAACCTTCTTTTTAAACAATTAATATTTAATTTAATTATTTTGTATAATTTCAACTTGCTAAATATGTTTCCTCACTAACTTGAGCATGCTGATCATGAATCTGATCAAATATTTTCGATCATAATTTAGTTTAAACATTTCTAAAAATGTATGCCGAACTAACTAGCTATAAGTTTCTATAGACATTGAAATTAGCTTTTACTAAATGTATATGGGCATTTCATGTCAAGTGAACTAACTTTTGAAATCGATGTCTTGAAATCGATATATGTATGTATATTTACTAGTTCTCACCCTTGTCCTGTTTTAGTCCTTTAAAGTTGGATCTCAAAATAAGATTTAAAAAAATTTATTAATAATACCTTGCCCAAAAAAATAAAGCCGAAACCCGTAGTATAATTATGATTATATCTTAAGGCAACTTATTGGGATTGTGTTTCTTATAAAAACCTCATCACTCCTCGTTCATATTTTTACTTTATTCTCAATTTTATCCGTAGAGAATTTTTGGAAATTTACCACATTTCCACTTACATAAATGCATTTCAAAGTAAGTATGTATAAAACAAAAATTTTTAAAGTGTGTTGTTTTGATAAATCTTTATTTTTAATCTTGTGTTTTTGAGATATTTAATTTAGAAGTTGTTTATATCTTGAAAAATACTCAATACATACAAAGAATGTAATTAATTTAAAATTTTTGTGTTAGTAGACATCTAGAAAAAAAGTAATATTTCAATTGATCTTTTGACCCACTTTGTGGAAGTAGAATTTCACCAAATTTTGACCACATATAGAATCAGTGTATATTCTTATTACGCAAAAAAATAATTTAAATATTTTAAATAAAATATTTTTAAAGCTATTTTGAATTGAATAAAACTTGAATGATTCAACAACACAATCATATACATAATTACAGTAACCATAATATTGTTATAGAACTTGCACAACTTCATATATTTTTTCTTTGGATACAGTATTAGATGATTTTAATTGAGTTTTGTAAGACAACTAACGAAAATAATTATGAAAAACTGATTTTCCAGGGTCCCACTCAATGAAAACCAAAAATGCCACTTTTCTTTATTGACTATGTTGTAGCCGGCGTTGAGCTTAACAACTTTATTGAACATAACTTTGCAATATTCGGACATTTATATGGTCAAAATGCATAAAAAGGCAAAATAATTACAATTTTTTCTATACGATATATACTAATTTTAAATCGATATATGTCGATTCCTAGACCTGACCCAGCGAAACGACGAAACACGTATAACTTTTGATTACCGATCTAACATTTCCCATTGGGCAGAACCCCCGCCTATCACTGACCCTACTATTTGTCTCATAGTGTAATGAATTAATTTTATTAAGAATGAATTAAAAGGAATTAATTGAATACATTTGAATTACAAGGGAATTAAGCCTATGAATTCATTAAAGGAATGGTAAGGGGATAAAATATATTTTGATTTCGTAAATGGAATTAATTATTAATTCTTTCAAACCATTAAAATGATTAAATTTGGTATAATTATAATACATTTTTTTCATATTTAAAGTTTTTGTATCATATAATTCATGAAGAATATCACAAATAAGTTATTCCAAAATATGCATTTGAATTTGAAACTTTGAGTCAATGTTAATCCATAACTAGAGTGTCCAAAAAACCGGTATCCGGTTAAACGAAAAAGTGGGTTTGATTGATATTAAATTTATATTCAATATGAAAAAGGGCTACTTTAAATTATTTTTATAGATAATTTTGTTAAAGAAAAAGCATTTACATTTATAAAATCATGTTTCATAAGTAAAAAAATTGAATTTAACACACAATTTTACCTTTGTTTTCCTCTAACCGGCCAATTTTATTTGGAGGTAAAAAAATATACCAGGTTATTGTTTGAATAAAAAAAAATACGTTGGAATAAAAAAAACAAAAGACAAGTGCACGTTCATATTTATTACAATAAGTAAATTGTTTGTCTTTTTACACATATTTACCGTTATAACGGCAGAAATAAGCAAATTAAGCAGCATTAAATACATTTAACATACCCCGCCTAAAGGTAGCCTTGCCGGTTTGATTTAGAAATAAATCAATATTTTAAAAAAATAGTATCGAAGTTTTTCAAAAATTTGTATTAGCTTTAGAAAATATATTTCTTTAAAACCGGTTTGTCAAAAAACCGAAAAGTTAAAGAAAACCGAAACAGGTCGATTTTGCAAACCGGTTTTCAGTTTTGGATACTCTATCCATAACCCATCCCACTGTGATTTGAAATTAAAATCTACACCATTTCCAATTGTATTTCAGAAATTTCTAATTGTATTTCAGAAATTTCTAATTATATTTCAGAAAATTCCAATTGAAGTTCAGAAATTTCCAATTATATTTCAGAAATTTCCAATTATATTTCAGAATTTTCCATTTATATTTCAGAATTTTCCAATTATATTTCAGAAATTTCCATTTATATTTCAGAAATTTCTAATTGTATTTCAGAAATTTCCAATTGTATTTCAGAATTTTCCAATTGTATTTCAGAAATTTCCATTTGTATTTCAGAATTTTTAATTTATACTTAAAAAGTTTCTAATTGTATTTCAGAATTTTCCAATTGTATTTCAGAAATTTCCATTTGTATTTCAGAAAATTCTAATAGCAATACAAAAGAAAATTTCTGAAATACAAATAGAAATTTCTGAAATACAATTGGAAAATTCTGAAATACAATTAGAAACTTTTTAAGTATAAATTAAAAATTCTGAAATACAAATGGAAATTTCTGAAATACAATTGGAAAATTCTGAAATACAATTGGAAATTTCTGAAATACAATTAGAAATTTCTGAAATATAAATGGAAATTTCTGAAATATAATTGGAAAATTCTGAAATATAATTGGAATATTCTGAAATATAATTGGAAAATTCTGAAATTCAATTGGAATTTTCTGAAATATAATTAGAAATTTCAGAAATACAATTGGAAATGGTGTAGTTGGAAATTATTTAATGTTTATTACAAGGATTTAGGGTTTTTGAATCCTAAAATTATTTTTATATAAAAGCCTTTAAATTAAGCTAAAGAATCAGATGTTGGGAATGGATTTATGGAAGGCATGGCTGACATTTTTGTTCCGAATTAAGATTTCTGTCAATTAAGCTCAAATTGAATTAATTAATTCGAAGCTATGCGTATGTAAAATAAAATATTTTAAAAATTTTAATTTAAAACATTTTGGTTTAGTTTTTTTTTTAAATTTGCATGATCATTAATAGATACACATGTACATTAGGGTGGCCCTTAAAAAACGAATGTTGGATTTTTGCCATTCTCACCCCCCCAGTTTGGTGAACATTAGTAAAAAAATCATCCTGAAAAATTTTTAGGTAAATCGGTTTTGAGATGCATTTACAAGGGGAAAAATGCATATTTTTCAGTTTTTGTACAAATGTTGCCATTAAAAAATTACCTTTGCAATTTAATATAAAAGAGTTGAAATGTGTACCTAATTGTCATTCTAATGAGATATAAAAATCAGAAATTGGTCAAAAAATGTTAAAGTTATTAAAAATTCGCCAGGCCATTACCGTGTATCAGACAACTAGAACAAGACATGTAGGAACAAGATTAACAAATTTTGATAAATATTAAAATAAAAGCTCATTTTTAATTTATTTAAAATATATCCATATTTACTTGTATATGAGTTTTTGTCTTCATAGGATACCGTTAATGTATTTGTTAAACAAATTTCAGATTTCTTTTATCTCATTGGAATTTATGAAAACATCTCTTATAGTTTTTCCGTACCTGCGATTTAAATTTTTAAATTTTCGAGAAAAACCAATTAATTCCTTACTTTTATGAATTTTAAATAAAACCTATTCAGAATATTATAGTCTAGATAATTCTAAATATTTGGGGTTAAAATTACACCAAGTGATATATAGGGTTAATTTTAACTTTTCTGCTGTTTTTGTAAATACTAGGATACGTGTTATATTTTTGGTAAATTTCATCAAAATCGGCACAAAAATATACAACATTTCGCTATCTTTGGAAGAGAAATTCCAAATATTGAAAAATTTGACCTTTGACTTTCACGATTATAGGTTTAACAATTTCTGTTTTTTACATCTCATTAGAACGACAATTACGTACACATTTCTATTCTTTTAAACTAAATTGCAAAATTAATTTTTTAATGGAAAACTTTTTACACAAACTGAAAAAAATGCATTTTCCCCTTGTAAATGCACGGCACGTCTTAACCCCAACCGATTTACCTAAAATTTTTTCAGGATGATTTTTTTACTAATGTTCAACAAACTATGGACAAAATCCAACTTTCATTTATTAAGAGCCACCCCTATGTACATCATTTGGATTTATTTTACTTCCAACAATATTTAGTTTTCAAAAGTGGTGTAAAAATGCAGTAAAGTAAAGCGAAGGAAGCATTAGGATAGAGTATCTATACGAGGAATCAAGAACCAAATTCATTTAATATTTCTTTAGTATTGAAAGTACTTAACCCGAGAAGTACTCACAATTGTACAAAAATATTATATGATTTTTTTTCGTGATTACACGCCTAAAGGCACAGCTGTATTTGAAACTATATGGGTGCAAAAACAATGCTGCAGTAACGTTTTTACTGGGTTATAGTATCTAGTAAATATACATATATGTATATGCAAATTAGTATTATTAAATATCATAACAATCGAACAGAAATCTAACACTATTTCCTTTCTTTAGTTTAGCTATTGTTCTTGGCTTTTTTAATAAAATATTCATGATGGCAATATTTTCAATCTGTATTTGAACATTTATGGTTTATCAAAACCATATCATAAAAAATCATATGACAATATTAGTAAATTGTTATGAGCAGCTGAGAAACATACATATGTAAATTAGGGTGGCTCCAATAAAAAGTTGTGGATGCTCCCAACTAAAATCAAAGTTTAATTCATTCTAAGAGACCGTTTCTCATAAGTCGTAAAAAAAATCATTTTAATTTGTTTTATAAATATTAATGTTGGTTTTATAAACTAATGTATTATTTTGATATATAATTGTGATTGTCTTGAACATATAGTTAACATCAAATTGGAAAAAAGCTCATTTCAAATATCTTTCACATACGAGAATATGAAAAATATCATAAAAACCTTAAAATATGACCTTTTCGTCCTTTGAACAAGTTCACCAAATACTGATGAGGACAAACATTTTGAGAAATAGTCTCCTCCAACAAACTATACTTTCATTTATAGTTGGGAACATCGACACCTTGTGTTTCATCCATACAAACGAAACCACCCTAATGTATATACAAATGTACGAATATGCATCTGTCCTCATGCTTTGTTGTTCTCAATTCCTTTTTTTTATAAATTGGCTATTTGTACAACAACACCAATAACAAACAAACTACGGAATTATTTGTGTGTTTCTATCTTATGAATTTCATAGAAACTCGAACATTTATCCGAGTGTATGTAAGTTCCGATATACTTAATACATTTGGAATGATGACACGTATGCCATTTGTATTTATACACATTTTTTGATATTTTATTAAAAAAACATGTAAGAAAAATCATTTTCCGCCGGAAATGAAAACTATCAAAATCTGTTGTCTGTCAATATGCTGTTGTTGTTGTATGTTCATATGTTTGCATTTAGTTAAGAAGAGTTAAATAGATATTTCTGTTGCTGATAAATAAAATACACTTTCTGACTAGACGATTATTTTGAAATGTAATTTTTTCTTTATAAATTTATTCATTATCAATTTAGTTTATACTTTAAATAGATATTTCCAATTGATTGCATACATTAAATTAGGGGGGCCTACAATAGAAGAAAATTGATATGGAAATATTCAATTAAAATTCGAATTAGAACGATTTCTTAGAAATAGAAAAACCATTTTGGTAGCATACAAGCGAGTGGTGTGCATACAGGTACATAACTAAAAGTAAAACAGTATGGGTTTCCGGGAAATTTCGGGAATTTCTTTATAAGTTTGCTTCTTAAGTCACATTATTATTTCTGCATAGATAAAACAGATTCTTTTTTGAATTGTTGCCAGTCGAATGATTTGATTATATCCATACGCAAGAGAAAAACAATTGACACAGAAGAATTACGAATTAACTAACCAAATGTTTGTCTTCCCAACAAAAATTTATCAACCACACCAAAATTCGATCATTAATTTTCTTTTTGTGAAAGGAATTTCACATTTCTTCCAAATTCCATTTAGTTAAACCTCTGAAATATTTTGATAAAAGTAAATTTTTACCAATTAATTTTAAAATGTTATTTAAAAAACTCCCGGGATTGAACCGATTTTTTTCTGAGAAGGAATTTGGGAATTTTACCAAAATTTGAGGATTTTAAATCTAGAAATTTTTAATTGAATAAATTAATTTTATATATTAAAAATTTGTATCTCCATTAAAAATTATAATCAAATCTTTTCCGAAAAAAACACAAATATTTAGGACATGTTGTTCAAATACCTTTTCTTCTTTTTGACTTCCAACTTTTATTATAATCGATCGATACTTTGCTTATATATAAGGGGGATCGGCCCGGTTTTTAATAACTGGTTTTTTTTGTTCAATCGGTTTCGGTTTTTTTTGAAAAGCTCAAGGTACCGTGAAATAACTCCCCACGATAAAATGAAATAACACCCAACAAATTTTTCATACAATTTGGTACTTATTTTATTATGAAACAACTCCTAATGCTTAGGGAATTATTTCATAATTTTTTGTTGGGAGTTATTTCATAATACAATAACTCCCAATGAAATTTTTGTTGGGTTTTATTTCATTTAATTTGGAGTTATTTCACTGTATTGGGAGTTATTTCATTTTTGTTGGGTTCTACTTTGCAAAAGAAGAAGAAACATCAAAAACTGGCTTCGCTTAGAAAATTTGTTTTGCATTGCCGGCCTTCGGCAGGGTGCAAAGATTTTCTCCTCTGGGGTGTATCCAAAACCGGCTTCGCTCAGAAAAGATTATTTTTACATTGTCAGCATTTGTCAGGTCACAACGATTTCTTAATCTGGTGCGAAATGAAAATCGGTTTTCTGAAATATTCTCTGCAATGAAAGAAATCTTTTGTGAGCGAAGCCAGATTTTGATAAACCCCAGAGGAGAAAACCTTTGCGTTCGTCCTAAGGCCTGTAATGCAAAAAACTTTTCTGAGAGAAGCCAGTTTTTGATACACCCCAGAGAAGAAACCTTAGAGGCGGCCGAAGGCCGGCAATCCAAAAACCTTTTCTGAGCGAAGCAAGTTTTTGATACACCCCAGAGGAGGGAAACATAAATAAATTGCTTCGGATTGGAATTTATTTAATTTCTATTGGGATTTATTTCAGTGGGAGTTATTTCGCCTTTTTTGGGACTAATATTTTTAAAATTATGAAACCGCAAATTATAGGGAGTAATTTAATTTTTCCCTTCATAACTATATTAACTATCTAACAGCATAACTATCATTTTCATTTTTGAATTTTTACTTATATTATGATTCATCACAGCCCCATTTTAAAAGTGCTCGAATTTCGGCCATTTTTTTTTTTTTGAGCTTCTTAACAATTTGTTGGCATGGTATAAAATTTAATATGGATTTTTAGTGAGTTCTGCATTTAAAAACAATGCTAAAGCTCTCTCCGGGTTGACCTCAGGAATTATTAACGATCGCTTACAAATTCTTACTTTTGAGATCGCGTTATATCCATTATTAATTTAGCCGCATCATTACTTCCTGTTGTTTATTGCTGACAAATTATTTCCATTTTTTCCGTTTTCTTCATTCACTTGCTTAATTAAATTCTTTTTGTGGTATATACTTAACAGTTTTTGAACATTTGCTACTTCCACCTTTAAAAACCTTTTTGAACGAATTGTTCCAGCATAAATATTTAAGATATTTTTTGTTCTTGAAAATAGCTGTTGATCATGTCTTTCAGATAAAAAAATCAATGTAAAACCTCCATTCGTTTACCAACAAAAACATATTATATAAACCTCTGAAAACCGGAAAAATTAACAAAAGTTATATGGTTAATGAAAAGTGTCAGATGAACAAAAATAGAAAAAACTTGGAATTTTCAAAAAAATTCTAAACAAAAAAAATAAAAATGGCGAAAACATTCGCAAACTTTTTTCTTGCTGCTAAATATAGAGATTTATTGTGGTATATAAATTTTTTTTAAGGTGAAAGTAGTTTTTTTAATAAATCATATAAACCTCTTAAAATTAAAAAAAAAAAAAAACAATAAATACGCATTTAATTTTTTTAACTTTCCTGTCTTTGACAGCGTCTTAAAACTACAAAGCTCAACTTAAAGTCCTAAATTCACAATATGATGCAGAATTTTGTCGTCTATCGAGCTGCATACTTAGTTTTTTAATCCAGTAATGCCTGACCCCCGAAACCGTAGTCCGATTTTGATGAAATTTTATACAGAAAGTGTTTAAAATTGCTCTATTTTTGGATATTTTTCTACACATTCAGCGTTAATGGATTAAATATCTTTAAATTTAACGGCACCATGCTAATGTCTGTATATACTGATTTTAAATTGAAAATAAAAAAGAAAATAATAACAATCATACAAAACAAGGTGGAGATACATTTGATTTTACAACTCTAAAATATGCATATACAACACATACAGTTTTATTTATTAGTTTTTATACCCTTCACCTTCGTGAGAAGGGTATATATAAGTTTGTCATTCCGTTTGTCATTTCCACAATATAATTTTCAGACCCTATAAAGTATATATATTCTAGATCCTTATAGATAGCGGAGTCGATTAAGAGTCGTCTGTCTATCTGTCTGTCCGTCTGTCTGTTCAAATCAGTTTTCTGAAGGGTATGTAAGATTCGGCACAGGCGAATATAGCCCTGTTACTTGTTATTAATAAATTGGTTAAAGAAACAAAATAAAATGATGGACATATATGAGGAAATTGTAAGCAAGGTTGGCTGCCGTTATTCGTAAAAAACCTTTTCAGCTCGATATTTTCGTAAAATAAAAATAGCTTGAAAAATATGTTGAAAAATTGTGTTTTGCTTATATCTTAGCTATTTGTAGACCAATTTTCTCGACTATAGCGGATATATTAATGTATCAATAATGCATATTAGTTATTAGGGGGCTTCGGAAAGTTGATGTCAACAGACATACATGGCTATATCGATTCCGCTATCTATAACGATCCCGAATATATATACTTTGTGTGGTAGCAAATGCAAAATTTAGAAATTACAAACGCTCATGGTGGAGGGTGTAATAATTCTTATCAAAAACAGGTTAAAAATTTGTATCATTCTTTTGATATACATACATATTGTCTATGCACAGAATTTAAAATTCAAGATATGTATATACAAAATATTTCATGTCTGTTTTCAACAGACTGACTTTAATTGTTTATTATTTCTTAAATGTTTATGATATTGACAAATCAATCAAAGTAAAAACAGAAAAAGGATTAAAGAAAGCTTTGATAATAAGTCATTTATTCTATATCTGTAAAACTGGTGAGTTAAACAGATGATGTTTGCAAGTGACACTTACATCGATAAAAAAAGAGTGCGAGGAGGTGTGGTGGCTAACCCCGCAAATGCATTCCATTCTGCCATGTGTTAAAATATAACCTTTTCTGTATTCTTTAAAATTTAATAATGAAAATTTAATAAATAAAATTGTATTTCTTAGGATGTCAATTTAATGAACTGAATAATTACTAATATAATAATCATCAGCATAAAACGTTCGACAAAATAACCACTAATATTAATCAAAATTGGAAATAATTTTGTGTCAATGCAACTAGCAACAAAAATTCAGGTTATTATCTTTATTAGTTGACCACGAAATTTTACTTTTAGATATAAATTTGGTTAAATTTGGTGATTTGCATTTTTTTTATTTTTTTTACCAGTGTATGTGGGCCCCTAGAAAGTTTAACTCAAAGCTAACTATTCAAAACAGATATAATCATGCTTCGTTTCCACTGTTGAGCCCACATTAACAACAGTATATGATTGATTTAAAAACTGAAATAATTAGCGTTAATTTATAAATAAATACAGTTTTTTTACATCCACATGACTTTATAGAATAGAAGTAAAGTATGAAGTGAATTCATTTCTTTTGTCTATCAAATGATATTGACAGAGGGACCTGTGAAAATTTTGAAATCCAAAAATGTTAAGATCACATGCATATTTCACCAAATTGTCAAATTTTGTTGGTTTTTAAATTTTCGCAAATATTGACTCTAGCCGTTTTTAATAACTATTAAAAGAAATTATTGTGAACAAATTATATACATAATTACATTACGAAAGAATTACATAAAGAAATTATCCAAATAAAATAAATATAGAAATAACTGTAAAACAATACATAATATGATTTTCGTTTCTATACTTTTGTGTTGTAGTTTTCTTTCTTGCAGAAGATTAAAAGTTTCCATTGTTTAACCGATGCTTTGATATACAACCACATTCCATAACTACAGGTTTTTTTAACATTAATAAATACAAATACAGTAATTTTGACTTACCTGCACAATCAACTTTGCACGATATTTTGTGCAGGCAAGTTAAAAATGCAGTTAACCTCAATGCACTTACCTGCTCATTTATGCTTGTAAGTGCATTTACAGTTTACTACCCAAAAAAGCAGCTAACGGCAAATAATTTACACGAAGCTTTGTGATTTTCCGTCTAAAAATAACGTCAAATTGATATTTTAGCTACTTTTAAAATTATTAAGAAGTGTACAACATAGTTTTTTATTCAAATTCGTATTTTTCTTATTTGTTTTGATTTAATTTTGTATTAGGCAGCTAAATTAAATTTTTTTCATGAAATCCATTTATAGCTTCCAATAGTATTATGCACTTATCTTAAATGTGCAGGTATGAACAATGCACTTAAATTAACGAATTTATATGGAGTTTGGTAAATAAATATACAAAACACAAGTTTTGTGCACTTATATGCAAAATGCTCTTAATTGAAAGGCAGGTAAGTCAAAATATATCTGTGTTTCAAACTTTCATAAACCATACCGTTTACATCAGCATTTTGGTCAGTTAAGTGGTTTATTTTTGATAAGTCATAAAACAGCTGACTTCAATTTAAACAAATTTAATAAAAATATGGACGTTGTTACGAAAAAACGTTGCTGCACGTACCTATGTATTTACCAAAGTATACCAAGTAGTCCAACTCTCAATTTTTTAAAATTAATCTCTCACATATACGGGTACCGTGTGAGTTCAGAGAAATGTTAACCAATGAAATGTCTTGAAATTTTAACTTTTAAATTTTGATAAAAATAACGTTTTTTACACATTATTACACTAACACATATTATACTTTATTTTTTTAAAACACTTTTTGCACACTTTCATTGCTAAAACGTTTCTATTTTGCACAAATCAAGAAAAAATATTTTTGGAATTTCTGACATGTAATTTTTTGTTATTGTAGAATTTAAATTATAGGACAGAGTTCCAATTTTTGGTATTGAAAAATCATACAAATTAAAATTTAAAACATTTTTATAGAACTCTGTTGCCTGGAGAAAATTTAAAAGTTACCAACACATGTGTAATTTTGTTACTAACACATGTATAGAGTTAGGTACTTTTTAACTAATACATGCTTATAGTTAGGTACTGCTGTCAAAGAGTTGGACTACTTGTTATACTTTGGTATGTACATTAGAGTGCTCCAAAAAAATAAAATTGCGAATTTTGACCGTCCCCCCCTCTAGAATTGTTCTATGTATTGTAGAAACACATTGTGTAAAATATTAGGATGATAGGATAACGTTAACTGGTGGCGCAACGACGCTGAAGTTTTGAGGTCCATTTACAAGGGGAAAATATGCAATTTTTTCAGTTTTTGTAAAAAATTTGCCATTAAATAATGACTTTTACAATTTAATTTAAAAGAATCGAAATGTGTACGTAATTGTCATTATAATAAGACATAAAAGACAAAAATTGGTGAAAAAATTTTAAAGTTATTAAAAAATCGCCAGGCCATTAACGTGTCTCAGGCCACTAGAACAAGAAATTTATGAACAAAATTAACATATTTTGAGAAATATTAAAATAAAAGCTTATTTTTACTTAAAATATATCCATATTTACTTGTATATGAGTTTTTGTCCTCGTAGGATACCGTTAACCTATTCGCAGGTATGACCAAAAATATTAAATTTTTTTAACGGCAGTTTCAAAATTCCAATTTCAAATTTTTAAAAATTTTGTTAAACAAATTTCAGAATTTTTTGATCATCACATGGGGATTTATTGACAACATAATAGGGAATAAAAATGTGAAAAAAGTATATAAATTTGCGATATAAATTTTGTGATTTTCAAGAAAAACTAATTTTTTGGCCATATTTTGGGGAATGACCAGAATTTCCTTATTGTAATGATTTTTAAGTAAAAGCTATTCAGAATAATATAGTCTAGGTAATATTAAATATAGTCTGAAAGTTTTACTAAAATCGGAAAACTTTAACCCTTAAATCGTGAAGGTCAAAGGTCAATTTTTTCAATATTTGGAATTTCTCATGGAAAGATAGCGAAATATTATATATTTTTGGGCCGATTTTGATGAAACTTAAGAAAAATATAAAATGAAGTCTAGTATTCACAATAACAGTACAAAAATGGAAATTAACCCTTAATAGCACTTGGAGTCCAAATGATCCTCATCTTTTAAAATCACGAAAAACACATTCATTTTGACCCCAAGTACTCTTAAGGGTTAATTTCCAGTTTTGTACTGTTATTGTGAATACTAGACTTCATTTTATATTTTTCTTAAGTTTCATCAAAATCGGCCCAAAAATATATAATATTTCGCTATCTTTCCATGAGAAATTCCAAATTCCAAAAAAAATTGCATATTTTCCCCTTGTAAATGCACCTCAAAACTTCAGCGTCGTTGCGCCACCAGTTAACGTTATCCTATCATCCTAATATTTTACACAACGTGTTTCTACAATACAGAGAACAATTCTAGAGGGGGGGACGGCCTGTACCTAGAAAATTTTTTTCGTCCATACAATCTTGGAGCACTCTAATGTACATATAAACATACCTTTTATTTTCGTTGTCCATATTATATAGAAAACACTTTTAGATAAATTTTTTAAACTTTTTCTTACAGTTTGGCTTTTTTTAAAAGAAAACTGTTTTTTTTATTTTTGAGCAAATGTCAAATGTTACCAGCGTTGCCAGAAAAATGTTGAGAAACAGAGTTGCATTAGCAAAAACTCGTTGTTTGTAACTAGTTTATCTCAAAAGCTAGTTACAAACCTGTTTTGGTTTTGTATGGATAAACAAGTTTCTTAAACTAGTTTATCACCATAAACAACTTATAACATGTTTATGGCGTAGGTGTAAATGCACTATTACAGTTTGCTATTACAGCACTGATATTTGAAAGCATTATGCTACTTTTAAATCAGCCGTTAAAATCGTCATATTTGAATTCAAGTAAAATTTCGTAACAATATTTTTGTTTTGGAAATGATATGATAATATAGAAAAAATATAATAGAAAATATAACAATCAAAAGAAAAAAGCTAAAAAGTGCATTACAAATCCCATTAACATATTAATCGACATCGAATTATAAAGGTATGCTCACAATTTATAAAATTTTGTGACACTTAATTGCTCTTTTACTCTATTACTTTATGAATAATGCTAATATTTAATCAAAGAATACACATATATCATATGATTTATATTCTTTGACGAAACGCACTCAACAACACAACACTTTTAAATATTTTATGCACATAAAGCGGTGACAAATACTCACTTTTTAAATATAAAATAATCTTATAACAAATTTAAAAATGTTTGTAAACAAGCTTTTGACATTTCACAAGGCAAAACACGAGTAGACCAAAAAATAGTCAGCTGGCGTTACACTGCCACCTGGTTAAATATGCCTTGCGTATGATAGAGTTGCTCATATGAGAACTCATGCATGGAACACATTGAAGACAGCAGGCTACCAACTGCAATCTGTCAAAATTAGAATACACACGTTTATATGAAGACGATTCTTTTGACGACAGCACAGGTACACGACCACACGATTGCTTTTGCTTTTACAAAACAGAAATAGTGTTGCCAATATAATAAAAAAATGTAAATCAAATTAGTGCTTAAAAAATATATTTTGTTTACTTAATTAACTTGGGGGTTACACGATCAAGTTTTGCCTTTCAAGTTTTAATACACTCACACTTTTTTACTAATACACTCACACTTTTAAGAATTGAAACGAACTTGCATTCAATTTCACATTCAAGTTGGTGTTCAATTTTTCATTCAAGAAAACAGCTGATTACATTTTTATTTCCAATTTGTACTAAAATTGTTTTCAAGTTGCGTGCTGCCTACGTCACCGCTTTCAATTTTTATAAATTTTGACAAACAGTATATGTAAAAGACTATCAAGAAAATCTTGATCGTGTGGCTGCAGTGTAAGAGAAGTTTCTGATAAACATATTGAAATAAATTAATAACAGGTACATAATTAATTATAACCATGTATATATATTTTTACTAAAAATAATTGTTTCAATCTTAATTACTTTGGAATTTTGTACGGTTATTTTTTATTAAAGTGGCACCACTGAATTATAAATCAGCTGTTTACTTTGTAGCTGTCGTCTTTAAAATAATTCAGTAGCTGCAACACGACTACAACTGTAACCAGCAGAATTTGTGTTCGTGTAGTCGTGTAGCCTGTTGTCTTCAATGTGTT
Source organism: Calliphora vicina (assembly GCF_958450345.1). NCBI lineage: Eukaryota > Metazoa > Arthropoda > Insecta > Diptera > Calliphoridae > Calliphora > Calliphora vicina. The sequence goes on along the minus strand of NC_088780.1, from coordinate 59,071,131 downwards.
CAATGCATTAGTCTTTGCGTTCTGTAACGTTTCTGTTCTGTGCCGTTCTGAATGCTATTATATTGTATGGTTATAATTAATTATGTACCTGTTTTGTAGTTGACAGAAATAGAAATTAGTTTAATTCGGCTACAGCGGCAAAAGCAATCGTGTGGTCGTGTAGCTGTGCTGTCGTCAAAAGAATCGTCTTCATATAAACGTGTGTATTCTAATTTTGACAGATTGTAGTTGGTAGCCTGCTGTCTTCAATGTGTTCCATGCATAATGGAACCTTAATTCAGCTACATCGGCATGAGTAGTCGTGTTACCGTGTAGCTGTGCTTCGTCAAAATAATCGTCGTCATATAAACATGTGCATTTTATGACAGATTGAAGTTGTCTTGAATGTGTTTAATGCATAAGATTTACAAAGAAACAAAATAGAATTGGTTGTGTGTTTATATGTCATGTAAACACACAACTAAACCCGTGTTTTCTTTTTATGTTATTATATACATATGTACATGATTTCATGAAATACTAACAAAATACATGGTCTATTTTGTTATTCAGCCATTTGTGGACCGATTTTCTCGACTTCAAATAGCAACGGAGCCGGAAAAATTCTGGAGTTATGGACGTATCAATCATGTTTGTAAGTTATTTAGGGGATTTGGAAAGTTGATTTCAACATACAGACGGACACGGCTATATCGACTCCGATATCTATAACGATCCAGGATATATACTTTATGGGGTCGCAAATGAAAAATATAGAAACTACAAACGGAATGACAAACTTATATATGTATACCCTTGCCACTCATCGTGAAGGGTATAATAATTGACTTTTTTTAAAACTGATAAAATTATATGAAAGACTAAAGAACGTCGCAGATATTGTATTACTCAGTTCAAAACACCCGGATTTTGAGTTATGATGTTGACGCAGCAAATGAGCGATATGTACATATTTGGTAAAATATCATGTTCTTGTATTGTATTGACTTTTATAAAAAACTGGTTAACCGTCACAATAACATCGGCGGTAGGACGAAAATACAAAATTATGCATTATTGTTATCATTATCAATTTGAATATAAATTAACTTTTGATCTCATAAAAAACAGTTAGATTTAAATTGCTGCAAATATATCTGTCTATGATAATAAACTGGAAATTTGTTTCTTTTCTTTTTTTGAAGCAATGGTACTGGGTAATGGTATTTTTTTTTAACGTTTATTTATTTATCTATCGAATCTGTCTTACTTAGGCCTGACAATAAGTAATAAAATCTTATAACTAAAATTAAAACTAAATGCTCTCTGACAGGAGCGTTGATGTACATATGGGCCACATCTTAGCGGGGTGGTAGATCGGCCTTGATCTTGTTTGGGTCTGTGTGAGATGTCTTGCAAGCGGGTTCGGGTGGTTCCGTAATTTCATGATGTATTTCTCACGGACATTCTTGAATTCATCTTTAACTAACGGTACTTGTAGGTCTCTATGGATGTTCTCATTTCTTATATACCAAGGTGCACCTGTCATTGTCCTAAGAATTTTCAATTGGGCCCTCTGTATAAGTTCAATACTGGAATTACTGGCGGTTTCCCACAATTGGATTCCATATGTCCAGATGGGTTTTAAAACACATTTATACAGAATGACTTTATAGTCAAGGCTTAATTTAGATTGGTGATTGAGTAACCAATGAAGGCTAGAGGCTCTTAACTTCATGTGAAGTCTCTTGGCTTCTATATGACGACGCCAAGTAAGTCGTCTATCCAAGTGAATACCAAGGTATGTAACAGTATCTGTCTGTGGAGTGTTTATGTTATTTAGTGTGATAGGTGGACAGTCACCCCTTCTGATAGTAAATGTGATGTGTTTACTTTTGAGTTCATTTACTCGTATTCTCCAGTTATTCAACCATATCTCCACAAGTCTCAGATAAATGGCCAATTTCGTAGAAGCATGTGAGCTAAGTATTATCTGCGAATGTTGATATGGTAAGTCTATCACACACAGGCAAGTCAGAAGTATATATCAAATAAAGTGGTCCGAGAACACTTCCCTGTGGAACACCAGCTTTAATTTCATAATTTCCTGTTGCATAATCGCAATATTTCACTCTAAAAACTCGGCCTGATATGTATGACTCCAGCAATCGATGTGTACATGGTGGCAGTAGACATTTAATTTTGTGAATTAACCCCTTATGCCACACCTTGTCGAAGGCCTGGGCGATGTCCAAAAAGATAGCACAGCAGTATTTTTTATTTTAATAAGATTTTCTGATCTCTCCAGTCAATCGATTAACTGTTGTTCACGAAAACCAAATTGATGAACTGGGATAATATTTTGGTTATTTAAGTATGGCATAATTTTACATTGCAATATTTTCTCAAATAACTTTGATATGCATGGCAGTATACTTATAGGTCTGTATGAAGACGGCATTGTTAAATCTTTTCCTGGTTTAGGTATCATTATGATCTGAGCAATTTTCCAATTTGTTGGGAAAACGCCTAGTCTAATGATCGCAGAAAACAATACAGATAGCACGATTATAGCTATATTCGGTAGGTTTTTAATCATGGATGGCGTAACTTTGTCATATCCTGGAGATTTTTTTGTATTTATGTTATTTTTGATAACTTTCGAACGTCCTCGGGACTTACTCTGATATGATCATCCACTATCTCATGAACAGAAGGATTTTCCAGTACAAAGTCATTATTGGGTGGATTTGTCTTAAATACATTACGTAGGTGCTCGGCAAAAATTAATGCTTAGCATTTCTTGCCCAATTACCGTCAGCTTTTCTCAACGGAGTTTTTCCCTCTACCGGTGGTTTGATGTTACGTGTGGCTTTCCAAACTCTCAATGTAAACAAAGGGCTCTATTCAGTCTTCTAGAAACGATGGACAGCCTCTGCTTTGCAGCAGGAGATCTATTTTCTTTCTTTTCGAGAAGCAATCGTTCAATATCTGAATTGGAAATATGCATTTTTGACTTTCTAGAGATCTCGATCCTTGAATGATCCAGAGCCGAAGAAATTAATGACGTGAAGTCATTGACGCATTCGTTTATCTCTCCCTCATGCATTAAACACATTCAAGACAGCAGGCTACCAACTTCAATCTGTCAAAAATAAAATGCACACGTTTATATGGAGACGATTATTTTAACGACAGCACAGCTACACGGCCACACGACTACTCATGCCGATGTAGCCGAATTAGGCTAATTTCTATTTTTGTCAACTACAAAACAGAAATAGTGTTGCTAATATAATAAAAAAATGTAAATCAAATTAGTGCTTAAAAAAATATATTTTTTTACTTAATTAAGAGAAGTTTCTGATAACCATATTGAAATAAATTAATAACAAGTACATAATTGATTATAACCATATATATATTTTTACTCAAAATAATTGTTTCAATCTTAATTACTTTGGAATTTTGTACGGTTATTTATATATCAGCTGTTATAAATCAGCTGTTTAATTGTAGCTGTCGTCTTTAAAATAATTCAGTAGCTGACACACGACTACAACTGTAACCAGCAGAATTTGTGTTCGTGTAGTCGTGTAGCCTGTTGTCTTGAATGTGTTTAATGCATCACACTGTATATTTGGATTTGTGTGGATATGGCTTCTGATGAACTTCCTGTATTTAAGCCAATTTGTTTTGTAAAACGGAATATTTTCAGGAGATTTTCAGTATGTATGTTTCGCTTTGTAATCACCACATGCCAGGAAACGATCTCCTAGAGTTTCAAAGAATTCTTCAAATTTGTCATTAGTCATCGAAAATCGTGGGGGCAATATATTGAACTCACTGTAAGATTTCCAAATAAACATTCCAGTCTTATGGAAGTTGCTTGCATATATTCTTTTGAAAATTCATCTAGGGCATAATGTTTTAAACGGCTTTTAATCAAGATACCAGTACCACCATGAGCTTTTCCGTCGGGATGATTTGTGTTATGTAATGAAAATCCTGGAATATTAAAGTTGTATCTATTTGTAAGGTGTGTCTCAGAAATTAACATCACATCGACGTCTTTATTTATCATAAAATTATAAACCTCAGATTTATGTTGGTTCAAACCATTTGCATTCCAAAAACAAACTTTCAAGAAACTAATTTTTTTGATAGGAGGATTTGAAGCATTTGCTTCTGCGCTCTCAAAAGCTCTTGTATTGTGTTTTACATGGTTGATATTATGTTAGTCATGTTTTGATTAAGAGAGGTAATATTTTGGATGAGCGCTTGTAACAGGTTTTCTAACCCTCCTGTATTTTGGGGTATATTAGGCTGCTTATTTTCTGACTTCAAAACACCAGCGTAAGAGTTGGTCCCAGATTTAGCCGTGTTTAATTGTGTGAAATTTGCATTCATTGTCGTAGAGTTCTTATTTTCATTATTACGGGCTACTGAATTTACTGGTGTAGGAAAATCTATGTTACCCGCAGATGGAACAAAAAAGTCATCTCTCTTTGGTTGACGCCTCTCTCTCAATCTTTTTAATAATTCTTTGTAAACTGGGCATCCCCCATAATTCGCCGTATGGTCGCCACCACAGTTTCCACATTTCTTTTTGAGACCCTTTTGGATAATATCACATTGTGATAAAGAATGCAAGTCTCCGCATGCAACACATACAGTGCGTAGGGTACAATAATTTCTCGTATGTCCAAACTCTTGACAGTTACCACACTGGACAGGTCGGTTTCACTTGAGAGGTTTATTACTACTTTCGTTTTATAGCCCAATTCTTCCAAGGCCTCCTTGATTTCATTAGGTTCTACACTGGACTCTATACCCTTTATGACCACAATAAGGCCCTTACTACTTTTCAGCTGATATATGTAGAAATTCTTCTTGCCGTCGTTTAAGTATTGAGAGATTTTTCTATAATCCTCCTCACCTTTTCTGGGACGATGTGGAAATAATTTTTTCCAACAATATCAATTAATATATTTACCAAATTATTGGAACTAGGTTCCCAAAGGAAAATTGGTGGTGGTTTTCATGGTTTCTGATTAGAATTACCATTTTTAACAGACTTAATATTGTCATCTTCACTCAAAACCGCGTAACGATTTTTATTCAAGGGACTTGTAGTTAGTTTCTGCTTTTTAACAGGTGTCTCCTTTTTTTGTGGACTTAAAATTCTTTTATTAATACTTGCTTTAAATAATGCAAAAGTCAATTCAAAATATTTAAAATTTAAATTTATTTAAATAAGTCTTGAAGTACAAGAAAATATCATTTATTTTAACAATACTATGCATTTTATAACATTTTGAAAGTGTACTTTATGTTTTTTTTAATTTTTTATCTTTCATATACAAACATGTTTTAACGGATGATTCAAAAATGGTTTATAAAAGGGTGATTGTTTTTGATTATTATATGACTCAGTGTTGTATTTTATTATCTAATTCAACAACCGTAAATAACATAGTTTGAGGGTTGTTGCTATAAGATGCAATCCACTGCTATAATAAAATACACAATGAATTTGGAACATTTGTTTTTACTTAGGTACCAAGAATTCATCATTTAATTCTTTCGAAAATAAAATAACACACCGACAGGTGATTGTCTTAAATAACTAAGCCAACAAACACTTTGGTGTATGGCGGAGCTAGTAAACGGATATTGAAATGCAATGTATATTTTTGTGCGTTCATCCATACATATGTATATGTATATAGGAGGGATGGCAAAGTTGGCACATTTAGATACTGATATATACTATGATACAAGTTGTGTTCGCGGGTACCGTGAAATAACTCCTATCAAAAATTAACTAATTCCCAAACATGAAAAATTAAATAACTACCAATGGGTAAAATGAAATTACAGGCAAATCCCGGTATAACGAACGATATGTTGTCAGGCCCATTCGTTAAATTGAAAAATTCGTTATATCGAGATTTTTTTTTTTTAATTTTAGACAACTTTTTCTTTATTGGAATTAGGTTGGATGAGCGGCGTGACATTAGGATTCATGAATATCGTCCAAATTTGTATATCTATAGTTGTTTTTCCTAATTGTTCTTCTGGAGGATGGCTTGGTGCATTATCCTTGATTAATAAAGCCTTCATTGTAAGGGATTTCGATTCGGAAAATGAAAATTAAACTCAAGGACAAATATTTTAAAAAAACAGATTTTGAAGATTCTAGATTCCACTTAATTTGTGTAAAGAAAATTTACATGTTGAGAATTTTATTATTCCATATTTCATTCATTCATCAAAATTTTTAGTTTTTCTTTCAATGAAATTCTTCTACGGTTTTCTATATTTAATTCACGTGAATTATAGCCTGATTCACAATATCGAATGAAAGATTTCGTTCGCATTCTAAACGAAAGAAAGCTGATTTTGGATTCCCTAACTTCATATTTATGTGAACGAATCAGTTTTCTATAGCGTAGAATGCGAACGAAATCTTTCATTTGATTCTGTGAAAACAAGCAATTAAAACCACTATAGAAAAATGACAGCACCTATTATTAACCATTGAAAACGGTACTGTAACGACTTATTTGCATATTTTTACGTTCTTTACTACTTTTGTTTTTGATATTTTCTGTTCGTTATATTGAGCGCACAATTTTCGAAATATTCGCTATATAAGGTTGTCAATGCTAAAAATTTGGTCGTTTGTTTGATTTTGTTTGTTTTTTCTCATCATTCGTTATATCGAGCATACAATTTTTGAAACGTTTGTTATATAAGGTGGTCAATGTTACGAATTCGACCGTGCGTTAAATCGGATTTTCGTTAAAGTGAGATTCGTTATACCGGGATTTGCCTGTACTACCAATAATCGGTTTCATAATTCTAAAATTATTAGTCCCAAAAAATGTGAAATAACTCCCAAGGAAATGAAATAATTCCCAGTCCGAAGCAATTTATTTATGTAATCTAACTCACAATAAAATAAAGAACTACAAAAGTGGAATTATTCTTTGCTTACCAAACATTTTGTGCCTTTGGCCGGGCGCAAAGATTTCCTCTTCTAAGGTGTATTAAAAACAGAAAAGTGGTTTTGCATTGTGCTAAGGTTTTCTCCTCTAGGGTGCATCAAACACTGACTTCGCTCAGAAAGGTTTTTTTGCATTGCCGGATCTCAGCCGGTCACTAAGGTTTTCTCCTCTGGAGTGTATCAAAAACTGGCTTCGCTCACAAACGTTTTTTTGTATTCGAATGACGAATATTCTGTGATTATAAACATCACTGTTTTATAATTTGTTTTATTAATTTATTTTTATTGACATTTTGTTAAATTTTAACAAAATTTAATGAATTTCTATGTGGAAACACATACTTTTAATTCCGGAGCGGGTATATTAGATTGTGTGGACCTTCTTCCACACTTTTCATTATTATATGGCGTTGCAGGTTAAAAGTAAATGCCAAAATGCCAATCAAAATCACTTGTGAACCTCATGCATTTCACTTCCGCACAGTGGTATGAGAAAAAAAAATCTGGAACTTCTAAACGGTTAGTCCGATTTGAATGAAATTTCATATGTATAAGAGGAAGTGTTGTGTTGTTGTGCGCAAAGAGGAAGTTAAAGTTTTGAATTTGCACCTCATGGGCCCACCAACTGCAGGGCCAGGGGTCCCCGAAATAGGACACCTCAGGTATGTTCAATTTTAAAAATTAGCTTAGGAGAAATTTCATTCAAATCGGTCCAACTGTTTAGAAGTTACAGATTTATTTCCATCTTTTCTTTTCTCATACCACTGTGTGCCGGAGGAAATTGTGATTAGCAATAGCAATAGTATCATCTATTATTCCATATTTATCTTTAAAATCCTCTTTTTTAAGATAAAAAGTAAAAAGAATTCTTAAAGTAGGTTTAAAGTGGGTTCGAACCTACTTTAAAATTTGTACACTTAACGATTGTTTATCAATTTTTATTTTTAGCTATTAATCGTTTATGAATACAACTTTATGAAAATTTTCCTATAATTATAGGATTATAATCTATCTAAATATATAAATGGCTTTGTAAGTTTGTTGGTTTGTTTGATCACGCCTAAATGGCTGAACCGATTTTATTGAACATAGATAGTTCATTACTTGGAAGAATCAATAGGCTATACCATTTTTCACAACTTGGACCACAAAGGGATAAAAAGGGGAAAAACGGGAAAATAGGTACCTTTAGTTTTTAAACATTGAATAATTGTTTAAAAGGAAAACATTTTTAATTTAGCTCACTATAGTCACAAAAATATGTACTTAGAAAATACCTTTTCAAAAGTCTACCTGCAGGGGGGTAAAAACGGGTAAAATTATGAATTTTGTGGCTATCCATATTTATGTCTGTTTATTTGTTTGTATTATTTCGAAAATTGAGGAGGAAATTTATATTTTTAAAACGACTGCGAACATTATAAACATATTAATAAATGGTTAGCACCACTGAATTCAGCGTACCCGAATTGGTATAACCCACCGGGTGCCCCCTTGACAGTTTTTTCAACTAGCACAGTTTGTTTTACTTTTTAGAATCTTAAGTAACCTTCAAGAGCTTGCGTTGTTTAAAGAAAGAGGACCTAAAGGAAGCAGTGCCACCATTAGGACTATGAGTGGAGTTCCGAGAAAAAATCTTTGCTTAGAAGAAGAAGAAGGTAATGTTCTTCTGTAAATTAAAAAACTCTTCATATATTTATGTTTATTTACGTTTACATAGTTTGGGGTGGATGATGAAACGATGTCAGTGCCGTCTAAAGTGGAAGAGTGGCTGAAAAACAGCGAAATTATTACCACCACTCCGGTGTCGAATTCGCCGAATATCGGACGATTTTTATCACAGGTAAAATATATTCTATATGTAATATTATATTTTAATTTATATACACTTTAATGCAAGATTTGAAGACATTATTAAATCAGACCTCCAAAGACAGTGCTTGATTATGCTGGTCGAAGTCGAATGTTTATTTAATACATATTTCTGATTTTATAAGGCAAATGGGATATTATATTTATAAATTCATCTTAAGGACAGGGGATATACGTTTCTTTTTTTATTTACTCGGGAGCAAACCACATACAAAACATGAATTTTCCAAATGTAAGCCAGCAATAGTCAACGATTGGCCTTATGCTTTGTCGTTGGAAATCTTTGGTATGCGTGAAATCATTACGTCTTCGCATTTTAATCTGCCCCGATGATTGTTGCCTCAATTAAATTTGGTGAACGTTTTTTGATGGTCAATCGTGTTCCGTTGCATAATTTTGGCGCGTTTATGTTGCGGAGAAACATTATCTGTGATCCAACCTTCAATGTTTCAGTAGCATACTGTGTCAATCGATTTATATTTCATTGTTTCGCCAGTCAGTGTCATTAGCGGTAAAAAATAGATTTTACCACGCCCTCCGCCTACAGACCGAAAATTAAAAATCTGAAGATTCACTGAGTTCGTGCAAACTTCACATAAACCATCTACAGACCATCCCCAACGTACCCTGAAATTTTGGTTGAAATCGGTCGACCCGTTTTGCAGTTAGTGGTGACATCAAAATGTACACTTCTTTTTATATAAGATAAGTTTGAAAAACTTTAAATTTTCCATCTTAATTGAAACATTTCTTTTCATGAATTTGTAGAAATAATTACATTATTTTCAATCAAAAATATTGATTTAGATCAACTTTTTGACGAGTTTACATATATCATTAAAAACATTTGCTGAAAACATTGAAAAAGGAAAAATCTGCAGAAGAAAAATGGAAAGAATAGTGGATCATTTCCTAATTTTGAAAAGATTTGTTGCTTCGTCTTTTCAATTCCTCATTCCAATGCAGCCAGTGAACGAATTTTTAGTTTAATGTATAATTTTTGGAGGAAGGATCGAAATAAACTTTTAATAGAGTCAATAATAAAAACAACCTTTGAATACAGTTGTACTGAGTTTTTCAATTTTTTAAAAACCGAAAAAGGTAAAAATGAAATTGTACAACAAATACAAAAAAGTGAAAAATATTTATAATTTATTTAAATGTATCAGTAAATTTTAAAGTCAATAATTTTCAAAAATTAAAAATGTATATATGTATGTACTTATATCAAAGTATACCATTAAAATTATATTTTTAAATTAATTTTGAAGTATTAAACAATGAAAATTTGTTTTTGAGTTTTTATTCAGTTAAATTAAGAAACCAATAATACAATCATAATATACATTGTTTTTAGTCTAGTCTAAAATATATATAAATTCAATAGATTTAAAATCACAAAAACTGATTTAAATTAAATTTTAAGTTCATTTTTTTATATTAAATGATCTCTTTTTTTATGTTCTTCATTGTTACTGTTGTGAACTATTTTTTGTTAGTTTTTTTTTATTGAATAAAATAAATTTTGAAAATAAACAATTGTACTTCTTTTTACTCAATTGTACTGCTTTTTTAACTTCGATGTACGTTTTTTGACAATTTCAAATCTGGCAAGCCTAACTCCACCTTTCATGTATAACGCTAAAATTTATTTTAGAATTAAGGCCCTAATTTTGTAAATTACGTCACAAAGTGATATTTATATTGAAAGCAAAAACAAAATATTAAACATTTTTAAAATTTGTTTTTGTTTTATATACAAATTCTTAACAGAACAAACGCACCAAAATTCAAGCGTTGACTTGCCTTTCATAATTTGAAAATTTTGTAAATAAAACAAAAACAAATTTTTAAAATTTTTGAAATTTTGTTTTTGCTTTCCATATAAATATCACTTTGGTGACGTGATTTACAAAATTAGGGCCTAAGTATATTTAAGTATTTCTTACTGTATGAACAAAATTTTATAAAATAAATGTAAAAAAATTAAAAAATTATTATTTCTTTTAATTTCCATAAAATAAAAAATATTGACAACGGTCTGCTATCAAATTGTCAACGTATGGTGTCAAATTGTCAACTGTCTGGTGTCAAATCGTACACGAACGGTGACAAATTGTCAACGGTCTGTACACGGAAATCGGTATCAAATCGACAACGGATGGTGTCAATTCGACAACGTGGTGTATCATTTTTCCATTGTCAAATTGACACCGTTCGCAACGGGGTTGATACACTATTGACACCGAATGGTGTCAAATTTTATACGGATGTGTTAATTTTTTCGCTGGGTGTATATTTCCAAAAAAGACATCTTCTATTTTCCAAAGATTTTATATAAATATGAGCCATTGCACCATAAACAAGTAAGAGAGCTATATTCGGCTGTGCCGAGTCGTATATACCCTTCACCAAATTATACTTAAAAATCTTTTTTTTTAATATTTTTATTTAAACAAAATCAAAATTTTTTTTTTAATGTTTAAAATTTTTTTTTTTCAAATTGTATTTTAATTTTTTTTAAAAAAAGTTTTTTCAAAATTTTTTTTTTTTAATTTCTTTAATTAATTTTTCTGGCAAAAGAATTTATGAAAAAAAAAAATTTTAGATGAAAAAAAAATTCGGGTTAAAAAATATTTTTTTCCGATTATGACTCATTGTATGTCCAACTTACTATGGTCTTATATACGTCGTTGCAAAGGTCTTTGAAATATCTATCATTAGATATCCATATTGTCTATATTAATGACTTAGTAATCCAGATATAGGTCAAAATAGGTCAAAAATCGAGGTTGTCCTAGTTTTTTCCTTATATCTCAGCCATTTGTGGACTGATTTTCTCTATCGAGCCGGAAGAATTTCGGAGATATTGATGTATGAATCGTGTATGTAAGTTATTTGGGGGCTTCGGAAAGTTGATTTCAACACACAGACGGACAGACGGACATGGCTATATCGATTCCGCTATCTATAACGATCCAGAATATATATGCTTTATGGGGTCGCAAATGAAAAATGTGGAAATTACAAACGGAATGACAAACCCTTGCCACTCATAGTGAAGCGTATAAAAACAGCACAATTTTACATTATTCTTATATTCCGTTACAAAAATTGCTTTTGTAAAGGTGCGGAAACAATATTTTTATACCCTACACCACCATAGTGGGGAGCGTATAATCCGTTTGTGCAGATGTTTGTAACGCCCAAAAATATTAGTCTAACACCCACCTTAAAGTATACCGATCGACTTAGAATCACTTTCTGAGTCGATTAAACGATGTCCGTCCGTCCGTCTGGTTGGCTGTCCATGTAAACCTTGTGCGCAGAGTACAGGTCGCAAGTTTGAATATATTTCGATCAAATTTGGTACATATTACTTTTTCGACCCAAGTACTGGCTGAAATCGGTACATTATTTCACCTAGCCCCCATACAAATGTCCTTCCGAAATTTGACTTTATCGGTCATAAATGTTTAATTTATATATGTATCTCCACAAATTCCTTCCCAAATATGTTTTATATATACAAAATTCATGTCACCAAATTTAGTTACGATCGGTCCATAATTAGTCATAGCTCCCATATAGACCCGCTTCCGAAATTCACTTTAACGTGCATAAATCGCTTAAAAATGTTGGTATACACACAAAATTCAACATAGTTAACTTTAATATAGACATAAACCACACGACCTAATTTCATGGTGATCGGTCCATAATTGGCCATAGCCCCCATATAAGTCCCACTTCAGAAAATCACTCAAAAATATATATTATTGAAATTTTAAAAGAAAAATGTTTTTGCTCTTTTACTTAGTGTAGGGTATTATATGGTCGGGCTTGACCGACCATACTTTCTTACTTGTTCAATATGGAAACGCACCTTACCACTTCAAATTTTTTTCTTTTGCGTAAACATTTTTGTTCAACAGAGCATATTTTATCCCTCTAGGCCTTATCTTGCCTTCAACAGACATAATGAGAAACGGACTGACATTTCATATTCCTCTTAGAATCTTATAAGGATACTGACGGAATGACAAACTCAATACAGACCATATATTTTTTGGTGGTAGTATTAAAAATAAATTACACGATAATTAACAAAAATATATCGTACAATAACTGCTGTTGAAGTAAAGCGAAAACAAATGCGAACAACACACAGAGAAAACAGATTCGTGATAGCAACCGAATTTATTGCCAATCGAATGATTCTACCTTAGTGACCGAATTTTACAGTTATGGCTACAAAATTTCAAAAGCGGTAACACAAGTTTGGTAGTTTTAACCGAATTCCTTCTTTGTCAACTGACTTTCTGTTTATAGAACCGAAAAATTCTATGTCTGCAACCGAATTATTCGATTGGCAACAAATTCGGTTGCTATCACGAATCTGTTTTCTCTGTGCAGAACATAATAGAACTTAGATAGAACTGTGCTGCTCAATTGGAATGCTGAATATTTGGTTGCCCGTTTTATATTGTACGAGCACAAGTGTGTTCAATTGTATGAACATTTTGTATGTGCATTAGGGTGGGTCACCCGTGTATGAAGAAAAATTGTGTTTAAGTTTTTTTATGGGCACGGTGTAGGGTTCCTACTCGGGAAAAATTTCCCGGGAATATATTTTTGTTAATTTTCGGGAAATGTTTGTCGGGAATTTTCGGGAATTTCTTCATAAGTTTTCTTCTAAAAGTTACAATATTCAGATACGTTTCGATGACCAAATTTGTTGCTAATTGAATCATTCTATTATATCCATCGATTTTTTCGGTTCTAGCACAAGATAGTCAGTTGGCAAAGAAATATTACTGTTGAAATAACCGAATTTTTTCACTCAATTATGAATGAATCATATTTAAAGCTTATACTTTTACGAATTATTAAGATGCCTAACATTTAGTGTTTATAAACCGGTTAACCGAAAAACCGATTTTTCATCGAAATCTCGGTTTTTTGCGGACTGGTTAATTTGAAATGTTGATTTTCGGTTAACCGGTTTATCCGGTTTTTATCACTCGGTTAACCGGTTTTTAAAATTTGGGAATAAAATTAATAAATTTCATGTTTTGTGCATTTTTAGTATTCATTCGATACACTTTATTGGTCTGATTTGAAACCTAAACTGCTGATTTACAATACAAACCTCATTAGATTAATATTAAGAATTACAATGATTCTATATGTAGAGGACGATAAGTTTACTTAGATACTTTTTCAGAATCAATTACACATAATGAAAATATTAAAAATTAAAATTAAATTCCGCATAATTCTATAAGTTTAAGTTTAGGCTAAATCTTACTGATGATTCATTAAAAACTTATTGATGATTTTACCAAACGTTAAATTGAATTTGATGTACCTACCTTCGTTCAAAAAATTTGTCTTCATTCGTGTGTTTTGTTCTTAAAATTTTAATTTATTAATCATTTTGTTAGCTTTTCAGAAATATTGCAGGAGAGACAAAAAACGTTCTAAAATCCATGATTTGAAACATTTTTGAAATCTGGTAATGGAGTTTTATTAATTATTTGGTATGATATATAATGACAAATAATCACAGCTAAGAATAAGTGCCTCTTCATCTTATAGGTCCTTTTTAAGGACTTGTAAGTTGGAATTTAATGAATAAACCAATAATTAAAACAAGTACGTATTATATATTTAGTAGCATATTTATACACAATTCCATTTGACTGAGATAATAATTATGCAATTTTTACAAAATAAAATGAACTCAGCACTTTTGTATATTTATAGTTATTTAATATTAACCATTCCTGACTACTAAAAACTACAAATTTTAAAGCTCTATAGACTTTATTGGACATTTTATGTTTTCTACATATATATGACGGTTAACCGGTTTTTTCGATTTCGGTTAACCGAAAAACCGGTTTTATAGAAAAGGCCAATTTTCGGTTAACCGACAAACCGGTTTTTTAAAAAGTCGGTTTTTTATAAACACTACTAACATTACATTTAGGGATATTCAATAATTATTATTTATATTTAGAGAATATAATAACAATAATAGTGGTTCAAATTTGTTTATCTACAATCAGATTTGAAAAATTTCTCTAACTACGCATATTTTATAGATTTAACATGGTCGAAATTCTTAAGTTTTTTAATTAAACACGCTCTCACCTTACTTATTACATCATGTACATAAACGATACATATGAAAACAAAAAGTTTTTGAATTGTTTTAAACAAATTCGTATTATTGGAAAATCTAATACAAATTTAGTTTAGACGTTGAAATTGTGTTATGATACTTGAGTTTTTGACAAATATTAATACTCAGTATTGCCATCTATAAATACCTTAACATATTAAATATTTAGAGAAAAAAAGTATTACAAAAATGTTTACAGAAGTGAAAGAAAGGATAATCAAAATAATAATGAAGTGTCCATTTAGCTACAAAATTTTTATTTCTATCAAATTTTGGTATTGATTTTCTCGATTCTATCTGAGCTTTGATGAATCTTTCTCTTCTTGTTTTGTTGCACAAAGTTGATGTTGCTTTACTCACAGCTTTGACTGCTCTATTTACCGCTTCAGTATGACAGGGGGTGAAATAGCTCAATTCCTCCGTTTTTTCCTTCTTCAATAAACAGAAGAAGATTTTTTTCATCTCCAGATTTTAATATAGGTGATTCAGTAATATTTGCATCCCATTTCAAATGGTCAAGTATGACGAAACAGCCGTAATTTATTTGACGTTATGTATCTATTTTTCAAAATTCGATGGACAACTAATTCACGAATATGTTGTTGGGGATCTGTTAACATTACAATTAATAAGTTTTCAGGATGTGCTGTTTCTTTGAATCACTAGGCCGACAAACCTTCAAAGTTGTTGTTAATACATAAGGAGTGAGATCGAAAAATTCTTAACACACGTTTTTCATTACATTTTTTAACCCAAGTATTATTTGAATTTTTTTTTGATCAAGTTACCTTTGAAAAACATGTCAGTTATTATGTGTAATGTCAATTATATTAATTTTTTTGTTAATCTGATTAAAATGAGTGACCAGAAAAAAGTGCGTACTGAAATTATTAAATATTTTCAACAAAACCCAACTTGGTCTTACAAAAAGTTGGCCAAGCATACAAAGGTCTGCCGTCAAACTGTTTCCAATGTTATTAAACAGTACCGGGAGAACTTGTCAGTTGATAGAAAACCTGGTTCAGGTAGAAGGAATGGTCCACATGATGTTTCTAAAGCCAAAAAAATAGAACGCATTTTCAAAAGAGCTCCCAACACATCCGGTAGGAAAGCAGCCCGGTTAGCTCAGTGCTCGGACTATTTGGTACGAAAAGTTAAAGCTAATGCAGGTTTAAAAACATACAAGGCTCAAAAAGTTCCTGACAGGAACGCTACTAAAAATTTAGAGGCCAAAAACAGAGCACGGAAATTGAAGTCAAGTTTTATAAAAAAATATTCTTGCTGCATAATGGATGACGAAACGTATGTTCTGGCAGATTTTTCGCAACTTCCAGGTCAAAAATTTTATGTTGCTGATGCTCGAGGGAATGTTGAAGAAAAGTTTAGGACCCAAAAGCAGACAAAATTTCCCAGAAAGTTCTTGGTATGGCAAGCAATATGCAGTTGCGGCAAAAGAAGCCACTCATTTGTTACAACGGGCTCTATAAATACCGAAATTTACATCAAGGAATGTTTACAAAAAAGGCTGCTTCCATTCATAAGACTTCATAATGTGTCCACTTATTTTTGGCCTGACTTGGCATCCTGTCACTATGGCAAACAAGCCCTTGAGTGGTACAAGAACAATAATGTGGTATTTGTACCAAGAGAGGCAAATCCTCCAAACTGCCCGGAGCTAAGGCCAGTGGAGAGATATTGGGCTCTTGTTAAAAGAGAATTGAAGAGTACAAAAAAGGTGTCCAAAAGTGTGGTAGATTTTAAACGGAGATGGACTACATGTTCGAGCAAAGTGACAGAAAGCACTATAAAAACGTTAATGGAAGGGTTTCCGAAAAAGGTTCAAAATTTCATCACTAGTGATTAAAACTATAAAAATAATTTTTTTTGTAAATTGTAATAATAATTTCAATCAAATAAAAAAAAAATTAAAGCTGTAAGTTTAGTGGTTTCTTTTTTATAAACATATATGTATGTTAAGAATTTTTCGATCTCACTCCTTATCTGCTAAGTTTGATTAGTTTCTTCTGTTTCTTCACAATCCGAATGATCATATTCAAAAAAATTTTAGGGTATTTGTATGAAAAAAGTAATATGTAAATATGTGATCTGCTGAAATGTAACAGTAAGAATACGGATTTGAATGCTAATATTTTATATTGGTATCTGTAGTTAATATTATTTCGCTTAAAAAAGTATAATTAATCTAAAATCTAATCTAAAAATTCAATCGCGATCCGGAGGCAGTAAAACTTAAAATAATGCAATAAAATTTTAGATACATATTAGATACATATTAGCTACACCATTTGGCACATTTTTATCGCTGAGCCTTTAAAAAATTTTATAAAAAAATGTTAACCAACCCTAATGTGCATTCTACAATGAATAGCATGAATGTAATACAAACTTTGTAAGTGGTTGGCTAAATATTATTGTTAATTCATGTGTATTTTAAATTTATTGGGTACAACTATGTACGATTTTGTATAGAGTGTCCCTTAGAATCAAATTTTTTGAAATGTTGAAACGGTACCCGCTGAAAACTTTCGTAATGATCTAAAATACCACCAAAAAAAATTTTAGCTTGTTCTAAGAAGGGCAACCCGTGCCGACTTCGATTTAGTTTTAAGGTGCATTTATAAGGGGAAAAATGAATTTTTTTCAGTTTTTTTAAAAATTTTACTATATTACCTTAATAGCACTTTTTAATTTTAATATTTCTCAAAATATGTTAATTTTGTTGCTACATTTCTTGTTCTAGTGGCCTGAGACACGTTAATGGCCTGGCGATTTTTTAATAGCTTTAAAATTTTTTAACCAATTTTTGTCTTTTATATCTTATTACACATTTCGATTCTTTTAAATTAAATTCCAAAGTAATTATTTAATGGCAAAAACTTTAAAAAAAAAATCTGAAAAAAATAAATTTTTTACCCCTGTAAATGTACTAAGAAGGGCACGGGTTGCCCTTCTTAGTACAAGCTAAACATTTTTTTGGTGGTATTTTTGGCCATTACGAAAGTTTTCAGCGGGTACCGTTTCAAATTTCAAAAAAATTAATTCTAAGGGACACTCTAATGTATGTACATTAGGTTGGAACTTAATTTAAACTTTTGCTATTTTCGATGCTTCCAAGGTGTAAAGTTATTCTATCTAAAAATAAAAAAATAATAAATTCAAAAAAATTAGTTTTTGTATTTCATTTATCGATAGATATTTAAATAGCTGGATTCAAAATAAAATCATACAATTTCACAGCTATTTCAAATCGATAATTTCACATTTTCAAAATAGTTTTGTACAAAATATGTTCCAAAATTGATAAATTGTTTACGATTCTACTAAAAACTAAATAGGGAATACAAATGCAAAACTTAACGATTGTACCTTTTATGGGTTAGCGTTAAAATTGGCTTATTTCGACATACACATTTGTTAAAATTATTTCGTAAAAATACACTTCTAGAATTTATTAAAGGCGACGCGCAGTGTGCCAAATTTAAAAATAGCGGCCAAAACTCTATAAATTTTGACACAGGCGGTTGTTGGATATGTCACTTCTTTATCCTATTTTGGTATATTAATTTGTATATTAGGTTTTGGCGCAATGTAGTTATGATGTCTAGAAAATTAATAGTTACTTTCTTAAGAATTATTAGCCATAATTTAAGTAAGAATTTTTTGTCAATTTGCATATGACATTTATAACAAAAAATTTAATATTTATTGTATTGTATAACATAAAAGCCTTTCTGAGTCCATCTTTTTGTCAAATAATTAAAAAAATGTTAAATAAAATGTTGAATTTTTTAGAAGTGTTCACAGCAGGTAAAGTAGCAACCAATCATGATTTTCATCTCGTAACAAACCCTCCTATAGCATTTTTGATACTTATTTAAAAACTCTAAATTTTTTTTGAATGTATTGACTGAATTTAGTCATCAATATTTGAATATTAACTAATAAGCATTTTTTTGATGCTATTTCGTTAACAAATTCGCAAGAAAAACTTTTGATTGGTTTAATATATTCTACTTGGCGACTAAATTTATTATTTTTATTAAAAATTAGGATAATATGCATATAAATAAGCATTTTGAAGAGCATTATAAATAAAATATGCAAAAATATGCCCTAACAAATCGATTTATACAGCAAAATGTGTGATTCGGATAGATAATTAATCTACATTGTATTTGGACGTTCGAGAAAAAACATGCATTTGTATATAAATCCGCCCACTAGCCATTTATTTAGTCTTTATACTCCACAACTTCGTGAGAAGGGTATACATAATTTTGTCATTCCGTTTGTAATTTCCACAATATAATTTTCCGACCCTATAAAGTATATATATTTTAGATCCTTATAAGTAGATAGCGGATTAAGCCATGTCCGTCTGTCTGTCCGTCTGTCTGTTGAAATCAATTTTCTGAAGACCCCAGATATCTTCGGGATTCAAATCTTCAATAATTCTGTCAGACTTGCTTTCGAGAAGTATCACATTTAAAATCAGCAAAATCGGTCCACAAATGGCTGAGATATGAGGAAAAAACCAGGACAATCTCGATTTTTGACCTATTTTTCATCTATATCTGGATTACTAAGTCATTATTACAATATGCATATCTACTGATATATATTTCAAAGACCTTTGTAACGACGTATATAAGACCATTGTAAGTTGGAACTACAATGGGTCAAAATCGGAAAAATATTTTTTAACCCGAATTTTTTTTTCACCAAAAAAAATTAAAAAACTAAAAATTTTTTTTTATATTTTTGTATTTATATTTTTGGAAAGCGCTCGCCAAAATTTCAATATTACTCGGAAATTGTAAGAGATAAATAGCACACGCAAGCATTTTCAAGGCATAGCCGAGCGCTTTCCAAAAATATAGAAATCTTTGAAATCGGATGGGAAACAAAAATATTGCACGTGTTTAAAAATTGTATCCCGATTGGATGAGTCGTTTAGAAATGCCAGATTTATTTCCAAAAAAATTTGATTCTGCCGTACTGTGCATAGTCAATTTAAACGAATATGAAGTCGAGTCGTCTGCAAACTGCATCGAAACTGCCATGGTTTGATTCAAAAGTTTCAGATGGTATGAAAATATATGTATACTTTTTCAGCTAATTGTGGTAGGTATTTTCGCCAGAAACTATTTTGATACCAACAAACGAGATGTTAACAATATTGAAACTTGATGTAAGGTTAGTTGTACCATCAACCTTTCAAGAAGATAAGAAGATGATGACGAAAATTGTTCCCAATGATTGGGCGATATACATCAGCCATTACGAAGTTCCATTTAAAAATTCTGCGCAGACCAAAGTGTGTACTTGAGTTGATCTTGATCTCTAATGCAAGAAATAATGTTGTCCAATTAACTTCAAAAATTATTCTAATTTCAGATATTTCTGAAACAAACATTGACGTTGAACTTGAAAAGGCTTCGACAATTTGAAGTGCTAATTTATCAATGTCGCTGGTTTCACACATGGCCAAAATACTCTTTACTTTATCTGGTAATCGTTCCAGAAAGAGTGTTTTCCAAATATAACTGCTAACATTACCATTGGATAAAGATTTCATGCCACTTAGCAAACGTTTTAATTGATGTTCGCAGACGCAGTATATGAATTAATGATACGATTTTCCAGTGCTTCGTTTTTACCAGATGTAGGTAGGATAATGATTATGTCTTCTACTAAAAATAAGAAGGATTGGTACAAATTCATAATAAATATTCAAACTTTGTGATGTCTTGAGTAATTCCACATATACGGCAACTTGCCTCAACTTGGAAGAACCAATCTTCTGGTTCATACCTCCAAAAACCTGTAAGCTTTGGTGTTTTTGCAGAAGAAATTTCCGAACGATTCTAAACACTCTAAAGCCTATCTTGGTTTAATGTGAGGGGAGTAACAAAATCACTTTTTTCCTCTCCATAAAAAGTGAGTCCCTCTAATGTACATATGTTTGAAAGCTTGCTAGACTTGAACTGTGTATCTATGTTTGTATGTGATGATGAAGTATAAATACCATAAAAACACAATAAAAAAAACATATTAAAACTTGAAATATTGTTTCTATGAGTGTACAAGTCTAAAGAATGCGTCAATGTTTTGTTGTACTCGTATCGTTAAGAAACAGCAAAATGCGGTAGAATCAATCGACAGACACAAGCTCGCTCATATGATAGGTGAAAACGTTTGTATAAATTGAATAAAAACCAAACGGAAATGTTAACCAAAGAAACAAATATTCAAGTAAATAGTGGGCTCATTGTTCCTATAAACAAATTAACTGAAGACCGTTTTCAAGCATCACTTGCCAATCAATCCGAATGTTTTGTAATAAACTGAGACGTATTCACTTGTGACCACAATATGATGCCAATTTCAGATTTATTTTGTTATTTATTTACGTTTTTGCTTAATATTTTGGTTGTTTACTTATTGTTTTTTTTGTTCAAATAAATTAGTAAAGATAATTGTTGTTTAAAGCTCCGCGCTGTTTTTGTAATCGTAGTGAGGAATTTGTTTTAACCCTTTGTTGAAAAGTGATATTTTTTATACTTATATTTTTTTTATGATTGTTGTGTTACATGCCAACTTATCCATTCACCAAATTTTATGCTCGATATCGCCAAAAGTCGCCAATTTAAAGTTAGCTCATATTTCAAAAGTGGCCAATATAAGTTTTGACTACGGTAACTACATAAATATAAACAATTTAGACATTTGTGCTTAAAATTCATCTTTGAGTTACTTGTTTTTATTATTGGTTTATTCATTAAATTCCAAGCAAACTTTTTAATTAAATCTTTGATAATTTTGAAATTTATTATCATCTCGACTTTCTGATATGAAACAGAAAATGTTCCAAGTCCCAAAAAAGGACCTATAAGATGCAAACTGTGATTATTTGTCATTATAAATTATACCAAATAAGTAATAAAACTTCATTAACAGATTTCTAAAATATTTAGAATCAAGGATTTTAGAATGTTTTTTTTCTCTCATATAATATATCTGAACTTAGCACGTTTGTACACTAAGCTAACGAAATAATTAATTATTCTAAGTTTAATTAAATTAAGTTTAAGAACAAAACATGAAGTCAAGTTTATTTAAGGATACGTACATCAAATTCAATTAAACATATGGTAAAATCATCACTAAGTTTTTAATGAATCATTAGTAGGATTTATCCTAAACTTCTAGAACTATGCGGAATTTAATTTTTAATAGTTTCATTATGTGTAAATAATTCTGAAAAAGTTTTTAACTGAGCTCATCGTCCTCTACTATTTTGAATTATTGCAATTCTTAAAAAATTGTATCGAAAGAGCTTTATATTGTATATCAGAAGTTTAGGTTTCAATAAAAATTCATAAAAACATGAGATTTATTGATTTTAGCCCCATATTTTAAAACACGGTTAACCGAAAATTAACATTTGAAAAAAACGAAAATTAAAAGAATATTTTTGGAATGAAGAGGGTATGGAGTCAAAAAGTGTCTACCATTTGATAAACACTTGCAATACATAATAACTGATCATCCTCTGATTTATTTGAATATATCGGATTTTTTTTAGACATATTAAAAATTTTTCAAAGTAAATTGTAATTGTAAAATACCTATTAAATTTATTGTTATGTGCAGTTGTTAAACATCTTAAGTTAACATTTTGTACATCAGCCGTATCCATTAAATAATCAAGAAGAAGATTAATTGGGAGTTGATGATCGAAGGCGACTTTTCCTTGCATGAGAACTTACATTGCAAAGTAATGAGTTAGAACGATAACACAGGGCAACAAAATCAAAAAAAATTTTGGAGGCTTTTTAAACCGCTACACAATTTTGATGTATTGTGATTCCAATAGTACAAAAATGGTAAAATTTTTAAATTCTATGGATAGATTTTAAAATTGTGAATTTTTTTAAACTTTTCTCCACATAATTTATGATAACTCAAAAACGGTTATGCATTAAACACATTCAAGACAGCAGGCTTCCGACTTCAATCTGTCAAAAATAGAATACACACGTTTATATGAAGACGATTATTTTGACGACAATACAACTTCGCGACGACACGACTTCGTTTGCTGCTGCTGTCCAATTAGGCTAATTTCTATTTTTGTCAACTTCGAAACTGAAATAGTGTTGCTAATATAATAAAAAATGTAAATCAAATTAGTGCTTACAAAAAATATATTTTTTTTACTTAATTAAGAAGTTTCTGATAACCACATTGAAATAAATTAATAACATGTACATAAATTATTACCACATATATATATTTACTCAAAATAATTGTTTAAATCTTAATTACTTTGGAATTTTGTACGGTTATTTTTTATTAAAGTAAAAAATTAAAGTGACACCACTGAATTATAAATCAGCTGTTTACTTTGAAGCTGTCGTCCAAGGCGAATTTATACAAGGTGGAGTCAGTCAAACAGCTGATAATTTTTTTTTCGCTTTTTGGTTCTAACAACTGTCAAAGCTTCTTTTTATATTTAAATATCTACATATTCTAAGCTTATTAACAAAATATTTATTGTTTACATAAATAAGTAAAGCCCTCACTATTCAATTATCTACACTATATTAAGTTTAAATACTTATTTCTTAAATTTTTCATTTTGGTTTTTTGACATTTGTTAAGACCAATCGTTGTTTTTGTAGAACTGACACCACCTTGTATGAATTCGCCTTGCTGTCGTCTTTAAAAGAATTCAGCGGCTGCCGCACGACTGCAACTTCAGCCAGCAGCATTTGTGTTCGTGAAGTCGTGAAGCCTGCTGTCTTCATTGTGTTTAATGCATTAGTCAGATATTATTAAGGTAAACTTAAGAAAGTTCGAATTTACATAACCTTTATATATTGCGTATTAATCGGCTCAGTAGCTTCGGAGTTATAATAACAAATTGAAGCAAAAAATACATTTTTTACGTGAAAATAGCAAATTTTTGTGTTTTAAAAAACTCAGGAAAAATCGAAAACGGCAGAACTTGTTCAGGTTTATTACTTTGTCGCAAAGCCGAATATAATACCAACAAAATGATAAATCGAAGATAAAAATCGATTGATTCATTTTCACAAAATTTTACGTTTTTGTTTGATATACATAAAATTGAGTAGTTAATGTTCATCTTTCGATTGATTGAATGTTGAAAATATTTTTCCCATGCTATGTAAAATTTTTACATATATATTGCGTTTTAATCGGCTCTGTAGTTTCGGAGTTATAATAACAAATTGAAGCAAAAAATATATTTTTTATGTAAAAATAACCAATTTTTTTATTTTAACCCATTTGGCGCCGCTGTACTCAATTGAGTACAGCTAAATATTAGGCGATATTTTTGAAATTTTAAAAGTTTTTGTGATTTTTTCGCGTTTTTAGCTTAAAAGGAACCTGCTTCCGCTAAAATAATACAAAAAATATGAATTTATACGTATCAGCTGTCAAAAAATAGACTCTTAAACTTATAGAAAATTGGTGTGGCGAGATAAGCACAGATTTTCCGTTTTTTAGCTTTTACTGTGTTGCTAATTTTTATTTTATTTTCTAAAAGAAAGCATTTCTATTTATAAAATATGTAAAAATAAATTGTCTGCCATTTACTTTTACAAAGTTATCGTATTTTAAATATAACTGTACTCAATTGAGTACATTGGCGGAATCCATATACAAATTTTGCCAACACTGTTATGTTTACAGAAATATAAAAGCAATATTGGAAGATAGTGACAGTGATTCTTTTTATGATTTCGCAATCAATTAACAGATGGTGGTGATGAGAACATGACAGCTGACAACTTACCGAGAGATGTGACAGACAACATTTAGATGTTTAGACTAGACCTAAAAAAATATATGGGTGCACTGATATTGATTTGATATAACAAATAACCCGGATAGGATTTATAGTGGTCTTATGATAAAGATATTGGCATGGAAATTGCGTTAAAGTCAATGTCAAAAAACGGATATTGCTACACTTACGATTTATATTGTAGAAAATCGGAGGCAAATTTTATTGATCCCTTAGGGTCAAAAGTAGTAAAAAAAATTACTTGAGAAAAAGGAGAGGTATTTTTTGATAACGTTTTTACTAGTTGTATTATCTTGGTCGATCTCAAGCTATTGGCACAATTTGAGAAAACGGAACAAAAAAGTTTCCATTAAGATTTGCGAATGAAATGAATAAAGAAGAGTTGGCTTCATATGACTATAGATTTGACAAACAAAATGAAATTCTTTTGGTAAAATGGAAAGACAATAGCGTCTGTACAATGGCAACAAACTATGACACAATTGAGCTATTAGGAGCTGCAAAACGGTGGCCTTCTACACCAAGACAAAAAATTTATGTCAACTTACGAAAGGTGTTTCAGTATTATAACTAACGTATGGGGGGAATAGATGAACTGTACCAGTCCATTTCACTCTACAGAATTCGTGGTATGAAAGGTGGGGGCATTGTTTACCTATGTAAAAGATATGGCCATTACATACGCTTGGCGGATATATGTTGACTCTATGCAGCGATAGAATGGATCAAATTTTATTCCGACGATTCATTACAAGGTACTATTTACCCCAAAACACGAAAATAAAGATCGACTTTCATCTTCATTGTATAGGTTACTAACCCAAAAAGTTGTAAAAGCTATTAAGATGTGTTTTATGTCATGCAAGAGTTCGCTGGCAATGCAAGAAATGTTTAAAATTATTATGCATTAAACAAAAATATTTTGAAATTTCCCACCTGTATCCCGCCACTATATATCCCGCCACTATACTCAGTACACCCATCCCACTCCTCCCATTTATTTTTTTTTAATTTTTTCAAACTTTTATATTAATTATGTATACAATGAATAAAAAAAATTACTTTTTTGTTAATTATCGCTGCTGGATTTATTTTGGCGGTTAATGGGTTAAAAAAGTCATGAAAAATCGAAAACGGCAGAAATTTTAGAGTTATTGCTTTATCGCAATGCCACATGTAATAAGAACAAAATGAGATATCGATCATAAAAATCGATCGATTATTTTCGAATTTATTCACATTAAGTGAATTCGCTTATCTTCAGAAAATTGTATGTGCTTACAAGCGTGTTCTTTGAGTGTAAATTTTACATGTGTTTTGTTATTGTAACAAAAATTTAAAAAAAAAATTATAAAACAAAAAAATTAGCTATTTTCACGTAAAAAATATATTTTTTGCTTCAATTTGTTATTATAACTCCGAAACTACTGAGCCGATTATAACGCAATATAAGAACAGAAAAGGTTACGTAAATTGAAAATTTTTTAAGTTTACTTCAAACGCTTTTTGAGTTATCATAAATTATGTGGAGAAACATAGAATTCAAAAATTTTACCATTTTTGTACTAAGGTAACCATGAAATCTATATAGTGGTTAGTGAAGCCTTTTTTTGCTGTTGATATATATTTACTGTGCACTACTTATACATTGGCATTTTAATATATTATTTTAACACGGTGATGTCATTCGCTCACAAATAGGAACTTCATAAGTATTCTATTGTAAATTGTCATTAAAAAATGATTCTTCATTTATTTTGTAAGAGATTAAAAAACAGAAATTGAATGAAGAAAAAATATTTTAAATCAATTTGGATTAACAAAAATGTAATCCTTCAAAGGTTGAATGCATTAATTATGAATTTGGTTAAAAAAGTATTGTATAACTGATTATATGTCAGCCATTACAAAATGCTTCTAAGTTATGCAGATGTAGTATGTAGTAAGTAGTTCTATAATTGCAAGGCATGTTACCAGGTTTTTGCTTGGTATTTAAGTTCAACATAAGAAAACCAGAACTCGAGCTCATCATGGATCAGTGCAAATTATCAAATTAAAATTTGAAAGTAAATTAGAATACAGTGTTAAAGTTTAATGTTTTCTTGAGGCTAATTAGACCTTGGGAGCATAAAAAACCTAAATATGGTCCACCCTATGTATATGTACAAAATTTACACTAATGTATTCTCATTTGAAGTTTGTTTGGTCAAAAACAAACTAAGAATGAAAACAATTGAGATTCTTTATCGGCATCAATTGTGTTGCTATTTGTTTTTATACCCTTCAGCTTCGTGAGAAGGGTATATATAAGTTTGTCATTCCGTTTGTAATTTCTACATTTTTCATTTCCGACCCTATAAAGTATATATATTCTGGATCCTTATAGATAGCGGAGTCGATTAAGCCATGTCCGTCTGTCTGTCTGTCTGTCCGTCTGTCTGTCTGTCTGTCTGTTGAAATCAATTTTCTGAAGGCCCCAGATATCTCCGGGATCCAAATCTTCAACAATTCTGTCAGACATACTTTCGAGAATTTTGCTATTTAAAATCAGCAAAATCCGTCCATAAATAACGGAGATATGAGCAAAAATCCGAGACAACCTCTGAAAATTTCATCAAAAAACACAATGTATTGCATGCTTTGACAAAAAAACAACAAAACGTATGCATGGATGTGCAAGCTTTGTGTATTTGGTTTTTTTTTGTGTTTTGTTTCTTTTGGCGTTGTTGTTGTTTTTTATACAACTAAAGTTTAGTTTGGTTGTGTGTTGGTTTTTTTGACAAAAAAACAACAAATAGTATGTTTGGGTGTGCATGCTTTGCGTTTTTTTGTTTTTTTTTTGTGTTTTGTTTCTTTTGGCGTTGTGGTTGTTTTTTATACAATTAAACGTATGTTTGGATGTGTGTTGGTTTCATTGCCTTGCGTATTTTGTTTTTGTTTTTTCTTTTGATGTTTTGTTTCGTTTGGCGTTGTTGTTGTTTTTTGTGTTCTTGATAAATTTAGGATGCTGTACGCTGAAAGTGGGCAATGTACATACATATATACTAATTATAAAAAATAATAATGCATCCACAACAAAGGTGAAGGGTATATAAGATTCGGCATAGCCGAATATAGCACTCTTACTTGTTTCTACATTGTTTTGTAGAATTTATGTGAACACATGTGATTGAAAAAGAAACCGGTACTCGTATGTGTTAATTTTGCAATCAGATTTTGAACCAAGTTAATTGGGTGGTTTTTTTTTTCAAATTTGTTGTTGTTGGTTTATTTGTTTGCAGTTTGCAAAAAATATCAATAATTTACTCTTTATGCATGTGATATGTTAAGTATTTATTAGAGTATTTGACGTGGGCAATCCACATTCCTTGAAAGCCATTCCAAGATACACATGAATCTAGATAATAATTATTATATACACACACACATAATCATACAAATAAATACAAGGAGTGAACTCCATGTTAGCATTTTACGATTGAAATTTATTGTTTCTCGTAATCAATTAAGCAAATATTTGTTGAATACTTACTTGCACACATATTTTCGTTATATTGTATGTACATTTGTGACACAATATAAAACCCAGCAAAATCTTACTAATGACTTGCAATTACTGAACAAATAACTTTTCAATGACTACTTCATACCATCAACATTACTTAGAAGTTGTTTGGTATTGGCTGATTTATGAGGAGCCGCAGAACAATTTTTTGCACATTTAAAATTTTTGGGAAATTGACTTTTATTTATTTCGCCCCCCTTAAAAACTGCATAAACCTGGAAATGGCAACAAGTTTCTTACTTATCAATAGATACGTCTAACTGCCATAAGTCACCACATTAAATGTTAAGGATGTTTGATATAAAACCATATTAATATCGGAAAAAGAACATTTTGCTAAATAATAAAGAAAATCCTGATCTTAATACTGATCTAATATATAAACAAATTACACATTGAAATTAAATGAATTTTTATTCCCTCCACCACCATAAGTGGTGAATGAGGGTATAGTTTGTCATTCCGTGTGTAACATTGAGAAATAATCATCTAAGACCCAACAAAATATATATATTATTGATCTTTATGAAATTCTAAGTCGATTGAGCCATGTCCATCCGTCCGTCTGTCCGTCTCTGTAAAATACGCTCACGTCAAAAATAGACTAACAAAATAGCTAGGCTTGCAAAAAAAATGTTTATTGTTGTCCTAAGCAGTTTGGTATTGAAAATCAGCAAAATCGGTTCAGTAGAACCAGAGTTATGAACCAAAATGTGAGACAACCTAAAAAAAATGATAATTTTCATATATTTTATGTTATTTGTGAAAATATATTGCAGATAATTCCAAAAAAATTTTACACGCGTTATTTTTAAGTTAAAAGGACTAACTCCGGTAAAAATTATAGGAATCGGTCCATGATTTCTCCTAGCGCCCATACAAATTTCTTCCCAAAATATGGTTCTATGGTCTGTAAATGCCTACAAAATTGCAGTATCCACACGAAATTCATTAAGAAATCACAACACCAAATTTTTTGTGGATCGGCCGATATTTGACCATAGCCCCCATATAAAGTTCACTTCTGAAAATCACTTAAATATGCATAAATGTATTATAAATATCGCTATTAAATTAAATTTAAATAGTCCCCATATATACCAAAATTGCTATACCTAATTCTATGAAGATCGGCCCATAATTGGTTATAGCTCCCATATAAGGACCACTTCTGAAAAACACATTAATCTACATAAATATCTAAACAATATTAATATCAAAACAAAAGTTTACACAGATCCGTAATTTATATTTAGAAATCATACTACAAGATTTTGTGAATATCGGTCCATATTTGACCATAGCTCCCATATAAGGTCCACTCCCGCAAATCACTAAAATCCTCATCAATTTCTTGGAAATATAGTTATCAGGTTGAAATTCGAAACTAATTCAATATATGTATATATGTATATAAAATAGATGTACCAAATGTTACGTTGATAGGCCCATAATTGGTCATAGCCTCCATTTAAGAACCACTTCCGGAAAACACATTAACCTGCACAAATATCCAAAATAATCTTTACTGAACTAAAAGAATCGTACCACAAGATTTTTTAAATATTGGTCCATAATTCGGCATAGCTCCCATATAAGGTCCACTCTTGTTAATAGCGTTGTTTATATGAAATTCCACAAAAATAGCCAATATAGGCCTATAATAGGTCATAGCTTCCATATATTGAACCAAAATAGTACACAGATCAGCAATTTGTATTCAGAAATCATACTACTGAATTTTGTGAATATCGGTACAGCTCCCATATCTATATATATAAAAGTGAATGTGTGTCTGTATGTATGTATGTTTATTATTTTTAGTTTGGGATCTATAGACGGCTAAACGGCTGAACCGATTTGCTTGAAATTATATGTATGTTTGCAGTATATTTATGTATGTCTGGAAGGAGCTATAGGCTACTTTTTGTTTTGAAATTTTAAGTGGGCGTGGTACCTCCCATACAAAGTTAATTTTTAAAATCAAATATTTAGGAAACTATAATAGCTATAGTCCTCAAATTTTGCATGAGCAATTCCACTGTTTGTTTAAATATTTGCGGCAAAAATGGGAGTAGTAGCCACAGAGGGCGTGGCACCTCCCATATGATGATTATTTAAAAAATCTAATATATGGGATACAATAAGAGATAGAATCCATACATTTTGTACGGATATTCTACCATCAATTTTATGTATACATTTGAAACCCTTATCTATATATATAAAAGTCAATGTGTGTTTGTTTGTTTGTATGATTGTTTGCGTATTTGTAATGGCACTCGACTTACAGTAAGGCAATTAATGAACAATCTAATCGGAGCGACCTTTATAACTGGGAATTATAACTTCGGAAATGCCATTTGATTTTATTCGATTACAGTTTCCTATTTGCTTAGTATTTGCAATGACAATTGATAAAGCCCAACGTCAGTGTTTGCAAGTTTGCGGACTAAATCTAGAAAATCCATGTTTTTCACATGAACAGAAACTAATTTTAGATAGACTAAATATATTGTAAATCTTTACGGTACGGGTAGCGAAGCACACCGGGTTTTAGCTAGTAAATACATAAAAATCACGTTAAAATATTTTATGACAACCGAATCATAATAGGTCATAGCTCCCATATAAGTCCCACAACCCATTATTTTTAAATTTGTCTAAATATATTTGAATACACTTTTTTAAACTCTGTTTCTTCACTTGAGGTTTAAAAAGAAAAATGTTCTAATAGGAATTTCAATTATAAATTGCTGAATTAGATACAATTTGTTTGTACATTTGAAATAAAATATCTTCTGCGTAAACTAGTCTTATTAACAATTGTTATATTATTTCAGTTGTTATACCTTCATATTTAGGTGGAGCATATTTAAGATTCTTTTTCGTTTTATACTAGTGTTGTACGTTTTGTTAAGGACAAATTTTTTTAGAACCCATTTACTTAGTAAAAAAATTAAAAATAGTTTGATTACTTGATTGAAATTAAATGAATTTTTATTCCCTCCACCACCATAAGTGCTGAATGAGGGTATATATAAGTTTGTCATTCCGTGTGTAACATTGAGAAATAATCATCTGAGACCCAACATATATATTATTGATCCTTATGAAATTCTAAGTCCATTGAGCCATGTCCGTCTGTCTGTCCGTCTGTGTAAAACACGCTCACATCCAAAATAGACAAACCAAATGCTAGACTTCCAAAAAAAATGTTTATTGTTGTCCTAAGCAGTTTGGTATTGAAAATCAGCAAATCGGTTCAGTAGAACAAGAGTTATGAACCAAAATGTGAGACAACCTAAAAAAAATGATAATTTTCAAAAATCTTCTAGAATCCACCCAAATATTATAAAAATACAAAAAAGCCCCTCCTCCGAAACGGCTCAACCGATTTTTATGAAATTTTTTATGTATGTATGGTAGGTATGAGAATAGGTCGTAAAGTATATTTCATACCGCTGGGTCTTTAGGGTGACTCTATCCAGAATTTATTTTTACAATTTTTTGACCAAAAGCTTTTTTTCGCATTTTATTTATTTGACATTAAAAAATACCTATAACCTCAAATTTTCATCAGCCGACCCTCACCCACCCGTTTCTTAGCCGATATTTAAGTATTTTGTATGAGCAATATCCAAATATCAATATTTACCTATTTTTATAAAATTTTGTATATATTTTTGGTAGGTACGAGAATATTATATTTCATACCCATTTTTTAAATATTTTTCGCAAAAAAATTTTGTTTTTATTTCTCTTCATTTGGCATCAAAAATACCTATAATCCCAAATTCACTTAGAATACATTCGTTATTTTTTATTTAACAACCAAAATATTCACTAGAAATAATTTGTATGGCAGAACAACGTTTGCCGGATCAGCTAGTATACATATATGAACATGTTTATGAAATTCCAAAAAAAATCATCATCAAAATTTGTTGCTATCTAAATATAAAAGCAAAGTAAAATGTTAATGTTTTATTGGGGGAAAAAAAACTCGGGTTGCAAAATATGTTTCCCGATGTTGACCCGTTATTGCAGGTTTGAATTACTATATATACGTCGTTTGAAAGGTCTTTTAAATGTTTATCATTAAATATACATATTACCTAAATTAATGTATTAGTAATCCAGATATAGATCAAAAACAGGTAATGAATCGAGTATGTAAGTTATTTGGAGGCTTCGGAAAGTTGATTTCAACATACAGACGGACAACTAAAAAACTGAATTTATAAAATGGCGTCGATTGGTAAAATTGAATGGGTTAATTTAAAATGTTCATAGCCGATTACATATTATAATAGTAGAGAAAGATGAGTATACTTAACAATTTTTTCAGAATCAATTGTACATAACGAAACTATTAAACATTAAAATTAAATTCCGCATAATTCCAGAGGTTTAGGCTAAATCTTACTAATGATTCATTAAAAACTTAGTAATGATTTTACCAAACATTAAATTGAATTCTTTCAATAAATTTGACTTCATTAGTGTGTTGTGTTTTTAAAATATTATTTTGTTAATCATTTCGTTAGCTTAGTGTACAAACGTGCTAAGTTCCATTTCAGAATTATTACAGGAGATACGAAAATCGTTCTAAAATCCTTGATTTTCAATATTTTTGAAATCTGTTAGTTTGTAGTTTTATTACTTATTTGGTGTGATTTATACACAGAGAAAACAGATTCGTGATAGCAACCGAATTTGTTGCCAATCGAATGATTCTGTTTTAGTGACCGAATTTTACAGTTGTGGCTACAATATTTTGGAAGGGGCAACTAAAGTTTGGTTGCCTCAACTGAAATTCTTCTTTATCAACTGAGTTTCTGTTGTTAGAACTGAAAAATTCTATGTGTTCAACCGAATCATTCGATTGGCAACAAATTCGGTTGCTATCACGAATCTGTTTTCTCTGTGTACTGACAAATAATCACAGTTAAGAATAAGTGCGTTTGAATCTTATAGGTCTTTTTTGTGACTTGGAACATTTTCTGTTTCATATCAGAAATTGGAGGTGATAATAAATTTCAAAATTATCAAAAATTTAATTAAAAAGTTTAAGATTTACATTTTTTGGTTGAAATTTAATGAATAAACCAAGTATTATATATTCAGTTATACTCAATTTCATTTGACTGAGATAACAATTTTGAAATTTTTACAAAATAAAATGGACTTTGCACTGGCTACTCACATTTTAATGCTATGTTACTTTATTGGACATTTTATGTTTTCTACAAAAAAATGTATTAACTTATAATTAACCGGTTTTTTCGAAGTCGGTTAACCGAAAACCCGGGTTTCTAAAAAAGGCAAATTTAAGATTTAGCGACAAACCGGTTTTTTAAAAATTCGATTTTTCATAAACACTAATTACTACTTATTATTGAATAAAGGAAAAATATTTAAAAAAAAAAATATCATGCATTTTGTAATCAAGTGCTTATATGTCAATCATTACTAAACTACTTTTAAGTAATGCAGATAGTATGACGTAGTCATTGAAAATTGCAGCAATTTTATTTCCATTTTCTTTATTTTTTGAACTCTATTACAACAAAGTAGTTCCTTCTACGTTAGTTTTAAGCATTTAAAATCTTGAGACTTTTCTTAAGACGTTCGGACAGCAATAATTTCGTATGTTTTTTGTTTGGGCAAGTTGTAAGGTCCCACACACACTGTTCCTATCCCGGCCATTTTTATCTAAACTCCATACAGTGATAATAAATTAATTCATACAAAGTTTAAATCTTTTACAGTTTTCCAGATATACAAAATTAATTATTTATGTAAAAATGTTTAGAAATAACTTTTTACTTTTAACTTTTCCGATCCCTCAAATTTTTGCCTAACCCGTATTCAGTGATAACAACTAATACAATCCCGCCATTTCCGGCCAAACTCCGTATAGTGATATGAAATTAATGTGTTCAAAGTTTAAATAATTTTGTAAGTATAGTTCTTCAGATATTACAAATAAACAATTTACATTGTATGGGTGGTTTCACAACCCTGTTCCGATACGTCCCGTTTTCAGCTAATACAATTGATTTTTTTTGAATCCTTAAAAATAGCCCCAAAAACACACAATCATAAAAAATAAAAAAAATTAGTTTTTTTTAGTTTTTTCAAAACGGCACCAATATTTTCTTTCTATCACTAACCATTAAAAAGTTATGAGGCTTGAAAGTTATTTATTTAACAAGAAAATAATCAGGTATGTGATGAAAAATGATTTAGATGCAAAAATGATATCAAAACTACAAAATGTGTGATGTATTTGTTTGAATCGTTTTTCATATTATTTTCAATTTCCAATTTGCTTCAAAAGGAATTTATCGAAATTAAATTTTCACATTAATTAAGGTAAACAAATGGAGAGTTGCATATTTTGTTGTTTTTTGCTATAAAAATTATACGGAATGAACAAAAATTTAATATGAAATCAATCGAAATTCATCACACCTAAATCGTTTTTGAAATCGATTTCAGTTTTGAAAACGATAGTTTTTCATCACATGACTGAATAATTGGTAAAAAAAAGTTGAGAAATTTTTTATTAGTTTGCCTTAACAACTATATGAAGAAAACTATTTATGAAACGCTCACCATTTCTCAATGTAAGTATAAAACTCGGGAACTTTTGTTTATTAATTCTCGGGAAAACTTTCCGGAATAGCAGTTCTTGTTATAGAGCTAGAATTGCGCCAATATTTAATCTAATCCGTTTAGTGAAAAATTGTACAGTAGTTTTGACTTACATGCCTTTCACTTAAGAGCATTTTGCATATAAGTGCACAAAACTTGTGTTTTGTATATTTATTTACCAAACTCCATATAAATTCGTTAATTTAAGTGCATTGTTCATACCTGCACATTTAAGATAAGTGCATAATACTTTTGGAAGCTATAACTGGTTTTCATGAAAAAAAATTAATTTAGCTGCCTAATACAAAATTAAATCAAAACAAATAAGAAAAATATGATTTTGAATGAAAAAATATGTTGCACACTTCTTAATAATTTTAAAAGTAGCTAAAATATCAATTTGACGTTATTTTTAGACGGAAAAATCACAAAGCTTCGTGTAAATTATTTGCCGTTAGCTGCTTTTTTGGGCAGTAAACTGTAAATGCACTTACCAACATCAATGAGCAGGTAAGTGCATTGAGGTTAACTGCATTTTTAACTTACCTGCACAAAATATCGTGCAGGTAAGTCAATATTACTGTATTTGTTTGTGTTGTAACTATTTTCGTCGGTGCAGTTGATAACAAAACATACAAACAATTAACTAATAGCTTTGAAATTGATTAAAATAAAGCACTCGTTACGAGAATATTCATTTCTTTAGAGATCAATGTTTACAAAATACTTAGTTTAAAAAAGTATCTACATTTTTAGATACAGATAAATGTCTATAACCGGTAACCTTATTGAGAATGTATCTAAAATCTAACTATGGTAATTGAGAGTAAAACAAAACACGATTTAAAACTATCAATAGAATTGTTATACACACATACATACAACAATAGAAACTGTGAAATTCCTTACTAGAGGCATGTATAACAAACGTGACTATTTTGCAAGAACGTAAGTCGGCGTTATTATTTACTTTATTTACTTCATAGCTACATATATTTTGCTTTTTTGTGAATATTTTTCGGTATTTACGGTAATTAACGGTTTTTCAACAGGTCGTAAAAATGTTGTTTTGTTTTTTATTATTAATTCTTAGTAAAACATTAAACAAGTGCAAGTACGAGTATGGCTGACTGTATGTAAAGCGACTACATACATATCTTTATTGAAACACATGCAAATACATTATTTAATCCAGAGCAGAGGTAAATTCACACAAGTAAATGTGTAGTCAATCCTACCCTTAGTTAGAGTAAAATTAAATACAATATTTATCTTTTAGTTTATGCTAAACTACCTGTAACTTGGAAACAAGGTAGTCCAAATAATCCAGAGAGTGATCGAGTGAGAGAGAGGGACTCTAATAGATTAAAAAACTCTGAGAAATGTAAGATTGCGTTTATTCGCTATACTCTCTTTGTATGAGTATATCTGTGTGGCAAGAAAGAGAGTAAGTGGTTTGAATGTGTGTGTTTACAGTGTATCTGTAAATTGCCAAAGTCGTATGAAAAAAGTGGTAAAACAACTCAGCAAGTCAGGCCTAAAGTCTAGACAATAACGAGTTGCTTTAAGATACAATATACACTGGAGTATTCTTGAGTGAACCTGCGCCGCGTTAACAACGATCATACGGATGGATTAAGCGGGCATTTCCGAAATACACACGCACACATACATTTAAAGCAAGAAAATTAAACAACAGCAAAAAAAACATTAACAATTTTTTTCCATTTCATATTTTATTTATTCTATCCATTGATACTCGGTTGTGAACTTTTCAAATAAAAAAAATATTTTTTTTTTATAAACTACCAACACCAGCGCATAACGAACACATACATAGGCAACATGTATTGATTTGTGCACACATACATACGTGGAATACAGTGATTTAGTGAGAGTGTATGGGTAAAACGTCTTTTGGTATGTGAATTGGTGACGAGACGATGTGATGTGATTAACAAAGTGAAAAGTGCAAATTTAAATATATTTTTTTTGTTTTTCTGTCTTCTTTCTTTTACCGAATAAATAAAAAGTTTTGAAGAGAAATCGTTAAACTTCCACAAAAAAAAGATTTTAATTTTATTAAGAAAAAAAAGCACGAAATAAAAAGAAATTCCATACATTTTTTAAAAAAACGAAATTTCAAAAAAACCATCAAACAAAAACAAAATCATCTACGACTTACACAATACATAAGCATAAGAAAATGATAAAATTCCTTTACGCCATTTGGATTTTGCAATTTGTCTAAGTTTTTAATAATGAAAAAAAAAATTCAATACCTGTGAAATATTTGTTTAATAAATTCTAAAGAAATGAAATAAAATAAAACTTAAACAGAAAGTTCTAAGAAGGCAATAAATATTAAATATAAATAAAATTAAAATCGGCGCAGTTATAAAAGAATAAAATAATTCCAAAGAATAAAGAGTTTCTAAATTCTGCTCTCCAAGAAACCTAGAAATTCTACTACGTTCAAAACCTGAAATTCAACCTTTTTGCCAACAACAAAAAATAAAATAAATACAAAAATAAACAACAAATCAACAAAAGAACTAGCAAAAGCCAAAGACTTACGTATCTACGTTCGTTCGTTTATTATTGTTGAATTCGTCGTTTTGTCGCTTTGTCATCGTCGTGTCGGTTTGACGTGATTGTTTAGTTTCTAAGTTTTACGGTCTTGTCACATTTTAAGCCAACTCTTCATTCTACGCCATCGGCCATCGTCTCCATCTCATCGTGCTGTTCTGTTTTCCACATTTTCTTGTTACGTCTTCTCCTTTCATTCTTACGTTGCTTCAACATTCTTTTACTTCGTTTCATTTGTTGTTTCTTGCTTGGCTACTACTTCTTCATTGTTGTGCACAATACCAACTACAACAAGAACTGAAATAACACCAACAATTCTTTGAAAACGTGTTCTCAAGGAAGTAAATTATCGCAAAAAAAAAGAAGTACTTTGCTTTTACAGAATTTTACAGAATTACCAAGAGTTTTTTACATTCCCCCCACCCCGAAACAACTGCAGCTACATTCTAGAACTTCCTCTTTGTAAAATTTGTAAACATAATCATTAAAATGGGTGATTCCACACCAATCTGTCGTTGCCGTGTTTTGTATCTGGGCAGTGCTGTGCCACGACAAAGTAAAGATGGCCTTCAGGGCATACAGGAGCCCTTGCGCAGTTTATATCCCTCGGAAGGAGCTGTTGGTGCCAAAGGTATAGACTCCTGGCTGAGTGTCTGGTCAAATGGTATTCTACTGGAAAATGTTGATGAAAATCTCAAGGAAATCACCAGATTCTTTCCCATCGAATCGCTGCACTACTGTGCAGCCGTACGACAAGTTCTGATACCAGAACGTGGAAACTCGAATCCAGAGCCCAAATTTCTGCCTCTCGACTCACCATTTGCCCGCATGCCGCGCGCCCAACATCCACCCATATTTGCAGCCATTCTACGTCGCACCACTGGCATAAAAGTTCTCGAATGTCACGTGTTCATTTGCAAACGTGAGGCAGCCGCAAATGCTCTAGTCAGATGCTGTTTTCACGCCTATGCCGACAATTCATATGCTCGCCAGTTGGAGACGGGCAGTACGGGAGGCGGAGCTGGCAGCAGTGTATATGGCACATTGAAAAGTAACATGGCCAGCAAATCAAATGGTGATCTGACCAGCGTTGGCCTTTCCAATGGCAACAATCATCATCATCACTTTCAACAGCAGCATCTTTCACCATCTTCGGCTAGCCATGCCGGTTGGCGTTCACGTGCTGGCAGCATCACTACCCTCAACAGCGTAGGACGTCAGTCCAACGGTCATCTTATGAATGGCGGTGGCGGAGACAACACCAGCAGTGCTGCCGAAGGATATACATCGGTTAAAAATTGTGAGTATTAAAGAGAAAATTTACATATCTGAGCCAAACACGTATTCGCGTTTGTGTTTTTGGTCTTTTGTTTTTCATTTACATTTAACTTTGTTCATACGTTCGTACGTTCGTGGCAGCAGTACGTTGCCAATTTATGATGCAATATTTATTATTAAAATAACTACTCAATAATTGTTGTTGGCATTTTTGTGTAGTTACTATTGTTGTTGTTTTTGTTGTTATTAGAAAACCAGTAACTGTTTCTGACACGATTATGAGTCATTTCATTGTTGTTTAGAGTTGAAGTTTTGTTTTGAGGTTTTTTCTTTTCTTGTTTTGAAAAATATTGATACATTTTATATTTTCTTTCCGACTGCTATCGGTCTCACTTAAGTATAGCCATTTATTAATAAACTGGAACTTGAATTTTCCAAAAATATGTATTGTGTTTTGAGTGTTAATTTTATACAGTTATTTAAGCTTCCTGTTGGTTAATATCAGCCAAATATTTGAAATTTTCTACTTCGTATTTTGTTAATTGTTATTATTTTGGGTTGCTTTACTTCCTATATATTGAAGGTGGAAGAAGTTTGAGGTAAACTGATGCAAAATTGGATTGCATAGGAAGCTTCTGTTTGATTTATTGTGGAATGAAAATCTCAGCCAATATTTTTGGTATCTATCGATTTTTTATTAAATTAATTGTAATTTTGTCAGTCCTTTTTTTATTGAAAAATTAAGTTTCTTTTATTGACATCGATATATTTAAAACATATCGAGCCCAAACAATATCTCATGTGTATAACAATAAACTTTACAAGCATTTTGTCACAAGTACGATAATAGGCAATAAAGAGCAATTCCGTTTTACTTATTCCGTCCCTTTTAAAATCGGTGCCTATAGTGATGAACCATTCATGTCGGTTAAACATTAATTGAACTGTTCAACATTCAATGAACTGTGACGTTTAAACTATGCGACACATACTTTTTATCTCAATATTTTATATACAAGATTCTACAAATGATAACAAAGTTAAGTTAAGCAGATTTTTATTCATATAATTCCATAAGTCAAGACCATGTAATGCTTTTGTGATATTTATAATATTTCGATACCGACATTTAAGTAAACCTTAGAATCATTTACTGAGTTGATTTAGCATAGTTCGTGTAGTTCTTCTACTATATATTTATTTTAATAAGCCATTGAATGGACCATTGGTCCTATAAATATTTAAAGAAATTTAGTCTTCCAATGAAGTTCAAAAACAAATTTAATTCAATTCCAGTTTTTTTTTTTAAATCGACTTAATAAATTCCTGAATTTGAGCATATGTAGAGCCGTGTTTATTTCTGATTTACCTACATATAAATATCAGTTTTTTTAAAAGTGTTTTTAGACCTTCTTAAAAAAATCGGACTAAAAATTTATATATTTTTTTTTAATAACTTTTATTTTATATATATTGTCTATGTATAGAACTTTGTTACTGCACAAATATTTAAAAATTTAAAGCCATCTCACTCAACAATATTCGTTTTTGATTTTGAATATATTGATTTTTTCGATCCGTTTTCAACATATCGAAGTATTGGTCATATTGGTTCTAAGATCCGGTTTCGCTATTATATTGTTGTTTCTTATATAAGATCCGACACAGTCGAATATTACATGAAAAATGTCATTAGTAGAGAAATAAATTAGTTTTAAAATAACCGGTTATCTTCGGCCATTAATGGGCTGATTTTAATTATTTGAATATTATTATTTCAGAAAGTTTTTCCCACTAAGCGACCAAAAAGGAGTAAAGTAAACGAATAGACTCAAGCTTTCTTTTGAAAAAAAATGGTCGATTTTGAAAAGAAAGTTTT
Organism: Calliphora vicina; assembly: GCF_958450345.1. NCBI lineage: Eukaryota > Metazoa > Arthropoda > Insecta > Diptera > Calliphoridae > Calliphora > Calliphora vicina. The sequence goes on along the minus strand of NC_088780.1, from coordinate 59,030,242 downwards.
AGATTTTGCAAAAAAAAAATATGTAGATATCCCACTCGCATCCGAATCAGTGAAAAAAAAATTCTTAACCCTTTCGGGACTACTGGGGTAGTCCCAGCAATTTTCAAATGCAATTTCTTATCTAAATGACACCTGTTTAGGTATTCATGAAAATTAATTTCACAACATTATTGAAATTTGAGCAGTTTGTAAGTCGACCGCACAGTAATATAGAAAAAATATAGAGGAAAATAAACCTTTAACTTCTAGTTTCGAGTTTGGACCTCATGGATCCACCAGGGGCGCGGCCAGGGGATCCCAAAGTAGGTCAATTTGGAATCCCCTCGTTTGGATTTCGATTTCAAAAAAATTACAAATAAATAATGTACTCGTCAAGCACTATAAACAACCTTATCGTATTTGAAAATTAAATTTTCAAAATTTTTATATATGTATATATATTTCCCGAGTTTCTCCATTTTTATTTTATTAGACCAGTATGACAGTAGACCACATTGGTCTTCAATTGGTATGGATAAGTGTACAAAGATGATATCCTTAGGCTGCAACAACGCTTTGTGTTACAAGTGTTTTGGACCATTCCACAAATTAAATCCCAAATTACATTTATAAAATGCTATAAATAAGCAAATAAATGTGTACTTTCATCTAAATTTAATAATATTGTGATGGTTTTTTAATTTTGAATCACCCATCAAGAACATAGATTGGTATTATATGTCCCACGAAAAATGCTTATTGGGATTAAATGTCCCAGGATAAAAGGGCGATTTCAGGATATCTGAGCATGATAATATTCTGCATCATAATATTTTTTCCTCTTCTTTTAGAATATGCAAACATTTCTACCATATATATTTTGGTTCTCAAAATAAAACTCAGTCTCGAAAGGGTTAAAAGAAAAGACCGAAGCTTCTTATCAGAAATAAATTAAAAAAGTTTTTAATTTAGCAAAAAAAAGTTAAATTTTTTTTATTTTTTTTCTAAAGATTGAATAAATAGCTATCTAAACTATTTGGGACAAATTTTGCTAAGAACAATAGGTAATAAGTTACATAGAAAATAATTTGACCCCCTCTAACTCAGAGAGTTCTTGACCGATCGGAAGACATCGATTTCAAAAGAGATGAAATCTCCCATATCTATAATCGCTTATTGATCGTTATCGAAATGCCAAGTTAGTTACAAAGGATCTGGAACGGTTCAATAATTAAAAAGTCTTAGGAAATAAATATTAATAATATTTTAATTACTACACTACTTCTATGTAATGCAGATGTTATGTAAAAGTCATTAGAAATTAAGCTATTCATTAACGGCATGTTATTATCAAGTTATTGGTGGGAAGTAACTTTTAGCAAATTATAATGCATATTTTGAAACGAATCAAATGCATATTTATTTTTTTTTCATTTTGTTATACAAAAAAAGTAATTGCCTCACTTCATGAAGTGAATCCTCACTGTTAATTCTTTACACAATAAATCTCATCTCGAAATAAGCGAAAGAAATATGAATACATTTAATTTTTCTATATCGAAAGTGTGTAGAATGAACAATATTTTTCATGATAATATTAGCTCTCTATGTCATTATTACAAATCACAATTTTGTTTAATACAATGTTAACATTTTCTACAACAATTGCATTAACATTTATTATTGACCTAAATTGTTTCTTACTTTTATTTCCATTCTTGTATATTTTGAAAATTCTTTCTTTGTAAGTTGTAGATTGTAATTAAACTGCAGACATGCAAGTATTACAAAACTAGGTCTGTTCATAATTATAATTTGAGTTTGTTACAATATTTATTTGACACTGTAGTAAGAAAATAATGCAATCACTGCATTTTGTTGCTTATACTGCTTATTTCAACATAAATACATACAAAAATGTATTTTCTTTCAACTTCCCCAAACAACGACTAAAAAAATGCGGTATTTAACAAAATTTGTTTCATTGGTTTTTTTGATATTTTTTTCTTTGCTTTTTCGCAGCAAACCTTTTAATGACTTTAAAAGCGGCCAGTACGAACGAGTACAGTTTGTTGTTGTGGCTTAAGGCAATCATGGTTTTTGTTTAGACAACTTTCATTGTTGGTCAGTGTGACTAAAAAAATTTTAACCAAGAAATTATTTTGATTTGCCTTTTTTGTAGAAAATTATGCTTCCGTTCGAAATGTTTAACACGTTTTCCTCATTTTTTTTTTCTTCTTTCTTCATTCTGTGCGATTATTTATGCGTTTTTTTGGAATGTATTTTTTTAATCGTTTCTTTTTTTATTTCTAAATATACCTAAATAATTTATTCGTACTCGTATGTCAATAAAAAATAAAATTATGTTTTTTTATTTAGTTGACATGTTGTAGTATAACTTTGTATGTACCAGTTATTTGGCACATGGACTATAAATGTATAGTCCAACGTAGGAGTATTGATAAATTAGCAAACATAAATGTTTTTAAAATTTTTAAACTTAGGAAATCTAGTTAATGAAATCAAAAAATTTAGTAGGTTTTTTATCATAGTAAATATGTATGTAGCTTGAGTTTAACTGAAAAGAATGTGGATATATTGACTTTATCATTTCGGAATTTCCTTTACATATTCTTCTATTCCCACAAAAGTTCTGGGTACCTTAAAAATTCTAGCTATGTCCGTCCCTCTCTCTGTCTGTTAAGGCTTTGAAGGAAGCACCAAGGGGGAAGAAATTATCCTGAAATAATATTTGTTGATCAGAAATGTTTGGTATTAAAAATGGGTTAACTATAAATCGGTCTAACTAAAAATTTAACTTAAAATTTAAACAAACCATCTGCCGGTCAGAATTTGAAAAGCAATGAAAAAAGATAGAGCATAAAGGAGGAGACTTCAAATTATAAATTTTGCACAAATGACTCATATAGACCTATTTTAAATCCATGAATCTAGCAAGAAATTTACCACAGATATTTTTTAGAGATAGAATATATAAAATTAACTAAATCATGTGAACCAGAAACCAAATCTTATTATACTTCTATTCTAATTATATATCATCGCTTTCAAATACAATAATTTTAAAAGCGATTGAGAATAGCCAACATTGATACGAAAACTTCCAAAGGAATCTATGAACTATTTTCTAAAAATTGGGTTATTTTTGAATTCCTTAGCCATTTATTTCAATATGAGTATGAAAAGACCAAGATAACAAATATCTAAAAACATCTTAACTTAATAAAAACTAAAAGACTAATTCTCAAAAATCATATTTCAGAATTTATGATAATAAACTGTCAGCAATCCATTCCAAAAATAAAAAAAAAATAACTTTTATTTGAAAATAAATCAATCATTGTTCAGTTAGTTCATAAGGGAACTAATTCATTAAAACATTCATTGAACCTTTTTGAATGGTTAATTTTTTGTCATTTCAAATCTAATCCAAATGTTAATAAAAATGAAACCACTAAACTTACAGTTATTAATTTTTTTGAAATTATTGTTACAATTTGAAAAAAAATATTATTTTTATAGTTCTAATCACTAATGACGAATTTTTGAACCTTTTTCGAAAATCCTCCCAATATGGTTTTTATATCGCTTTATGTCACGTTGTTCAAACAAGTTCAAACAAAATGAGGGTGCTGTGGCTTAATTGGTTAGTGCGTTTGATTATTAAGCATGATATGGTATTTGTGGCCTGGGTTCAATTCCCAGTCGTTGCCAATCAACAACATCAGTTTATAATAATTATTAGTTTACTAATAACTAATATTTATCACAGCGCCCTCCTTCGGTGGTATAACACTAAAACGTCACCAAAGTAAAATAATTAAATAAAGGTTGTTGGCTTGAGTAGTGCGCCATCTCACCACCAGAGGCGCTGGAACCTGCACTAATAACAAATATAACGCGCAATTGCAGAGTTGTCAATTAAAAGTTTTTCTCCACCTTTTCATCTACACTCCCCTTTCCAAAGAAATTAACACAAATATAGTATAGGCATATTAATTGCCTAAGTGTTACTTCTCTTTTTTTTTAAAAAAAGTTGTCCATCTCCGTTTAAAGTCTACCACAGTTTTGGACACCGTTTTTTTGCTCTTCAATTCTCTTTTAACAAGAGCCCAATATCTCTCCACTGGCCTCAGCTCCAGGCAGTTTGGAGGAATTCCCTCTCTTGGTACAAATACGAAATTATTGTTCTTGTACCACTCAAGACCTTTCATACCATAGTGACAGATGCCAAATCAGGCCAAAAATAAGTGGATACATTAAGAAGTCTTATGAATGGAAACATCCTTTTTTGAAAAGATTCCTTGATGTAAATTTCGGTATTTATAGAGCCCTTTGTAACAAATGTTTGGCTTTTTTGCCGCAACTGCATATTGCTTGCCATACCAAGAACTTTTTGGGAAATTTTGTCTGCCTTTCTTCAACATTCCCTTGAGCAATTGCAACATAAAAAAATTGACCCAGAAGCTGCGAAAAAATTTCCATACGTACATTTCGTCATCCATTATGCAGCAGGTATATTTTTTGTATAAAATTTGACTTCAATTTCCTTGCTCTATCTTTGGCCTCTAAATTTTTAGCAGAGTTCCTGTCAGGAACTTTTTGAGCCTTGTATGCTTTTCAACCTGCATTGGCTTTAACTTTTCGTACCAAATAGTCCGAGTACTGACCTAACCGGACTGCTTTCCTACCGAATGTGTTGAGAGCTCTTTTGAAATTGCTTTTTATTTTTTTATTGTCTTTAGAAACATCATGTGGACCATTCCAGGTTTTATATCAACGGACAAGTTCTCCCGGTACTGTTTAATAACATTGGAAACTGTTTGATAGCAGACCTTTGATTGTTTGACCAACTTTTTGTAGGACCAAGTTGGGTTTTGTTGAAAATATTTAATAATTTTACTACGCACTTTTTTCTGGTCACTAATTTTAATCAAATTAACAACAAATGAACATAATTGACTGACATTAAACATAATAACTGACATGCTTTACAAAGGTAACTTGATCAAACAAAAAATCAAATAATACTTGAGTTAAAGTTTTAATGAAAAACGTGTGTTAAGAATTTTACGATCTCAGTCCTTAATTGGTATCTTGTAACAAGTTTTCCAAGGATATTGGGGATATGTTGGAGTTTAACGCTCTCCAGTGGGGAAGTGGGAAAATAGTTTGGAATTAAATCTGCCATTTATAACTGGCTGATCGGATTTACATATAGAGACATATAAAAGAAGTATTTGAACTTAAGTATTGAGCGTTGCATGAAGTTTTTAGGCATGCACAATTTTTAAACGCTTGCGAATTGTTCAAAGCTGGGATTCCAAAATGGGTAAAAGCTTTAGTTATTATGATGTATTCAAAATCATTGAAATATTTTATTACCAGTATTGCACCAAACGAAATATATTTGTTTCCATATTTACATTAACTATCAAAATATGTACCGACGTTGAAGATATCATTACGGTATGTTAACGAAAAAACCTTTTATTGGATAAAATACATTTATTTATGAATTTGTCAATTTCAAAATGTTTACAGTAGCGGTATTCACAATGTAGAGTACTTGGCCTAGTAAAAAAGCAGAAGAGCTATTCATTGACAAACATTTCTATTTTAAATGTATTTTGTTTTTATTTTTTTTGCTATTGTGCTCTTTTACTACATTACCAGGCCAAGTACTCCACATTATGAATACCGCTAGTATATTTGAAAAATCAAAGATAATATAACTCCGAATACCTCTAAAATGAATATTTTGTTTAAAAAATGCTATTTCAATTTCAAATTCATAGTTTGTACGAGTCCAAAAATAGGTGAATTTACAGTTAAATATTTCACAAAAACCCACATACAAATTTACCGCCATGAAAAAAAAATATATTTACAAAAGTACAATATTTTTATTATTTTCTTAAAGATATTGCAACTGAGATCATTTCAACATAAAAGATGTGTTCAATTTTTCATGGATATTTCTAACTTTAACCCATTTAATGTAGAAATTTCGAATTTGAGATATTTTTTCTTAAATCCCAAAGCAAGGGAATCCCCAACGGAATACAGTTTTACTTATATACAGGGTTTTTCAAAAAGAACTTTGTTTTTCAATTGTGGCAACACCAACAACATGCTAGTTTTGACATTTAGTTTTTTGACGTATTCGTAGTAGATGCATTGGCAATTATTACAATGAATTCAATTTCGCTCGAAATTCGCATTATAATAATTAAAATCCACTATGAAAATGGTGGTTCTGTTAAAGTTATGTTTCGTAAAAAATCATTTTTCCAGGCGAAGCCCATTTTCACATGTCAGGGTATGTCAAGAAGCAAAATTTCCACATTTAGGCTTCTGAAAATCCTAGAACGATTGTTGAGAAGTCTTTGCATGCTCAACGTGTCACTGTATGGTGCGCTATGTGGTATGGAGGCATGATTGGGCCGTTTTTTCGAAGATGAGGCTGGAAATGCGGTAACGGTCAATGGATCACGTTATCGTGAGATGCTAACAAATTAATTTTGGACTGTTATTGATGACGTGGATATCACTTACATGTGGTTTCAACGGGATGGTGCCACATGTCACACAGTCTATGAAACGATAAATTTATTGCAAACCAAATTTACTTATCGCATTGTTTCACAAAAATCAGCTTTAAGTCGCCAGTCAGATTGTAACACCATTATTTTTATTTTTATATGGATTAATTTTTGAAGAATCGACATCTGTCAGCGTGGTCGTGTTGGACATTTGCCAACAATAAAAGTTTGAAAGTTGTCTGCGAAAACAAAGTTCTTGTTGAAAAACCCTTTACCTTAGCATGTTTTAAGTATAACATGTGTATTTTTTGGGGATTTTGATTCTTCCCCACAGTTCGCTCTTAACACACATCGTGATTGCTTAATCAATTGTATATATCACGTTTATTAAAGCTAATATTGAATTCTTTTCTACGTTTTTCTGAATAATCCCTTTATAGCTATTATAGCATTATAAAACAGATTACACATGTCAGCTGACATATTAACAGTTAAACAAAAAGAACTTAATTAACAATTAACCCACGTATGAATATTTTGTTTACGTATCAATAACTTCATTTCAAATACCTACTTAAACTAGTTTTACTTGTATATCAACAATTTGGATTAATGGTAGCGTTTCTTTCCTTTTTTTCTCAAGAAAATTACAAAACATTTCTGGTCCAAAAATATCAGAGTGGCTAATAAAAAGTTTTATCATTTTAATCTCAAGCATTGATTAACAAACAAACAGACACACAGATAAGTAGAGTATATACTATATGTTTATGTGTTGATGTATTTATGAATAATAATAAGAAAAAATAAACATTTATGAGAAGACAAATTTGCATTTAAAATAAAAACTAAATACAATTATCATCACGAGTGAATATTGAGCATAAAAAGAAATTATACAAATGTAGATAGGTATGAAAATATTCAAACACACATATGTGTGTTAATATGTATGTAAATGTATCCGTGCAAGTTGCAGTTTTATACATCGGCGTGAATGGATGATTTGGCTGAAAGTTGTAAAATGATGATTATGATGACGATGATGGCAGTTTAACTGCAAAACAAAAATGAACATTAAAACTCTTACAGAAATACACTTTTGTAAACAACATATTCAACCTAATTTTTATTTGCGTTTTCTATGCAAAGACCAGCCAACAACATACGATTCGCTTACATACATTTGTACATTACATACATGTAAATAAATACATACATTGAACATATTTACACATGTCTGCAACTTGTATTTGTTTGCATCTAACAGATAACAAAAACACTTGTTTGTTTTTATTTATTTACAATGAAAGTGTATGTCTGAGTATCTGAATGTTTAGTTTTGTAAAATATTTAACTTTGTACAAATATTTGCATAAATTTACAACATGTACAAACAACTTTTGAGGTTGTAGTTTTTTTTTCAGAAAATATGTATTGTACATTTTGCGCTTATTTTTTTATTTTGTTTGTTTGCATTTAAAGACTGCTTAATTCATAAAATAGTTGTATTTCTCTTGTAATTAATATTCTAAAATACATTTGTAGAAAAAACGCCAATTGTATTATATCATTTGACATAAATTAAAGTCATACTGGGCAAATATATGATTAAAAAGTGATACAATATCAGTATAATTAAATCAATATGTTTCCAATCTATATCAATGTTTTAAAAAAGATGACAATCGCTTTCTAACTTTATAGAATTTTTAAAATTTTTACTAAATAATATAAATTTTCTAAATATAAATTTTTGTCTAACTAGGATTACGTTTATTAATCAACATCAGCGACCAAGAGATGTACATTTTTCTATACCATTTTTAAAACTCCTGTTTCAAACTATAAAAAATATTCTAAAAATGGCACAATTGCTTTTTAGTATTTCTAATATTATACTTAACCCAGAACGCAGATTTATTTGATTTTTCGTATAAGGGAGGAAAACAACAAAATAAACAGTTACAAACAAATGTCAATTTTCAGCAAGTATTGCCACCTAAATGATTTTTTTTTTGAACAAGTTCGTTAGCTCAGTGTGTTAACCACGGGATACAATGCGTGATTACATTCAAAAAATATTTGTATTTATATTAATTTAGAGGTACCTCAACGGTTTATTGCCTACAGTCTACAGTATGCTACAGACGATTGAGTACAAAAACCAAAAGGAGTATGATCACTAACTCTCTTAATTTCTCTTCTCCGTGCGCGCGATTTGAACTTTAAGGACATAGATGAAAACTAGATAGATAACTGAGAGTCAAAAAAACTAACTCTGTTGTCAAAAACCTAATTAATGAGAATATATTGCCATATATTTTATTATTGCATCACTCATATGTGTGAAAAGAGAGTCAGTTTGTTTAATTTTTTCATTGACATTTCTCTCTTCTTCCATTCTATGTATTTGTTCAGAAATATGGAAACATTCAACATTTTAAATATTTAGGAAAAATTACGAAAACTAGTTAAATACGTTTTTATAAAAAAAAACTCGTCAAACAATTTTATCCCGACCATATAATACCCTACACTGTGTAAAAACATTTTTTTTTAATTACAATAACTTATTTTCGTGAATTATTTTCTGGAGTTGGCCTTATATGGGAACTATGACTAATTATGTACCGATTGCCATTAAATTAGATCGTGTGAATTATGTCTATATAAAACTTATTTCTTCTTAATTTTATGTGGATTCCAACATTTTTAATAGATTTATGCTCGCTAAAGTGATTTTCGGAAGCGGACCTTATATGGGAGCTGTGACTAATTATGTACCGATCATAATAAAATTTGGAGACATAAATTCCGTATATATAAAACTTATTTGGAGCTAAATTTGCGTAGATACCTATATAAATTAAACAGTTATGACTGATAAAGTCCAATTTCGGGACGTCATTTTTTTGAGGGCTAGGTGAAATAATGGACCGATTTCAGCCAGTTCCAATCAAACGTAGGTTATAAAAAGCCTTCCAAAACATCTGTATAAAAAACTCGCAGAAAACATTTCTATTGAAATCTCATCAAACTTTTTTTTTATTAAAAAAATAGAAACAAATTTTACACCGAGTTTTACAATAGCTTTAAAAGTGTACTAGATATTTATAAACCAGGCGCGGATACAGAGGAGGTGAAATAGGTATTGCCCTCAAAACCGAAAAGTTTTCATATAAAAAAGAAAAATGTAGAACATTTCAAAAAAAAATAAAAAAAATGTTTTTTTTTTCAAATTGGGCCTTTTTTCTCTCAAAAGAAAGCTTAGGTATTTTCCTTGAGACCTATTTGGTCGCTTATTGGGATGCGAGTTGAATATCTGTCAAAATAAATGTTTTGTAACTCCAAACGTACAATTGTTGACTTTGTTTGCAAAATCAAAAACTTTGTTGACTTTTTTTTTAAATGGACTCTTTTTATACCCTTCAGCTTCGTGAGAAGGGTATATATAAGTTTGTCATTCCGTTTGTAATTTCTACATTTTTCATTTCCGACCCTATAAAGTATATATATTCTGGATCCTTATAGATAGCGGAGTCGATTAAGCCATGTCCGTCTGTCTGTCTGTCTGTCTGTCTGTCTGTCTGTCTGTCTGTCTGTCTGTCTGTCTGTCTGTCTGTCTGTCTGTCTGTCTGTCTGTCTGTCTGTCTGTCTGTCTGTCTGTCTGTCTGTCTGTCTGTCTGTCTGTCTGTCTGTCTGTCTGTCTGTCTGTCTGTCTGTCTGTCTGTCTGTCTGTCTGTCTGTCTGTCTGTCTGTCTGTCTGTCTGTCTGTCTGTCTGTCTGTCTGTCTGTCTGTCTGTCTGTCTGTCTGTCTGTCTGTCTGTCTGTCTGTCTGTCTGTCTGTCTGTCTGTCTGTCTGTCTGTCTGTCTGTCTGTCTGTCTGTCTGTCTGTCTGTCTGTCTGTCTGTCTGTCTGTCTGTCTGTCCGTCTGTCTGTCTGTCTGTTGAAATCAATTTTCTGAAGGCCCCAGATATCTCCGGGATCCAAATCTTCAACAATTCTGTCAGACATACTTTCGAGAATTTTGCTATTTAAAATCAGCAAAATCCGTCCATAAATAACGGAGATATGAGCAAAAATCCGAGACAACCTCTGAAAATTTCATCAAAAAACACAATGTATTGCATGCTTTGACAAAAAACAACAAAGCGTATGGTTGGATGTTTTGCGTATTTTGTTTTTTTTTTTTGTGTTTTGTTTCTTTTGGCGTTGTTGTTGTTTTTTATACAACTAAACGGTTGTTTGGTTGTGTGTTGGTTTTTTTGACAAAAAAACAACAAAACGTATGTTTGGTTGTGCAAGCTTTGCGTATTTTGTTTTTTTGTGTGTTTTGTTTCTCTTGGCGTTGTTGTTGTTTTTTATACAACTAAACGTTTGTTTGGTTGTGTGTTGGTTTTTTTGACAAAGAAATAACAAAACGTATGTTTGGATGTGCAAGCTTTGCGTATTTTGTTTTTCTTTTGTGTTTTGTTTCTTTTGGCGTTGTTGTTGTTTTTTATACAATTAAACGTATGTTTGGATGTGTGTTGGTTTCATTGCCTTGCGTATTTTGTTTTTTCTTTTGGTGTTCTGTTTCGTTTGGCGTTGTTGTTGTTTTTTGTGTTCTTGATAAATTTAGGATGCTGTACGCTGAAAGTGGGCAATGTACATACATACCTATATACTAATTATAAAAAATAATAATGCATCCACAACAAAGGTGAAGGGTATATAAGATTCGGCATAGCCGAATATAGCACTCTTACTTGTTTAATTTAATTTTTTGCTTAAAAGAGAGCTTCGGTCTTTTCCATGAAGACCTTTTTGGTCGCTTAGTGAGATGTGAGTGTGATATTTATCAAAATAAATATTTTGTAACCACCTTTGTCTGGACAAAATGATCCAAAAATATGTATATGGGGGTTTTTGGGGTCGTTGATTACGAATCCGTTATCAGAATTAGCAAATTCAAAATGGCCGACCTAAAAAATTTCATACGAAAAAACTTGTAAAAAATTAAATGAATTTGCTAATTGATTAAAAGTTTTTGTTTTGATATTATTAAGGTATATAATTGAAAATTTATTAAAAGTTAACAAATGCTGAAATGCAATATGGCGATGTTAGAGTGCATTCAACAAATACATGCATATGTGTTTGTGTAACTCTACCTTAGTTCTCGTTTTCGAGAGTTTACTGTATTTTTATATACGAGGAGCCGCAGAACAAAAGGTACTTTTTCGCATCTTATCAAAAATTGGTTTTTATAATATTTAGGTTGAAATCTTCTAGAAACAATCAAGTCAGCAAATTTTTTTAATTTTTTTACTAAGTAAATGGGTTCTAAAAACATTTGTACTTAATAAAACGTACAACACTAGTATAAAACGAAAAAAAAATATTTAATTTCAATGTGAAATTTGTTTATATATTAGATCAGGATTAAAAACATTAATTTAAAATATTATCGTTAAAAAAAACTCATGAAAAACATACTTTTTAATTTTGTTTTTAACAAAACGTACTTTTTTTTCTTTATTTTTTAACAAATATTAAAATGGTTTTATATCAAACATCTTTAACATTTAATGTGGTGACTTATGGCAGTCAGATGTATCTATTGATAAGTAAGAAAGTTGTTACCATTTCCAGGTTCATGTAGTTTTTTAAGGGGGCGATTTGAAATGTGCGAAAAAGTACCTTTTGTACTGCGGCTCCTCATATATAAATGTGGTGTTGTATTTTATGTTATTTCATGTACATTAAAGCGTACCACCTACAATATATGTATATACGATTGCAACAATCAAGTCAATAATAAATTTAACACAATATGGTTTCGGCAACCAAATAAATGATAACAGTGGTAATAATATTGTTGAATATGTCGACTCTTTTTGATTGCTTGAATGCAGTGAGCTACAAAGCATATGAAATAAAGCAAAAATAACTCACCTGTATAAAATCTCAGAAACGCTTAATAAAGAAATAAAAAAATCGCTTAAAGTGCCATATTTCTATTGTTTAGAAATTTAATTTTTCATAGATTACAAATGAGCAGTTTTTACACAAATCCATTTTTATATGACTGACTGAAAATAATAAAAATAAATAAAAACAAGTAAGAGTGCTATATTCGGCTATGCCGAATCTTATATACCCTTCACCTTTGTTGTGGATGCATTATTATTTTTTATAATTAGTATATAGGTATGTATGTACATTGCCCACTTTCAGCGTACAGCATCCTAAATTTATCAAGAACACAAAAAACAACAACAACGCCAAACGAAACAGAACACCAAAAGAAAAAACAAAATACGCAAGGCAATGAAACCAACACACATCCAAACATACGTTTAATTGTATAAAAAACAACAACAACGCCAAAAGAAACAAAACACAAAAGAAAAACAAAATACGCAAAGCTTGCACATCCAAACATACGTTTTGTTGTTTCTTTGTCAAAAAAACCAACACACAACCAAACAAACGTTTAGTTGTATAAAAAACAACAACAACGCCAAGAGAAACAAAACACACAAAAAAACAAAATACGCAAAGCTTGCACAACCAAACATACGTTTTGTTGTTTTTTTGTCAAAAAAACCAACACACAACCAAACAACCGTTTAGTTGTATAAAAAACAACAACAACGCCAAAAGAAACAAAACACAAAAAAAAAAACAAAATACGCAAAACATCCAACCATACGCTTTGTTGTTTTTTTGTCAAAGCATGCAATACATTGTGTTTTTTGATGAAATTTTCAGAGGTTGTCTCGGATTTTTGCTCATATCTCCGTTATTTATGGACGGATTTTGCTGATTTTAAATAGCAAAATTCTCGAAAGTATGTCTGACAGAATTGTTGAAGATTTGGATCCCGGAGATATCTGGGGCCTTCAGAAAATTGATTTCAACAGACAGACAGACAGACGGACAGACAGACAGACAGACAGACAGACAGACAGACAGACAGACAGACAGACAGACAGACAGACAGACAGACAGACAGACAGACAGACGGACATGGCTTAATCGACTCCGCTATCTATAAGGATCCAGAATATATATACTTTATAGGGTCGGAAATGAAAAATGTAGAAATTACAAACGGAATGACAAACTTATATATACCCTTCTCACGAAGCTGAAGGGTATAAAAAAAATAAATACGTATGTACGTATATTTCACACTTACACACATTCAGAACCGCACACACGTGTATTTGTAATAAAAACCACAAATATTTTTCCGCATTATTGCTTTTGTTTTTGTTGTTATTTTAATATTTAAAGGTATTTATTCAGTTTTTTTTTTGTTAAATAAGGTGCTGTCTTTATTGTCATTGTAGAGATTTGAAACAACAACAACGACAACAATAATAATATAAACAAAAAAGCAAAAACAAAGTCGAAAATATTTCAAAGGTGAGGCTCATCTTTAGTATTTTTTTTGAATAAAAATTAAATAAAATTTTAATGAAATAAGTCGTCGCGTTTCCACTCTCCTACTTGTACACAAAACACGAAACTGTGTTTTCAATTGTTGTTTTTAAGCATTTATTAAGCTTAATGATGCTGATTTTGAATTTTTGTAGAAATTTCTAAAAAGTGTTAAATGACATACTTACATACCTAACGAAAAAAAACAAAATTGAAAATAAAATAAATACATTTTTTTGTTTTTAATTTTCTTCTGTTTTGTTGTTATTTTGTTTTTATAGACACAATTAAAATAATGATGATGTGAACACACATCAAAGTACAGCCAACAATTAATTAAAGTTTATTTGGGAAGTCATAACAAATTGTGATATTTCGTATGAGTCGGCGTTTTTTTTTCATTAGTGCTATTGAGACATCCAGGGTTGGTCAAAAATGTTTTTAATTGTTCTGGCCATATCGCTGTTATAGAGTATAAATACATACATTTGTGGTAGATTTCTATAAATTTATTCAGGAATTTATCATTAGATCATATCACACAATCGAAAATAATAGTAAGATAAACAGATTTAACAGCATTTGCATTGAACTATCGGAATTTTGTATGTGTCATGCTCGTTAATTAAATCTTTTATCTGGATAAAATGCAATAAATTACAATTTAATGTTTTAGTTTTGTTATTTATTCTATTATGGTTTATCACGATGTAGTATTCAAATGTGTGACTTGTGACACCATAATTATCAACTCTTTACAAATATAAGGGTTGAGAAGCGCTACATTTATGGTGGGTAAGATCGCAAAATAATGGTAATTAATACAATATGTATCAGATTGGAAAATGTGTTTACAAAAGCTATAGAGTAGTAGTAAACTTTCATTAAATTAAACTTGTAACTATCCAGTTTGAATACAGGATGAGCTAAAGGACGTAACATATTAATAGGGTATTCAAATTATTTGATTTGTTTCTTATTCGAATAAAACGAATAACTCGATTAAGAGACTTTAACTTATAATTCGATCAAACGTTTAAAATTAAATTAATTATTCGAATAATTCAATTTTTTTTAAACATTTAAAGAATGAAGTTTTGATGAAGGTTTTTGTAATATTTTATTGTGAAAGAAAAAGTAACGCCAAAGTTAACAATTCAAGTATTGATATTAAATTTTCATCAAAAATATTCTGATCTGATTACCTTTATAACAATCTAGGAAACAGTTGACTAGCAAACATTTTAGGACATTATGACAATATGACTTAATAGCAGACCGTTTGAATCCCCCAATTTTGACTGATTTGACTCAAAACTTGAAAATTCCAAAAAAAAATATGCAAGACTACATTATCCGATTTTGCTTAAATTGGTTTTTAGATAAATAAAACAAAAACGGTGCATCGAAATTCAAAAAATTCAAAATAGGGGACTGATATGAAACAAATTACTTGTACATATTATTAATCATAATTTATTGAATATATATTTTGTCCAACTTAAGTAGATGAACAATTAATGTTTTTAAAAGATAAATGAATCACGATATTTCTAATCTTGGTACATCCATACATACATACATAAACCAAATCTCAGGGGACTCTCGAGAAACCTTATTAATATTGGTTAAAAAATAAACGAATGAGTTTTAAACAAAAACACAGCTTGTGCATTTGGCTGATTCTTCTTTTTTCGTTAAACATTTTTGCACATTTTTCTATTGGATTTTCTTTGTATTCGGGTTACAAAAGGTTCATGTCAAGTGTTAGCGTTAGTGACTAGATGATTGCGGATAAGGTTTATTTTCTTTTTTTTCACCAAAACTCAGATGGTTATAATTGTAAGAAGACAAGGGAAAATTCATCTGAAAGTTTTAAAAAAAATCAAAAAAACTACCGTATGAATGCCAAAAATTAAAAACTAAGAAGAGATACGAATATCTGTGAACAAACCAAGTTATTTGTGGACAGAAAAATACTCACAGACACACTGCATTGTTTGAACATATGTATGTTTGTATTGTGGTGTGGTGTGGCGCGTGAGAAAGTTTTTCTTTTAAAATCGTTAAAAATAAAAAAAAAATTAACAAAAGTTTAAGTATGAATTTCTTAACACTCACATACTTGAGACTAAAACTAAGGGGTGCTGTCTGTTGGTCTGTCTGTCTGCGTATCTGAATTAATTTAAGCAGTCTTATAAAATCAAATAAAAAGTTTTTATTTTTTCGGTTTCATGTTTATGGTGGGACTGACTGACTACTAAATATTATTGGAGAAAAATAAAACAGATTTTTAAGTTATTATTTATTCATGAGACAATGAAATTGTGTTTTTTCAACATTTTTGTGTGATTATTGTTTGTTTGAAATACACACAAACTTTTTCAAGATTAAGGTTGATTTGGATGATGATGATGTGGAAAGTTAATTTAATTTATTATTTCGTAAATCATTGGAAATAAATTAAATGATAATTGTTTATTTATTAGACAACTGTAACAGCAACAATATTGTTTGTTGTTTTTGTATGTGATCGTATAAGAGAGTGATTGTGTGTGTTTGATGCGGTTTTATGAGCAACTTGGTGCTTAAGTCTTTTGTTTTGTAAATTTGATTTCATTAGAAACTAGTTCAATTTGCAGCTGCAACATACTATACACTAAATAAATATGTACCTACTACAATACATAATATTATTACGAATAAATATTTAGTAATTCTTATTTTAAATATCACAAAAACAGGGCAAATGTCTGGCTGTTTTTTACGAATGTTTTATGCCGGTATATTAATGGAAATATGTATTAATAATTGCACTAGCAAAACAGCAAACTTGCTCATAAGCCACTAAGAGTGTTTATGAGTGAAACAGTGTCGGATTGAGTTTGTGAATGAGTTGCTTATTAAATTAAATGGCTTATTGTTACATTTTATGTTTGGAAAATGCCAACAAATTATATTTCTTTTTTTCTTCTTTTCTTTCAAGTTGACAACAACCAACCGCTGTTCAACCTTATTATTCTCTGTTATTATCACATTTTATTTTGTTTGTTTCTTCTTACGTTGGTTTTCATACTTTGAAATTCATTCTACAGCAGATACATTTTTTTAAATGCAAATATTTACACTATTTATATACTTGCATTTACAATATGAATGTATGTATCTATTATACTATTTATGTACATTTGTGCATATGTGTTAAATTCTTTCTCACAGGTGTATTTATAAAATACACAGGTATTTACTCATATCTCAATATTTATTTACATATGTATGTATTTGCGATACCTGTGTGGTTGTACAATATATGTGTGTGAGTTTTTTTTTTTTTGTAAACCAACAAAAGTAAAAAGTTAAAGACCAACTGAAAGCAAACAAAAAGTATTTAAACTTAAACAAAGAACTAGTTTTATTTACGATTCTGTTCTAGTTTTCTTCATATACTTACATACTTATATGTATCTCAATTATTACGAACAATTTTTCAGATACATTTGTTTATATATACATACATATGTATGCATAATGCAAACAATTTATTGTTAAAACGATTATTGTGTTAATTATTTATTGAAGTAAAAATACGTGAAATCTTTTATTTGTTTTACTTTAAATGCCATTGTAATCTTAAAATAAATCTACTTTAATGTTCTTTTATTATAAGTCAGATAATATGTCTTTAAGCACTAACAAAACATTTTATTCTAAAAAAATCCAAGAAATGTATGTTTCTAATGCTGGAGTTGACTTTTAAACTAAGTGAAGGACACAATAGCTAATTGAAAATTGAAAAATATTTCAATGGCTTAAAAGAACCAACGATTTCCTACTTTAATTGTAAAGTTCGCATTAACTAAATGAAACGACCAGGAAATTAATTAATATCATACTGCGATTTTTGAAGTCCAAATTAATTGTCTCAGTATTAGGGTTGTCATTTATTCAAATGAATTATATTCAGTTTAGAATAAAAAAATATTCGATCAGTAATTGTCAAATAATCGAATAAGTTTATTAGAGAAAAAGATCTCAAAGAAAGAAATATATTAATTCATAATGTTAAACAAATTTGTTCATCATTGGAAATATTACTAAAGATAAGTTTCTTCAATAGATTTTGGATTGAAACTATTATCAAACTAAACTAAAATAGGTAAACCTTGTAACTAATAGGCCTAGGACAGGATGAATTATCTGCAATAGAATTAGCATGATTTTGTACAGAATTATAAAATATATGATAGAGTTAATAATATACATATTAGAGTATTCAATAAATCGGCTTTCTGGATTAATCGGTTAATCAAGCAAATAATTAATCGGGGTTTAGATTAAATCAGTTAATAATCGATTCATTTTAAATTATTCTATTAACCGAAAAATTTCGATTTAAATCACTATCTATATGATACAGAATATCCAATTTCTCAGTTGTTTTTTAAAGTTTTTCTAAGCATATAAAGTCCTCCATTATACCATTTCTTTTTTTTAGATTTTAAATACTTTAATAGATTTATTAAGTTCTGATAAAATCCTCATTTCAGTAATGTCTTCACTTTCGTCTATTACCATGTCGTCCTACGACTCAATAGGACAAAGTTCATCATAGAACATTCTAGAAAAAAGTTCATTACCAAATTCCTCAAAAAACTATTGTTAGAAGGGAATGTTCACGAGTTAAGAAAAAAATTTGTGTGTTTAAAAATATATTTCTATATAAAGAGCACAAAAAATTAAATTTCGGTTAATCGGTTAATCAACAGAAATTAATCGGTTAACCGATTAACGGCAGTTTTTCAATAATTGTTGTTTTTGATATTTTTTTTAATATTTGGGTTGAAATCTTCTAGAAACAATCAAGTAAGCAAAATTTTTTTAATTTTTTTTCTAAGTAAAAGGGTTCTAAAAAATCTGTGCTTAACAAAACGTACAACACTAGTATAAAACAAAAAAGAAAAATTCATTTAATTTCAATGTGTAATTTGTTTATACATATATTAGATCAGGATTATTAGATTAGGATTAAAAACATTAATTTAAAATATTATCGTTAAAAAAAGCTTAAAAAACATATTTTTTAAATTTGTTTTTAACAAAACGTATTTTTTTCTTTAGTTTTTAACAAAGTGTTCTTTTTCCGATATTAGTTAGATGTATCTATTGATAAGTGAGAAACTTGTTACCATTTCCAGGTTCATGCAGTTTTTTAAGGGGCGAAATAAATAAAACTCAATTTCCCAAAAATTTTAAATGTGCGAAAAAGTACCTTTTTCTGCGGATATTGGGAAGAAAAAAGTGCAAATCTGTTGAAAAAATGCTAAATATAGAATACATTTTCACATTTTTCCACATATACATAAATTTAAGCACATTATTCGATTCAGAATTTTTTTAAATGTTGAGTATAATCATTGATGCTAACTATTTATGAAAAACGCGTGATTCATTGCCACCCCTTTCCAGAGCGAAATTTACATATCAGCTGTCGTCTAGATTGAAGAATAATACTCTTAAGCAGTACCAGCTATGCATGAGCTTTGGCATCAATCACTTGCCTTAAATTATAAGAGTAATGATTGGCGAATTAATTTTAAAATACTTCAAAATTAAGCGAGTCAATCTATCGAGTTCTTTTTTCAAATGC
Source organism: Calliphora vicina (assembly GCF_958450345.1). Taxonomy (NCBI): domain Eukaryota; kingdom Metazoa; phylum Arthropoda; class Insecta; order Diptera; family Calliphoridae; genus Calliphora; species Calliphora vicina. The sequence continues at coordinate 59,010,616 of NC_088780.1, read as the reverse complement.
GACTTTTGAGTTATTTAAAAGCGCTTAACTATGTGCCCAACCCTTGTAATTAACCTACTGATCTTAGATAATTAAAAACGATGTGCAAATTTGCTTTGGTAGATAGATTTGCATTGAAATATATTTAAAAGCTATTGTTATAGATTTCGACATTCGTAATATGGGAAAATAAAGAAATCTTAAAAATTTTTGTTTTTTCCTGCTTTCTAAAACGCGACAAAAATTAAAACTCGTTTTCGATTGCATCTAGAAATATGCAAAAATCGGAAATTTGGAACATAATTATTTTAAACTATGTAAATAAGAATAATGTCTTTTTATGTTGCTAGTTGTCATGTTGAAATATTTGCATTCGCTTTTCTAAAAGCTTTAGTGTGACTTAGCACGCGACATTTATTACGCAAATATTGTATCGTCACGTTTCTCATGAATATTACAAGGGTTCTCTAAATTTGTATAATATAATGCTAGCAAAAATTATTTGTTTATTTAAATAACATTTTCGATTCCGGTGGAACATTTTGTGGAAATTCTCATATAATTTCTATACTTGATGTAGAATGTTTTATCAATCAAACATTTAGCTATCATACTCCTAAACTATTTTGTAATAAATTATGATGCAAATACTAGAATATTTGATCCAAAATCTTGTAAACTTTATTTAGCCATTTTGGTAAGACTGATTATAGATTTATACACAGAGAATACAGGTTGTACACATAGAATTTGTCGGTTCTATCAACAGAAAGACAGTTGACAAAGAAGAATTTTGATTAAAGCAACCAAACTTTTGTTACCCCTTTTAAAATTCTATAGCCACAACTGTAAAATTCGGTCACTAAGGTGGAATCATTCGATTGGCAACAAATTCGGTTGCTGTCACGAATCTGTTTTCTCTGTGTACAAAATGATTTTAAAAATTTGTTTCACAATCCTGTTTTCTTTATTAAATCTTTTCTTTTCATAATTTACAATAAGTACTAATATTTTAAACTTGTTTTTGCTAAGAGTAAAATTTACGCGGGAGTACCAAATGGATATTTCTGAGGATATCAATACGAATTCAGAAAAAGTTTAAATTTTCAAAGAAATGTATTATAACAGAATATTTTGTATGGTCAACATTTGAATATTTTTAGTAAATATATCGTCACATTAAATGCAAACGGACATAACTACACTTTTCTTTTTTTTACAGGAGAAGCAAAAAACTATATAAAATCAATAGCAATAAAGTATTCTTGGCAATTTTTGCGTTTGAATTTGTTTAATAAAGCGTGAACGTGAAGATTGATAGATAACAAGAACCATAATCAATCAAAAACTCGATTTTAAATTTTTGTTACGTCCTTTTGCATTGTGACGGTGACGATGTTCTCCTTTTTTTTAAGCCTGTATTTCTTAAGCGTTTTATTAATCGGCCCATTTGTGTATTTATCACAGTAAATCTTATATGTTTTGACATAAAAATTAAAATCGAAATACGTATTTATATCTCTTGTTATTAATTCTCCATTGTGAAATAATTTTCTACTTGACACTTTTATGGCACTTTAACTATAACTACATGGGTATATATTATATTAGATTTCTGTTTTGCATATTTATTTTCATATTTTATTATTAAACTCATAGATCCAATTAGTTAATTGATGAATTTATCAGCAATTAATATGCAAAAAAGATCATTTGGATAAGCAGAAGAAAAGAAACTATTTACTACTGGTATTTTGTAAATTACAGCTTAAGAAATGAAAACCAGAAATTTACAATAAAAATTGTATATTTTATAAAACATTATTTCATAATCATCTGACCGTGACAACAAAGTAAGTATATAAATACATCTATTAGTTTTGTAGTAAATCTGTATAAAAGTAAAAAAAAATAGCATGGTGTATTGGATCGAACTGCAATGAGGTAACTTTTCTAAGCAAGATTTTTTTTATTAACAAGATCGTATCCCAATGTAAACGGCCACAAATACAACAATATATAAGTATGAAGCTTCATCTTCAACGTTATAGTCATCATCTTCATCATTGAGATCATCATTGAATTGTTTGCTGTTTATAATGGCGATGATTATGATGATCTAGTCCATGTTGTATTAAACAAGTTGAATGATGGATGGATGCATATAACGAATAGCACTTATTTACTTGAGTAAATACTCATCTTAACTTGCTAGTCCGTGTAGATGTCTGTTCTTCTTTCCTGTTTCAATTTCATGTTTTCATTCAATACTCAAGTTGTTGTCTTGTTATCGTTCAAGTTATGCAAAAATTAATGAATAAAATTGCAAGAAAGCTAAAAATATATGATTTCAAACTGTTCTCAATGTTTTTATACATTGTGGGTTAGAAAAAGTTGTTTAATTGTTTATTATTTATTTGAAATCTTGATTTTTAGATAAATAAACATTAAAATTCCTTAAACAAATAATGCAATTTTTGAGATCAATAGTATATTATTCAATATACTCGTAGAACAAGTTCATTTGGGTACGTAGCATCATGGACTGTCACAGAGTGTCTGAAATATGTGAATTTAGAGGTAACCTTTATAGTGCACTATAGTGTTGGTACTAGAACCAATCCCTACCTCCAAATAATCGGTTATATAACTAGTTCTGTGTCAGTTCATTTCTCTCTACAATCAATATTTTGTTCAATAATGTAGTTTCAGGGAAGTTTAGGAGCAAAAATTTTCAAGCTAAATGGTGTGTGCCTTGATGCATATATTTTTATAGTTTTCATGACCCATTTAAAACTGATGCGAGGAAAATCCTAAACTTGTTTTTCTTTGTTTATGTTTTTCGTTGTCTCTCTTTTAAATATAATTAAATTTTATTTACAATGTTTTCAAGTTTGTGCAGCTGCAAATATTTGACATTATCAATTTTGTTTTTTTTTCTGTCTATAAAATGTATTTATTGTCTGGCCAACAACTCAAAACAACAACAGCAACAATTGCAATAGCAGCTAAATATCTATCTAAGTATCTACCAACCAACTTTTGTTAAATTCCTTGGATAAATGTATATTTGCTGTTGTTGTTTGTTGTAATAATATTTTAACAAAACAAAACAAAAAAAAGAAAAACAGATTTTAACAAACATTTTACCACAAAATATTTGCTAAAAATGGAAATCAGGTTTCATTGAGTAAAATATTTGTCTGTTGTAGATATTGTTGGTGTTGTAGCTGTTGTTGAAGTTTGTTTTTCTTTTTTAACCGACATTTGTGGCAACAATAATAACAACAAATGCCACTCCTTTTAATGCCAAAAACTAAAATCAATTGAATATTTCTGGTTGCATACATAACATACATACATATGTATATACCTACATACTACAATGTAGTACATATATTTTACTCTCTGATAATTTGAACATGTTTGTTTTTTAATGAACAAAATTTCATAAAAACTAAAGAAGAAAAAAAAAAACACAACAATCCTCTTTTTAAAACTAAATCACATGCAACTGTGCATCCAAAATATTCACATCAGTGCACTCAGAGATGTTAAAGAATTTAATCCACATTTTTCATTCTATTTCAGAGGATGAGGAATATTAAATTTAGATACCAAATAGTAAAACAAATGAAAAATTCAACTATTATTAAATAATAAACAAGTATGAGCTATGGAATTGTTTTAGTTTTATATGAAAACCGGAAATTTATGTCAGACTATGATACCCCTCGAAATAACAATTAACATTTGTGAATAGTAATGTTATTTATGGATTCTGGTGGAGTCTAAAAATTGATTTGGTTTAGTATAAAAATGAGACCAAGAGTTTTAACAGTTTATCTATTAAAGCAGGAAAAAATACCAATATTTGTGGTGTGTAAATACTGGGGTATTCAAATTATTCGGTTATTCTCTTGTTCGAATAAAATAATTAATACGAATAAGAGATTTTAACTTGTTCGAATAATTCGATCACACGTTTAAAATTAATCGAATTATTCGAATAATTTTTTTTTTGTAAACAAGTAGTTTTGATGTCTGTTTTTTATTATTTTATAGTTAAAGGAAAACAAAAAATAACGTTAATGTTAACAATTTAAGTATTGATAATGCTAAAAAACATTCGAAAACAAAGGCCATCATTAAATTTTCATCAGTAATATTCTGATCAGATTCCCTCCCAAACAATCTACAAAACAATTGACTAGCAAACTGATTAGTTTCCGTTTTGGAGCTATGCTTTAAAAAATATGAGCTAGTCCTGAATTCAAGGTATGCTGAAATCAGTGGTGCTAACCGTCTTCTTAGGTTAGCTCGTATTTTCGAGATATACCGTTATTTCGAAAATGGAGCAGGTTGCACAACATTTATTCGCGTAACTCAAAAACGGTTTAGTTGAATATGAATAAACTGAAAAACCCGAAATTCCGCAATAACATTAACTTTATGTAAGGCTTAACATGTTTTTAATCTTCGCAGTCGTTTTGGTTTTTAAAACGGCATTAAAAATTTAAAAATGCATACACGTTCTAAATTTCTATTGCTCATATAGAAAACGAAGTTCCAAATACAAAACAAGCCCTAAATGAAATCTGTCCACAACTTTTAATTTTATTCACAAAAGATAAGATGCATAACTCGTAGTAATTAGCTACATCGTGCAGTGTTCTTCTATGTTTAGTACTGCAATAGTTGGCAATGCAGTGCCGTTTTTACTGCACTATTCTATAAATTTTCTGTTTCTTGTTGATTTTGAATCCATAAATTTGACTAGTGGAAAAGATAAGATTATATATCAGCGAATGTGTCTTCTTTTAAAAATGTTTACAATTTTTAAGAATTAAAAAATTTATAGAAGACTTTTTGCAATAATATGGGAAAAAATTTTAAAATGTTATTAGTGTATATTTGCTTTATCTTTTGTTAAATAAAATCAAAAGTTGTGGACAGATTTGAATCTATTAGATCATGTTTTGTATGGAACTTTTTCTATGCGCTTAGGAAAAATTAACAGCGTAGCTTTATTTATAAAAAAAAAATTCTTTTTTCCAAAAAAAAATTATATTTGAACACATGTTATTATATTTAAAAACATGTTAAGACTTTCTTTTTTCAGTTTATTCAATAAACTAAACCGTTTTAGAGTTACAAGAATATATGTTGTGCAACCTCCTCCATTTTTGAAATAACGGTATATTTCGATAATACGAGCTAACCAAAAAACCACTGAATTCAGCGTACCCGAATTAGATTAACCCACCCCAGCTTGACAGAAAAAAAGTGTCAAATTCAAGCACAGTAGTATAATATTTAAACTATCTTATATATTCGGTCAAAATTGTATTGAATGTTGATTCCAAAACATTTAAATAAAAAAATACGCAATCAAGTCCAAGAATTTGTTTCAAATTATGCTGAATGTTTTTTTGTCTGAATATATGATTCTGTTTGGTTTTGGATTCTAATATTTTCTATTGTCCAGTTTATTTTTCAAATATCGGTCGAAATGTTAAATGTTAAAAATCCTTTTCAACTAATTTTTAATTCAAGAAGTATATTGTGTATATTTTTTTTAATTAAAAATAAATTGCCAAAAATTATATGAATTCTTTCAAGATCTGTCAAAATTTTTCTTTAAGTTAGTGAGTTTAAAGCGATTTGGTGTTAGATGCAACTGCTTGCACATACACGTATGAGTATTTTCATTTTTTCTTTCGAATTCAACAATGCGCAACAAAATTTAAAACCAAAAGTTAAACTGTTTTGCAAAATACGTAGTAATTTTGTTTGAATGTCTGTCTGTCTGTCTGTCCGTCTGTACTCGTGTACTTGTGAATAAAATGATTGCATGTTGGTCACTATTCATTATTAATGGATCCATGTACATTACACACATGCTAGTAAGTAGTTTAAGAATGTATCTTCTCTGTGTAGATAAAAAACGAATTACATATTTAGAAAATTCAACTGTACAATTAGTAAGTACATTTGCAGTTATTGTTGTTTGTGTTGTTATTACGCAAATAAAATGGAAAAATTACTTAATACGACACAACAGATACAATAGAATGTGAATTCGATGAGAGTTTTTACTTTAAAACCATAAATTTCCTGTAACCAGAAAATCTGTTTAAGCTGAGAAGAAAAAATGCACATCTTTTTGGATTCATTATCACAATCAACATCTTTAATATTTTAGATATTATATGATGAAGCCGCCAACAATGTTTTAGAGCTGCACCCTTATTATATGCAGAAGAAACTGAAGAATTATAAAGAAAACTGAAAAAAAAAACACAACAAATAATTTACCCTCATAAACTTAACACGGAAATTGATTATTCACGCACGCATGCTCATCAGCTTAGATATTGTTCATAATCGTACTTCCATCATAACTATTCAATATGTATTTGCCAAACATACGAATACATACATGCCTCAAATTTACAATTTACCATTTTTCTTTGAAATTTTCATTTTGTTGCAAGTTATGCAATTCAATTCATTTGCTATAATTGCTTTAAACATTACACCTTTAATTTGTATTACAAAATGACTGAAGCGGAAAATCTGTTTGTTTCTTTCTATGCACTTGCAGTCATGGAGTCATAAATATACACAAAAATTTACTTCTAAGTAGGCCGAAGATTAAAGTCAAATAAATGAAGTAATTTCTTTTTTATCATGTGGCTGTATTTCTTTAAATATAGCGAGGATTACTCCTTTTTAGTCGACACATCCGCCATAGAGCTTTAACGTACCACAGTAAATTTTTTGATAAAAAAACTTGAAAGCAATATCTTGTAGAATTAACGCTCATCTTACCCTCAACAATACAAAAGTTGTTTATCCTCGTGTGTTGTTTTCCACACATATGGTATGTCTAAGAACTTTACTCTAGAAATATATAATTTTTCAAAGCTGATTTACATAAAATGCAGCTAAAATGCAAAATACATTAAAATTATTTATAATGGTGTTGAAACTCACACACACCAGGGTAAGCAACGCAACTGTTTAAGCATATCGTTATGAAAAAATATTTCTGAAGCAATTAATGCTAAATTGATGCCGCATGAACAGAAAAAAAATTCTGACAAATCGCTGCTATTTTGTTTGTAGACTGTAGTTAGGATTGTTGTTTAAGTTGGTATGTATATAACTTCTTTTTATTCTCATCGCTGTGTATCGAACATATTTTTTTTGGATACTACACGCAGAGAAAAAATATAATTGGGCATGGTTACTGTAACCATTTAAATAGTGTTACAAGATTTTTAACAATATTATAGTCACAGTAACTATTTACATGATTGTGGTAACCATAATATGGTTAATTTATGATTCACATGATTGTATCAACCATATATATGGTTACAGTAAACAAATATATGTTTGTGGTAATCATATTTATGATGAATAATTTTATCATAATATGTTGTTCTCAGATTATGAGATTATGATGATAAGCCTTAAGCCGAGAGCAACATAATATGATAAGTCACAAACATATATTTGTTTACTGTAACCATATATATGGTTGATACAATCATGTGAATCGTATATTAACCATGTTATGGTTACCACAATCATGTAAATAGCTACTGTGACAATAATATAGTTAAAAAACTTGTAACAATAAAGAAATGGTTACAGTAACAATGCCCAACTATATTTTTTCTCTGCGTGTAGGTACCAAAATTCACGGTGAAGTTGCATTCAAGATTCAGAATTCGAATAATTTTGTTAATTGAAAATTATGCTTTTATTTCTAAAATTATGTTTTTATATTAATGAATAAAAAATTAAAAAATTAAAAAAATATAAAAGTCAGAGTGCTATATTAATTTTTGGCGAATCGTAAATGTCTTATAAAAAACCCTTATTTTATAAGAAATAAGTTTATTGCAACCCCGAAAATATATGAGTGACAAGCAGGCAGTTTGGCTTATTGAAAAAATCAGCTAATATCCCAATAAATTAAAGCTTAATGTCTTGGTTAATCATAAGCTTTTCTGAAATATAATTAGAAACGTCCGATAAATAATTAGAAATTTCTGAAATTCAATTCGAAATTGTTGAAGTGTAATTAGAAATTTCTAAATACAATTAGAAACTTCTGAAATACAATTGTAAATGGTGTAGATATCCAATTCTATAGGCCTATTTCAGATTTTCTTGAAAAAATGGAGTTAAAAAATCGGTTCCTATCCTTTAAAATAGCTTTCATTTAATATATAATATTGGACAAAATAATCGTTAAATTTAAAACCATGTCCACTGAATACTCGGGACTTCTATAGATTTCATCTGAGGTACAATTTTGAACATTTTACTAGAAACGAATATTAAAAGCCGACTTTCGCTTATATATCGGTCATTTATGCACCGTATTGGATGATCCTTTCAACACAGGCAATTCAGGAAGTATTTATGATTAATTTCTTCAGTTCTTTTTAGTATGTAGCTTCATTGTTGTGTTTAAATTGTGTTTTTAGTTAAATTTATTCATACCAATATCAACAACAAACCCTTAACTTGAAGTTAATTTTAAAAATTCTCAGTTAAAAATTGAATTAAAATAAATTTTGTTGTTAATTTAAATACAAGATATTATTAGCAAAAATAATGTGACAATTTTCAGTGAAAAATATCAATATTATGAAATGTAGTTAGTGCTAACTTTTTAAATCTATTGTTAGTAGGGGTTAGCCATTTATAGGGCGAGTTTTTTGATTTTCAATACCAATATTCATTGTAGATTTTTAGGTTATATGGGGAAAATTGGAAAATTTATTTTGACCAACAGACGAATCCGCTATCTTTATAAGGATTCACAAATAGTTTAAAAGTGTTCGTCCCAAATTCACCGCCATTTGAGTTGTTGCCAACCAAAACCTTACACGTACCATAGTAATATAGTCTACTATGGTTTAAAATCAACTTTTACGTCTGAAATTCAAATCACTTATGTAGAATCAAAGGATTATTCTATATACATAGATATTAAATGCAAATAAATTTCAAATTTATAAATACTTAACTTCTTCAAAATTTATTATATAATTAACAATGTTTACTGCTCCAATGTAAGTGCGTATTTAATTATTTCTATGACTTTATTATTATTTTTATGATTATTTCTTGTTATTTTACACAATTTTCAAGTACTACCAACTCATGTATGTTTGTGTTCGAGCATTCTTAAGCCAAACAGAGCAAAACAAGCACTTTTAAACTTACACTTTTTCCTATCTTGGTTAGTGGCTGTTTTGTTATAATTAATAGTAAATTTTGTTTATTAACATAACAAAAATACCAAGTACAATGGTTAAGTCGTAAGAAAATAAGCCAAATAAAAGCACTTAGCCAATAATAATAATCAAAAAGACTAACCAACTTCATATAAATGTATATAAAACATATGTATTAGGGTATTCAATTAATCGGGTTTCTGGTTCGAGCATATAATTAATCGGGGTTTAGATTTAATCGGTTAATTTTAAATTATTCGATTAACCGAATAATTTCTATTTAAATATCTATCTATATGATACACGATATCCAATTTCTCATTTCTTTTTTTAGTTTTTTCCTCAATTTGTTTTTTTTTAGATTTTGAATACTTTAATAGATTCATTAAGTTCTGATAAAAGCCTCATTTCAGTAATATCTTCAGTTTCGTCTAATACCATGTCGTCCTACGACTCAATAGGACAAAGTTCATCAGAGAACATTCTAGAAAAAATATCAATAAAAAAATCCTTAGTTTTAGATTTAGTACTATACTTCAGAAAAAGCGTTGTTAGAAGGGAATGTTCACGAGATAATAAATAAAATTTTTGTGTTTAAAACTATATTTCTATATAAAAAATAAATATGGTTAATAGCAAAAAAAAAATTTTTGGTTAATCGACAGAAATTAATCGGTTTATTTGTTATTTGAAAATCGTACATTTTAAATTATTTGAACAGTTAAACGACCAAAATTAATCGGATAACCGATTAACGGTTAATCGATTGAATACCCTAATATGTATCTATTTAAACAAAATCATCATCATCTTCATTAACACCAACAGCACTCAAATTCATTTTTTTGGTATTTCGTACAACAATTGTTGTACTTGTGTTTGTTGCTGTTGTTAAGGTCATTACACTCCGAAAGAAATGAAAACAAAAAACAAACAAAGCTAATTTTTTTCTCATGATAGAGCCAAATGAAGACAACAAATAAATAATAAAAATTACTGCAAAAAATTTTAAAAATAAAGTAGGAAATGAAAACAGATCAACATACTCGTAAAATTGTAGTTTGTCACCTAAATATTAAGTTGAGACATCCAAAAGATTTATACAAACTTACATTTATTTAGGAGTATCACAGTTTAGTTGATATATCCGCTGCTGTAACAACATTTATGCGTATGCTAGGGATACTTTTTTAGCGATACAATACACAGAGAAAACAGATTCGTAGTAGCAACCGAATTTATTGTCAATCGAACGATTCGGTTGCAAACTAAATGTTTCATATCCCATTCAAATGTTTGCCTCTAACAAATTATATAGCTGTGACTACACAAAATAAAACTTATTTATCGACGGCGCTTTCGTTCGTGTGGTCGTATTAAATTTTCAAATACTTTAACCTATAACATGGATACTAAGTTATGTAAATGATAATATATCTACATTAGGGTGGGTCAATTTTTTTGACTACTAAGTGTATAGCAAATTCCTAATCTACGGAAAATTCTAAGAACTTTTCCAGAAGAAACCATGGTTCTAAAATCAAAATCGAGCTTCCGGTTTTTTACGAGAAGATTTGGAGCTCAAGACCTCTTTTGCTAGGAGACCTCGGGTATGTTCAATTTTAAAAATAATAATATTTCTTCGTTTGTGTTCCGATTTCAAAAAATTACATATATATTCTCGTCGAGTACTACATATAACATCTCGTACCTATCAATTATCTCTTATAGCGTAAGAGATATTGGCATTTGAATAATACATTTTTAACATTTTTACCCACCCTACTCCAGTTTTTTGATGACCGCGGTTTCAAATATTTTCCGATTTTCTCTATTTTTAATTTATAGGACTAACAAGAAATGTATATATAACATAAAGAAAAAATAATGACTGAGTCCAAAGTTATGCTTAAATTTCAAAAAATTAAAAAAGGCGATTTTTCGTTATTTTTTTGGAAAAAGGTGTTTTTATTCTTTTTAAGTTATCTAAAAAAATTTCTAAGAAGATGCATAAAGAATATATAGCTACGAGATGTTATATGTAGTACTCGACGAGAAGATTCTATATATATATATGTAATTTTCTTGAAATCGGAACACAAACGAAGAAATATTATTATTTTTAAAATTGAACATACCCGAGGTCTCCTAGCAAAAGAGGTCTTGAGCTCCAAATCTTCTCGTAAAAAACCGGAAGCTCGATTTTGATTTTAGAACCATGGTTTCTTCTGAAAAAGTTCATAGAATTTTCCGTAGATTACGAATTAGCTATACGCTTTACAACGTTTTTTGGGCCCGAACAAATTGACCCACCCTAATCTACATATCACATTTCATAGAATATTAGAAATTTGGATCCACAAAAATAAAACGGTTTTAGAAAATCTTTGAACAAAATTTATTCTCCATTTGGAGGATAGGTTCAGTTATAGACCGTATCCAATTTTTATAAGAAATGTTTTGTGTTTGGGCTTAATAGGGAAATTATGGGTGACTAGGCTTCTCGGCTTCACAGAAATTGGAATGTAACTTTTGTTTATGCAAAACAGATTCAATTATTTACTTCCAGATAATTGAATCCATTCAAGCATAAAAATTAAATTTTTGAAATGTTTAATATTATACACATAAACAAGTCTGTGAAGTCCCTAATTATTTAACACATGATATGCGAGCACAATTTTATCAAAACAAAGTGTTGAAAAACTTAATAAATAGTTGGCAGCAGTTTAAAAATAAACCGTTAATACTGGCCACCATTAAAATGTAAAACGTTATTCATGTCTTTTTTGACGTTTCTTATGTAGTATTTCCCCTCATTCATTCGCTCGTTTATTCTTTATGTGTAGCTTTTTATTACGATTATGACCATTAATATTAATAATATATTAAAATATATGTATAACGTTTTTGGTGTAACTAATGCAATAATTGTTAAATGAATCCCATGTCGCTTCGGTACAATTGGTAACACGTTTCAGCATTGAACCACCAAAGTTAGCATGAGTGTGGAGTACTTAATTTGATCAAATAAACCACACAGAAAAGGTCAGTGGAAGCTTAAGCAAATTAGGTGACCATAAAATATTTGTGTCAATATTTGTGTTTACGAATTATTCAAATTCGTAAACTTGAGAATATGAAATTGTTTTGAAATTAAATTCAATTTCACAATTATTTAAAAAACAAATCATAAAACGAATTCATAAATACTCATAATAAATATCAAATATTTTATTTGTATGCACATATGTATGTACTACGTACGTGTTTGTTTCGGTTAATTTCTTTAAAAATGAGGATGACGAACTCCCATTGAAATGGTGGCTGAACTATGGTTTTTGATTAATTTGATTAATGCTGGTCATAACATGACGATGTTCCTAGTCGCATGAACATTAATGCCAAAAATAAATATGACTGACACAAGTGTAGTAAGTAAGTAACACGTTTTGCTTTTATACATTTTAACAAAATATTTATCTTTACTTTTTTGTTGTGGTTTTTTATGGATTTTCATTGCTAAACGAAAGGTGATAGAAACACTCAAGGTTACTTTAAGTGTTTAAGTGCGTTTGTATCAAAATGCTTATGTATGTATCCGTAGTAATTGAAATTGAGCATAGAAACTAACTCTGCCATTTATGTATCCATTCGATGCCATTCATTGACTATAATTGTTGAGCAAACAACTTGAAGCACTAGAATATTTCCAATTATTAATAGCGATAATTGCATTTGATTGTATTTGTTGAATGTTCATTCATAATAATGTGGTTTCAATACAAATGAAATCAATATTATGAAGGACTAATCCATGGGGTGTTAAATAGTATTGAAGCAGCAAAATTAATATGGAGTTTTAAGGTTGACTTAACAGAATAATTCAAAATAAACATTACTGATTTCAGGGGAAAATATCTACATTTTACTTTAAGGTTTACCGTTACCGATATTCGTCAAGTTTAGTTACATAAACATGTAATGATATATTACAATTTACAAATTTAAATCATAAAAAAAATCATATGCCCAATTCACAATTGATGTCGTAGAGTTGTACCGTTGTACGACGTAATTTTTATACCCTTCACCTTCGTGAGAAGGGTATATATAAGTTTGTCATTCCGTTTGTAATTTCTACATTTTCCATTTCCGACCCTATAAAGTATATATATTCTGGATCCTTATAGATAGCGGAGTCGATTAAGCCATGTCCGTCTGTCTGTCTGTCCGTCTGTCTGTCTGTCTGTCTGTCTGTTGAAATCAATTTTCTGAAGACCCCAGATATCTTCGGGATCCAAATCTTCAATAATTCTGTCAGACATACTTTCGAGAATTTTGCTATTTAAAATCAGCAAAATCGGTCAACAAATGGCTGAGATATGAGGAAAAAACCAAGACAATCTCGATTTTTGACCTATATCTGGATTACTAAGACATTAATATAGACAATATGGATATCTAATGATAGATATTTCAAAGACATTTGCAACGACGTATATAAGACTATAGTAAGTTGAACCTACAATGGGTCAAAATCGGAAAAAAATGTTTTGACCAGAATTTTTTTTTTCAAAAAAAAAAAAATTGAAAAAACAAAAAAAAAATTAAAATTTAAAAAAAAAAATTTTAATTTAAAAAAAAATTAAAATAACAATCGAAAAAATTGTTTTTCCAAAAAATTAAGTTTTGTTTACGGCTGTTAAGATTCGGCACAGCCGAATATAGCACTCTTACTTGTTTTTTTGGACAATAGTTTTATGTTATGGAGAGTACAAGATAATAGGCCTTTTCACACATGAGATAAAATCGTGCTTCTGGAATCCTATAAGAATTTCCTGCCCCACAGCAAAGAATAAAGAGTATCCCACCATTATGGAAATCGGCATAAATCCATCATTCTCTCGATCCATGGAATATATATAAAGTAGCTCTCTCTCTCAACTTTATATAAAACTAGATGACCGGCCGGCTTCCCCGGTAACTATTTACTAAGGTTAGTTCTTCAAGTTTCTCCAAAAAATGATCTTCAAGTTTTTCCAAAAAATTTCTCTTATTAAGAAATGTGAGAAGTGAAAAGAAGGAAATATATTAAAAATTAAAATTTCCGAGTTTTTTAATTTTTTTCTTTAAAATTTTTAATCCCATTACATACATGGACCATATCATTTTTATATATAGAAGAATAGATAGAAGATAGATAAGATGTCAGCTTTCCTAAATAAAGAAAGGGGCTTCGACAACCTAATAACAATTTATTGAGGGTGATATCTCCCCTCCTCATTCTTGATGAACTAGGTTTAGTGTTCTCAATAGGTCTTCCAGATAAGGCCAGTGTCTTTCAGACCAAAATTAATTTTGGCCAAAGTAAGTTGTAAAATTTCCTACAGTGCTGTCCTAGCTAGGACTTATATCTGACATTACCTTTGTTTGGATCCCTAATCATAGAAAGTACTAGTGCACATGTGGTCCAGCTTGACATCAGAGCTGAGTTTTATGAGAGTTTTAACGGGTTATCGGTAAGCATGCAACATACTTGAACTTCCTTTCAATAGTTATATTCGCATGCTACCGAGACTGCGGAAACATGTTCAGCTCTTCATTTGACAGAACTTTCTATGCGAACATATGAATGATCTGTTTATATAACCAAACAGTATTACCTTATTGCATATCTGAATGCGATCTGCTTGGATCTAGTACATAATATTTTTTTTTAGCAACTAGTCTTTATCTAGTTTATCGATTTTATTGTGTGTGGTCTTGTTAGATTGGAGTCATATCGATTCTACCACATATACCAACCAACCATATAAGTGGAAAGGAAATTCTGTTTACTTTAATGAAAGTATAAACATTTTTAACATTATAAATTTAATATTCGATTAAAATTCAAAAATGTTTTATAAAACAAATCAAAATTTCATAATTAGTACCAAAGTATACCAAGTAGTCCGACACTAATTTTTTTTAAATTCTCTCTCACATGTACGGGTACCGTGTGAGTTCAGAGAAATGTAAACAAATGAAATGTCTTGAAATTTTACAAATTATTATTTTAACCATATTATTTTATATTTTTTTAAACACTTTCATTGTTAAAAATTTTCTATTTTGCACAAATCAATAAAAAAAATTTTTTTTTGAATTTCTGAAATGTAATTTTTTTTTATTGTTCCATTTTTTGTATTGAAAATTAATACAAAACAAAATTTAAAACATTTTTATAAAACTCTGTTGCCTGGTAATTTTGTTACTAACACATGTTTAGAATTAGGTACTGCTGTCAAAGAGTCGGACTACTTGTTATACTTTGATTAGTACAAATTATATGTAATAGTATTATATTTTAATAATTTTAAAATTTAAATTAGTGGCAATATAGTAATGTCTGTTTGTTGTTCTCTTTAATTTCAGTTTATGGCAGCAGTGCTGATCTTAATGTCGCAGTCGATGATGGCGATGCTTCATTGTATAACGGCGATGCGAATCATAAAGTATGGAACGGTTCACAAGATCAGCTAGACAGCATTGTAATGGAAAGTCCCTACGACATGTACTCAGGCAATACATCGACTTTAGGTCGTCCAGCACGTTTGCGACAAATTAGTCAACCAATCGATGTCCCACCGCCACCCATGAAAGAGGAGAGCAGTAAAAAGAAAAAAGATAAGAAATCATCGAAATCCTCAAGTAGTCAAAGTCTATCGGGTACGCTGATACGACCAAAACCCATGCATCCGGCAACAATGCAGCGTCATGGCATACCAATGGGACCAGGACCGGGTAGTATGATTTATGGAGCACTGCCCGGACCTCCACAACCTCCCATGGGTAGGAATTATCATACGATAAGTCATCGAGGATTCCCACCAGGCCCTCCCCTGCCACCACATCATCATGGCCATCATCCCGGCATGCCACCTCAAATGCATCCGCAAATGATGCATGGCCCACCACATCACATGGGTGTGCCAATGCAGGTGCCCGTTATGATGCCGCAACAGTATGCCACCCTGCAATCATCAACTTCTACGAAAAAGAAGAAGAAGGATAAGAAAAGCACAGGCATTCCGGTAGGTATGCCCATTGTACCACCGATCTATGCTTATCATCATGCACAGGCTATGGGTGGCCCAACACCCCCACCACCTCCACCACAAAGCGTCATGGCTCAGTCGATGATTGGTGAGCCCAGACCTCTAGCAATGTCAAGTCGAAAATTAGCCGCCTCCATGGGTAACGGTCTAGACGATTCGGGCAATTCTGGAGCAGAATCACCTGGTGGCACCGGCATCTACAGAAGAAAGGGCCACTTAAATGAACGCGCATTTAGCTATTCCATTCGACAGGAACATCGCAGCCGCAGTCATGGTTCCTTAGCTAGTCTACAATTCAATCCCCCCGACATGAAGAAAGAACGTGAAATTGCTCAAATGGTAGCCGGTCTAGATCTAAACGATGGACCCGAAGATCCACGTTCTATGGGACCGGCCACACTGCAGCGTAAACAAGCAGCCATGATGAATGGCAATGGTGCCATCTACGGCAACGGTGGCGGACAGGCCATCTATGGCAATGGACCATCGAGTAGTTTTGGCAAACCCAGAAGATAAAATGAAGCGGCCTTAATTTTTGAAATTTGGCAATTAGTGTTGTATGAAGGAGAAAATCAAATCGAATCAATATCAATTTGATTGAGAATATTTTGATTTTGTTCACATCTTATTGTTATCTAGGTTTATCTAAAAAAAAACATTATCTAACACACGCACAGAAATACTTAGGTTTGATATTATTTTAAAATGATTTTGAACACAAATAAGCGCATACACTCAGTTACATATAGAAAGACAGACATTGAAATTATTTAATTTTGCTGAACTTTCAAACCACATACCAAGATAATTGAACTTGATCGCAAAACAGAAACAATTAAATCGAAATCAAATTCAAACAAATATTTCAATTAAATATGTAATTGTCGGTCTATCCGTCAGTAAGTTAGTCTGTCTGTCTGTTGGGTGTGTGTGGCTGTGTATGCGACAGAGAGTGTATGTGAATGTTTATATATTTAGCGATGCTGGTCAATAGAATTGCTTATTATTTCTTTCTTTTTATATCAAATTAAAATAATAATAAAATATTTTTATTTTTTGTATGTATTTAATATAATAATTATTCATTTCTTTTTTTCAATACAATTTGAAACTATTATTTAAATAATTAAGTATGTAATAACATACAAGTCGTTCGTTATTCATCGATTGTATGAAATAAATACATAATTTAATCTAGTTTGATGTAATTTAATCAAAACTATATAATTAATTGTATCACTCATACATATTTAGTACATATAGTATATCAATTATATGAGTGCACGTAGAAAATTCTATTTAAAATGTAACTGAAAGTAAAAAAGATTTATAAATTTAGAAAAATAATTGAAAACTAAAATCATTTAATCTTATGTGCCTTATTAGGTTTATATTAGTAATTTTGCCCGATGTAAAAAATTTTGACAATATCATTTTAAAATTTCATGAGCAACAAGATGCAAAAATTAAAAATAAATAATATTTTAAAATAATACGAGTAATTTGTTAAATATATATTTTAATATACACACTTTTATAAATACATATATACATACATATATAAACTATATATAATTATATATATTAAGTTTATTTGTAGTTACATATTTAGTACGCGTGTATGTTTGTCCATATTAGAATTATTTAGTTTTAATTTATTTAGGTTTTTATATACATATATTTTAAATGCATACGAACAAATTCAATATCTACACAGACATGCATACAATATACAATATAAATTAAATAAACTTAAAAATATAACCATTAAAAGAGCCTATTTTAAAAATGTACTATTTATATTAAACAAATAAAATACATAAATGATTATCTTCCAATCTTAATAATGTTGTATGTAACAAAGTAATAAATAACTGATTAATTAAATAAATAAATATGTTTAAAACTTGTATGTATTTCAAAAATGCCGGTGTTTTATTTTGTTGTAATCCATTCTCCTTAATTACACTAGTTTACATATGATGTTAAACACATATCGCTTTGTTATTTAATGGTAAATATTGAAGAAATCCAGTACTCCAAACTTTTATTTATATTTATTAGGAAAGAAAATAACATTAAAATTTTAAAAAATGTTCAGTTGTCTCCCTCACCATACTGCACAGTAGGTATTTTGACCTACTTTTTAGGCCATAATTAATTTCAGCCAAAGTTATGAACGGATATGACTGAAATTTGGAATTTAGGAGTTTTTCATGAGCACGTAGAGCTGGGTTTTTTGATTTTTGTAATACTGAATATTTTTATGGTTGCCACCATATGAAAAAAAGTAAAAAAAACTGAATATCTCGAAAATTAAATGATTTTTTTTTTTAAATTCGGCACGATGAAAATACACAAAATGACATATAAGCCATTCAGACAAAATCTTTTTTGAAAAAGTCGTTAATTTTCCGTGAGCCTTTTGCCACCTTAACGATCAGTTTTTACAAAAAGTTTGTCTATTTTGCTAACGAAGCTAAATTACTAACGAAGCTGTTTTGAAACATTATTTAAATAAATTTCACTGATAATAAAATTGTAAACAGCATAGATTTTTTTTAATTATTTTTTTCATATTTGAAAGTTCGCTATATTTTAAGCTGATTTTGATATAAATCAAAAATCGACAAAATCGAAACGAAAAATAACAAAAACTAAATTCAGAATTCTTTTAACACATTTCATCAATGAAAAACAGGGCAGTCCACGGCCAACATTATCAAAAGCTTATGCGAAGTTAATATTTATGGAAAAAGTCATTAATTTGAGGTTAAGTTAGAATTACACGTTTTGTTAACAAAAACAGTAACGCCCAAAATATTTTGTTTTTTTTAATTACTTTCTATCCCCTCTCTTTATCGTATTATGCACGATTTCCTTCTATTTTTTTAATAACTGAGAAAGGAACGTTTTAATTCATATCAAAATTACACTTTAGTGCTGCACTTTGAACAATGCTTGCAAATGTTTAATTCGACTGCCCATAAATTAGCTGATATTTGTTTTTTACAAATACCAAATATGCAGTTATTTGCTTTGATTTATGCTTAATCAAACGTCATTAACAAAAACATTATAATTGTTAGTGCAAAAAATTATTTTTGGCCAAGATATTGGGTCAGATTACCTACTGTGCACTGCAACAATAGTCCCTAGCATAATATGTTGATCAAAACCTTATAATTCCGTTTCAGAAGAAAAGTGGTAATAAATCTGTCTCTTCTAAACAACGGGGCGATTGCAAAATTATGTACAAGCAAATCGTACAAGAGGAAATAAGCATTCAGAAAATTAAACTTATGAATGGAATACTAGGGAGATACTGGCTGTCAAAGTTGACCACCTATGGTTTGAAAATCTTAGCAAAGCTCGTAACTTGTGCAAATACGGATAGATATTAAATGGATTTTAGTTATAAAGCAAATAGGATAATGAACCAAATTTATTATTTACCCAAAGTTTTGCAAGCAAATGATGTGTAAACAAGATTTTCTACACAGTAATGCGGGTAAAATATGACTGACTAGTGATTTGTCGTTGGATGATCGAAAAAAGACGTAACTTTGTTATTTTTCAATCAAAGTTATTTCAAATGCTTAAAAACTATTATATAAATAGCACATTTTTTTTAAGAAATCGAGAAATGTATCATTATTTACTAATGTATTTTAGTATTAGGGGATTTCATATCAAGTGAACCAACTTTTGAAATCGATGTCTTCCGATCGGTATGAAATTAGGTTAGTCCTATTGGATAGTAATTCAAACACAATTTTTCAACAAGATCGATCGAGAACTCTTTGATTTCTTGGCCAAACAGGTGCTTTTCTCAGGTGTTTTTTCTCTCGAACACGGCGGTGGATCCATCATGATATGGAGGTGTTTCTCTTCTTCTGGTATCGGTCCAGTAAATATGCGTCCAGGAATACCTAAAATTTTGGCTAAGCATATTGTTTCCATTTGCTGAGGAAGAGTTGCCCTTCAGATGGGAGTATCAGCAGGACAATCATCCGAAGCACCCCTCAAAATTGGCAAAGAACTGGTTTGCTGTCAAAAAAGTATCTCTTATGGAATGGCCTTCGCAGTCACCGGACCTAAACCCAATAGAACTCCTTTAGGGAGTGCTCAAGAGGAAGCTGGAGGGTTTCAGTAATAAAAATAAGGACGAATTGTGGTAAAAAATCCAGGAAGAGCTGTTTTCTATTAAAAAGGACGTTTGCGCAAAAAAATTGTTGAATCCATGAGTCGCAGATGCAACGAAGTTGTGTAAAATCAAAGGTAGAGCAACAAAATATTAATATAAAATAATTTTATACAAAAAATTAAAAGGTGTGCCTCTAAAAATTTAATCCTTTTTCGCGTTTCTATTATTTTTTCCAGAAAAAATATTGACGCTTTACATTGTTAGTCATATAATGTATTTAAATATAAATGAAAAGAAGAATGATTATGTTTTTTCTTATGTTCTATATCTGATAAACAAAACTGCATATAAATTTTGAAAAGAGCACTCGTTTCCACTATATTTTCCAACACTGTGTCCCTTATAAGCCAAAAAAATAAATTTCTATAATGATATTATTTTTTCTATAATAAAAAAGTGTCAATTTCAATAGTGCTGATCAAAATTAGATTTTTATAAGAAACTAACTTTAAGATATTGTATTGTGTATTAGAAAATAGTATTACTAAGCCATTTAGAAGAATGTTCACAATTTTGTTAAATTTTTACCATACATTTTTTAAACGGCAAAATATTGTATTTATAACTGATTTTTTCCTTTAATAACGTAATTAATATTTTATTGAGGATTTTTGAAGAATAAAACAGATTTTAACCCTTTAGTTTACTTTTAATTTATAAAACTTAAAAAATAACTTGAATGATTCAGTTTATTTATTTCTGAAAAACATTAAAATTAGCCCCATTCATATTGAATGTGTTTTTCGTTATTTTACAAGTTTAGAATCATTTTAACCCCAAGTGCTATTAAGGGTTAATTTTAAGTTTTGTGCTGTTATTGTAAATACAAGACTTTTTGTTATACGTTTCCATAAGAAATTCGAAATATTGAAAAATTCGTCTTTGACCTTCACGATTTAAGGGTTAACGTTAGCTAGTGGCCTGAGACACGTTAATAGCCTGGGGAATTTTTAATAACTTTAACAATTTTCAACCAATTTTTGTCTTTTTTATCTAATTATAACGACAATTACGTACACATTTCGATTCTTTTAAATTAAATTGCACAAGTAATTATTTAAAGACAAAATTTTTACAAAAACTGAAAAAGTAGCATTTTTCCTCGTAAATGCATATTTAACTATAGATTTATATATATATGGGGCATTTCATGTCAAGTGAACCATCTTTTGAAATCGATGTCTTCCGATCGGGATGAAATTTGCAACGCGGTTAGTTCAATTTTTCAACAGGATCGGTCGAGAACTCTCTGAGTTAGAGGGGGTAAAAATTTGACATTTTGGCCAAGCAGGTGTTTTTTCTTATCCTATTCTTCTTAGTAAAATGTGTCCCAAATAGCTTAGATAGCTCTTTCTTGAATCTTTCGAAAAAGTATATTTAAAAAAAAATAAAAAATTTTTAATATTTTTTTTCCGAAATCAAAAACTTTTTTGACTTTTTTTTTAAAATGGGCCATTTTTTCTTAAAATAGAGCTTAGATATTTTCCTTGAAGACCTATTTGGTCGCTTAGTGGGATGCGATTGGGATATCTATCAAAATAAATATTTTGTAACTCAAGAAATACAATTCTTTAAATTTTTATGCAAAATCGAATTTTTCCAATATGGGTTGTTTTTTTAAACATTTTTTTTTTTGCTCAAAGAAAAGCTTAATGTGCTGTTTATCTATAGCGAACGAGTACTTTGAGTGGAAATTTAACATGTGTTTTGTTATTGTAACAAAAACAAAATACATATAAAACGTCCACTCAAAGCACTCGTTCGCTATAGACATAAGTCTTTTCCTTTAAGGTCTATTTTTTCGCTTAGTGGGATGTGAGTGGGATATCTATCAAAATAACTATTTTGTAACTCAAGACATACAATTATTGACTTTTTTTTGCACATTCGAACTTTTTTTCAAAATGGGACCTTTCTTAATTTTTTTTTTGCTAAAAAGAAAACTTAGTTGATTTCCTTTAAGTCCTATTTGATCGCTTAGTGGGATGCGAGTGGGATAAATATCAAAATAAATGTTTTGTAGCTAAGGATATAAAATTTTTGATTTTTTTGGTAAAATCAAAAACTTTTTTGACTTTTTTTTAAATGGGTCCTTTTTTAAATTTTTTTTGCTGTAAAGAAAAAATTGGAAAAAAGGGCCCATAATGAAAAAAGTTCGATTTTGCAAAAAAAAAAAGTCAAAATTTTTATGTCTTGAGTTACAAAATAGTTATTTTGATAAGGGACCAAAATTCTTGAAGGACCCAAGCTTTTTTTGGAGCTAAAAAAAAATTTAAAAAGGGCCAATTTTGAAAAAAAAGTCAACAAAGTTTTTAATTTCGCATCCCACTAAGCGATCAAATAGGTCTTCAGGGAAAATATCTAAGCTTTATTTTAAGAAAAAAAGGGCCCATTTAAAAAAAAAAGTCAAAAAAGTTTTTGATTTTCGAAAAAAAATATTAAATTTTTTTTATTTTTTTTAAATATTTTTTTTCGAAATACTGAAGAAAGAGCTACACACAAAAAAATCCATATGTTATATTTCCTAAGAATAGAGTATAAATTTAACTAAGCGCAAGGGTAGAATGGCATTTACAAAGTTTCTTAGTTAATATAACTAAAATTTTAGATAATTTCATACATACCCTTTTGCACCAAAAATATTTTCAATTGACAATAAAATAAACAAAAACAACATCGAAAAAGATACCAAACATCAAATAACTAATTCCAATAGTTATATTAACATAGTTTTTAGGTAAAGTGTATTGTTTGAATTACCTATTGGCATAGATAATAAAACTTAGTTTTTAGTTTTCATATAAAAAGAAATTAACTATTTAAGCTTAGTTAATATAGCCTCGATTATTTGTTTGTGTGTATCTAAGCTATTTGGGACACATTTTGCTAAGAAGAATATTTAATAAGATACATGGATAAGAAAAAACACCTGCTTGGCCAAAATTGACCCCCTCTAACTCAGAAAGTTCTCGACCGATCTTGTTAAGGACATCGATTTCAAAAGTTGGTTCACTTGACATGAAATGCCCTATATGCGTTTCAAAATTAAAAAAAAATATAAAATTTGGGACACTCTAATGTACATTGTACATAAATGCTCTAAATTTATAAGAGAACTATTTGCAATTGGAAATGGAGATTGCGCGCATTTATTAACAAACAATCACTTTCATAAGTACAACTGAATGCAGTGGAGTGATGAGAAACCAATTGACCTAAAATGCAGAATATGAATTGGCCACAAAAAAAGGTTAAAATAATAATTTATTTAGCGTATAAATTGTGTTGTATAAACAGTTTAATCGTGGATCTTGATAATTGAACATTACGAGTGCATATCGGTATAAATACCTTGCATGGAAGTATTTATTTATGTACATGTCTCCACATTGAGTCCCTCCAGGTTAATCATTTCTTGTTTCTTGTCTTTATTATTAAACGATCACCTGACCATTCCAAAAGAAACCCATTTAGGCAACAACAACAAGAATATGTTAAATAAACTACAACAACAAGTAACTTTTGACTGGTTATTTTGACCTGAAAATTATGTTTCAAAACATGTTTGTTTATAGATTCACTCACAAAAATGTTTAAAGTTTCATTGCAGGCAACTTGGTCGATCGATCGGTCGGCCGACCGTGTTGTTCAGTCAGTTTGGTATGTTGGCTGGTTAGTTGGTTGGCATGCAAGGAATTATGCTGATGAAAAACGATCGCGACTTTAGAGAAAAATTGCGTAAGATACAAAATGCACACACATATTCAATTGAAAATACCTACTTATACTCATACTTTTACAAGCTCATAGATATAAATTGCGAGTATAAATAAATTTTTATCTACAGATGCATGTATATATGTATAAAAAATATTAAAAATACATGAAATGCATATTTTCAATGAAAATATGCGTATGTAGCATGTTTTGTCGGTTTAATGCGATTAAAAATAAAAGAAAAACTACTTTAAAAATCTTAAAACAACAACGAAATCTTAAGTAATGACTACCTGTGTCTGACTGGCCGGTTAAGAGTTTTAGCCATCAATTGTAAGTTAAAGTTGAATTACAGTGAAGTTTTCGGTTATTTCTCCCATTTACACCCTATATCATACAGTTAAGAAGTAGAAGTACTGTTGGCTTTTGTATGAGTTTTAGCTATTAGATATTATATATATAGGTTAGAAGCGAGATCACTTGCAACAGTGACACATTCGCCACTCCCTTTATTTCATAAATGAAAACATTACCGATTGCGAATTTTGTTGTAGAAATACCACTCAAACTATTCAATCAATATCATCTTATGGTCCGATCAAAACTTTTCAAAACTAACTCGAGACATTTTTTGTCAAATTGTATATCTAAACATCAGACCCCGTTAACATTCCGTTACTCTCGGTCACAATTCGCATTGTATCTGTCAACATTGATAGGGTGTGTAATAATTGAACTAAATAAACATTTATGCGTTTATATATTGTATTATTTGCTCACATGTTTTTTTTTCACCAGTATTTGTTGAGAAGAAAGAAAGCCTACTTTTATGCAACCATAATTTGTTAAACTATAAGTATTTTCCAGTTTTTCCACATGTTTTTTTTTTCATTTCATTCGTTTTTATTATTTTTGTTTTTATTGAATGTGGCGCAATCAAAACTTTTTCGCAAAAATGTGCGTAGTTTTTGAACAAAATGCATTAACGAGTATTTATGCTTTTAACTCTATTAAATTTGTTTTTTTCTTTTTGTTGTTGTGTATGAGATAATTTATGGAATAATGACATTTTTAGGTTATTAATATGAATAATTTGAAAGAGTTTCCGTTATTATTTATTTTAGTTATTTGTTTATTTTAAAAATTGTCAAGTTATTAAATTATGGAATAAATTAAATTTGAAACAATGAACAAATGCGTCCGGATAAATTAAATATCACTCTTAATCAAGCAGTTGAAAAACATAATAAGTTAATATCAGGTTTGAAAACATAACATTTTATAAACATTTAACCACCTTCTGAACATTAATATTGATTCGCATTAATTATTAATTCGCACAGTTAAGTAAATGCACAAACACATACAATACTTGGGTTATTTTTAACATTGAGGTATGTAAAGTACGAAAATGTATGTATGTTTACATTGCTATCGGACTGATTAAGTTATATTTGTTTCACCATTGCGTAGCTGTCCGTTCAGTGACGGATTTTGGCCTGACACCCTTTCCGATTATACCGAAGTGATTAGGGTGGGTCGATGTTTTTCACGACAAATCGTATAGCGGAAACGCATTCTACAGAAAATTCTAAGAAATTTTCCCCAAAAAACCATATGTAGGGTAGAAGGGGGACCATATCCACTTTTTTTGAGGCGTTCTCAAATTAAAACCACAATACATATTCTTAATTTTGTTCTTGTTTCGGATACTTATATATGTTGGCTTAAATTTTGATCATTTCAATCTTGCCTATCTCATCTTAATATACATATTTTTTAACATTTCTAGACTGACCAAAAACGGCGAAACCACCCCACCCATGCACAGTGCGGCCAAAGGCACCTTTGTCCGGCCAAAAGTCGAAAAATGTATAAAATGATCCACAAATTTGTATATGGGGGTTTTTGGGGTCGCTGATTACGAATCCGTTATCAGAATTAGCAAATTCAAAATGGCCGACCTAATATGGCGTCATTTCATACGAAAAAAAATTAAATGAATTTGCTAATTGATTAAAAGTTTTTGTTTTGATATTATTAGGGTATATAATTGAAAATTTATTAAAAGTTAACAAATGGTGAAATGCAATATGGCGATGTTAGAGTGCATACGTATTTGTGTAGCTCTACCTTAGTTCACGTTTTCGAGAGTTTACTGTATATTTATATATATAAATGTGGTGTTGTATTTGTTGAAAAGAAGAATGTACCTAATTTACTCCTACATTTATACTTGTATACTACTTGTAATAATTTGTATTTATAGTAGTCTTTAAATAATTTGTAAATTTAATTTTTTATTTTTCAATTCAGTCTGTTCAATAAATTTATCACAATAGTATTTTATGTTATTTTATGTACATTAAAGCGTACCACCTTACAAGCAAAAAAATGCACCGTAAACCCTCTAGTAAGTATTTTTGCAAGGCAGTTATCAAAAAAAAAACGTAGGAACGTAGGGCAACTTGCAAATATGTGCAGCTGAATTTAATTTTATTTGTTAAATAATACTTTGACTTATTACCTCCAATAGCTTAGAGAGCAGGAAAAAGCTTGAAAAAATTTCACTCAATCACATCAATTTTGTTTAACAAATTAATAATAAAAAATAGTCCTTACATATCACTTTCTAACAATTTACTATTTGGAAATTTACATTCAGATTTTGATTTTACGTATTATACTTAACTTCAGCTGTAGAATCCATTTTGTTTCGTTTGATTTGCTTGATTACAAAAACTTTGACACGTGTTTAACGGAAACTCCTACTAGTCGATCTTTCCTACGGTAGTGCCATTCGTGTGAAGACCTCATTCAAACTGAAATTATGAAGGGCATTTGAGGCAAGGGACCTTACTATGATAATTTGTTATCTCCTAGAGCATTTCTTTAACCAACACAATGACAAAAAACCCCCAACTAAAAACTTGTTTTTTCTACTTTTGGCCGGACAAAGGTGCATTTGGCCGCACTGTGCCATGGGGTAAATACGCCAGAGGAATGGGGCAGATTTGTCATTTGTAAAATAAGACAAAAAAATCAAAAAATATAATCGTATATTACTGTTTCATACCTTAATTCACAAAACAAAGTATAATAAACTAGATATTTATTGTTTATTTCACACATAGCTGTAACTTGTGAATAAAATACAAAATATAAATATTTTTTATATTATTTTAGTTTTTGTTTCCAATTATAAATATTTATTTTCCAAATTATTTATTAGTTAAATAAAGTATTTGTATAATTTATTAATAATATTTACAGTTAAATTTATGCATATTTATATCTCTTAAAACCAAATAAATTATAAACAAAAAATTACTGAATAGAAATAATTCTAATAAAACTTTAGAAATATTTTTATTTCTCACAAATTTCAAACAAATAAATTTATTTTTCCAAAAATTACTGAATAGAAATAATTCTAATGAATGTTAAAGAATATTTTTATTTCACAATAATACTGATGTAAAATGTCTTCTGATTGCATTCTAAGTTGAAAAAGTAATTTTCGAAACGAATTACAAATTTTTTCAGATTTAACTTGTTTTTTCTTAGTTTGGGAATGGAAAAATTCCGGGAAATTGGAACCCTAGTTCTCTGATATCTAATATTCTATTTTTAAAAACTACTACTTAATCATTGATTATCACTAGAATATGGACACAGATTAATGGTTTCAATTGGAGGTTTATTATTAATTTAAATTGTGAAGAACAAAATTCATTAATTATTTTTAAAAACTGTTTTTAAAGTAACTAGTTGTTCAAAATGATCTTCTTACATGGCATTCCTCGTTGAATTATTTTTGAGCATTGTTTTTGTTTATTTATAGCAAACGAAGGATCTTTTTCATAATCATCGGAAGAAAAATCTTTATCGTCCGAGCTCATTTTCACAAACAAAAATAATTTTTTATAAAATTGTTCAAAAATTTGTTGTTAAAATATTTGACCTTATTTTCACAAATAAAATTATTCAAAGAAAATTTCCATGAATAAAAATATTTTAAAATTTTTTGTTGAATATTTTAATATTTTTTTTTTGGAGAAATAAAATTATTCAAAGAAAATTGCTTTGAATAAATCTATCAACAAATTTTCGAATAAGTAAAATAATATTTTCTTCATAACTAGCTGAATAAACTAAATTAATATTTAATTTTTACTATAAAAATATAATTTGAAAATAATTACATGTTTTCATATTGATTAGAATATTTTAAAATCTATTCATTATATAATAAATAAAATACAACTTATTGTTACTAAAATACAAATACTATTACCCCCAGTAACACGAAGTCTGGTTATGTGCTAACTAATAGCTATACTGACAGTTTTCATATAAAAATAATTTTAACCGACAGTATAACTGTTATTTAACGCCTAACCAAGTTTCGTGTTAATTTGGGTTAGTATAATTTTATAAATGTTTATTCAAAACTTTTAAGTATAATTTATTTAATATCGTATTCTATTGAAATCAAATAATATTTAATGCTTTATATTCTAAATTTTGAATAACATAGAATGATTTCAATATAAATTTATTTTTTTAAATATAACTAAAATTCAAAAATAATTAAGTTTTTGGAAATATTTTGAATAAAAATATTCACAATTTACAGCTATGATTTCACATAACTTAGCAAAAGAAATTTAAACAAATTGTGTTGATTTTTCTACATTTTATCAACATTTTGCTCTAAATTACAGGGATTCCATGTATCTGGTTTTTTATTGGATAAAATCCAAATTGAGCAAGATAGGATTTGATTTTAGACCTATGGTTTCTTGAGGAAACTTTCTTAGAATTTTACGTAGATTGCGTTTCTGCTAGACGATTTTTTACTTTTTGATCGTCCATACAAATCGACCCAGCCTAATGCATACATACAAAAAAAAACTATTTCCTAAAATGTTTCAATTCAAATATTTATCACATAGAGAACTGGTTTCAATTATCTCATAACTGAATGAAGTATTCATGTGCTTAAAAAAACAATATGTTTTAATGTTGTCTACTGAATTTTGAGTTTTGCATTTGATAATTTTTATAATTGAATAACTATTTACATGATTGTGCAACCATATATATGATTTCAGTAAGCAAGTATATGTTTGTGATAACCGGAAATATGCTCTAAAAAAAGCGTTTTAAGCGCTTTAAATATGCAGTAAAAACTTTAAAATATGCTCTTAAAATTTATTGCAATAAATTACAAAATATTGACTTAAATTTTCAAATAAAAATCGTTGTCTATTGGATCTGAAAAAATGTTTATACATAGAAAATGTTTTTTCGACATCAACTGATGTTATAGGAGCAAATTTAATAGACAATATTTCTTTAACACTTAGAACGGTTAAGTTTGAATTAGAACTAAAATTTGATATTTAGATGGCGCTATTATTTATATTAAAAAAGCCATCTATTTTTCAATTTTGAATTTTGAAAACAAAGGAAGTAAAAACCTGTATCAAAATTTTTTATTTCTCATAAATGTGGATAACAGATGAGATCCCTGAAGTTTTTATATATAAAGTATACCGATCGACTTAGAATCACTTTCTGAGTCGATTAAGCGATGTCCGTCCGTCCGTCCGTCCGTCCGTCTGGTCGGCTGGCTGGCTGGCTGTCCATGTAAACCTTGTGCGCAGAGTACAGGTCGCAATTTTGAAGATATTTCGATCAAATTTGGTACATATTGTTTTTTCGGCTCAAGGACCAAGCCTATTGAAACTGGCTGAAATCGGTCCACTATTTCACCTAGCCCCCATACAAATGTCCTCCCGAAATTGGACTTTATCGGTCATAAATGTTTAATTTATATATGTATCTCCACAAATTCCGCTCCAAATAAGTTTTATATACACAAAATTCATGTCACCAAATTTTGTTACGATCGGTCCATAATTAGTCATAGCTCCCATATAGACCCGCTTCCGGAAATCACTTTAACGTGCATAAATCGCTTAAAAATGTTGGTAAACACACAAAATTCAACATAGTTAACTTTAATATAGACATAAATCACACGACCTAATTTCATGGTGATCGGTCCATAATTGAAATTTTAAAAGAAAAAATGTCTTTGTTCTTTTACTTAGTGTAGGGTATTATATGGTCGGGCTTGACCGACCATACTTTCTTACTTGTTTTTATTGCAGATTACTCTTTTCCTAAAGAATAACATGCATCATGTCTAGCTGGACAGCGAGTTTGAGAGAGACTTTTGAGTCTTAAATTTGTCCGCTGCACCAATATCTACCAAGAATGTGTAGACTGCATTATCATATGATTCACCACGGCAATTCATTATGACCAAACCATTTTTTCTAAAAAAATTTAACATGGCAATTTCAATAGCTTTTTGCTTTGAGATCAGTATTTAGTAAAAATTCTTAAAATCTATCAACGGTTTCACCATTTTCATCTAATAATTATAGGAAGCTGATCAACATGTGTGGAATATACAATGATACCAAAATACTTAGCCAATTGCACTGCAGTAGAAATGTATTGTATTTACTTTATCAAGATTATAACTTCTTCGTAGATTGTTTTAGATAAAATTCCATGATGAGCATAACATTTTAAATGTTCAGAAAAAAATGGATCAAATGCGACAATTCGGTGATCACCAATTTGTTCAGAATGTCCTTAAAATGGCATTCCTCTTATTGCGAGTGATTTAACAATTGCAACTAGTTGTTCTGTATAAAGTTTTTCTCCAATATGAAGTTTCTTTATCGCGCTGTTTTATTAGACGTTGATTAACACGACCTTGATCTACTGCTCCAGATGTAAAGTTGTATATTAGTTTAATTAGTGAAAGTCTGAATATTCTTGAGCTTCAATGCGTGCATTTGAGTTTATCCATGCACTAAATCCATTGCCGGTAAAAGCATTAATTTCACCGCTTTTAACAAATAACAAACAAGAAATACAAAATATAGACCCTTCAGTTTCTGAATAAATCAATCACTCACGGTGTTGAATCTCTCCATTTTTTAAAGTACTTTGAAATAAGTGTTTTGAAAAATACGTCGTTTAATCATTGTAAATCTTTTTGGAATTTGTAAAGTTATTTAGTTGTGAGCCGCGGCGCGCCGTTTAAACTTAAAATCGCACAGTGGGACAGAATTGAAATTTTTGGGAAATAAATCTGGCATTTGTAAATGGCTGGTCCGATAGGGATTAAAAAATAGCCAAGGAGTATTCGAGTTTAAGTTATTAAAATGGGCCCTACAAATGCTCCAGGGGCGGCGCTATGGGGGCTCAAAGTAAGGTACCTTCGACATGTAAAATTTTTAAACACGTGCCATTTTTTTGTTTCCCATCCGATTTCAAAGACTTTTATATTTTTAAAAAGCGCTCGGCTAGGTCTTGAAAAAATGTGCTATTTATCTTTTATAATTTCCTAGTTATAGGCATTTCAAAATTGAAATTTTAAAATTTTGCCATAAATTGGTCCGCTCTTTTAAAAATATATGTTGCGGTTTTGGACCGAATGGACTCGAATTTGTTTTGTTAGTTAGACAACTAAATTACCAATCGGATGGGAAACAAAAAAATGGCACGTGTTTAAAAATTTTACATGTCGAAGGTACCCTATTTTAAGCCCCCAAAGCGCCGCCACTGGAGCATTTGTAGGGCCCATTTTAATAACTTAAACACGAATGATCCTTGGCTAGAAATGCCAGATTTATTTCCAAAAAATTTCAATTCTGTCCCACTGTGCGATTGTAAGTTTAAACGGCGCGCCGCGGCGCACAACTAAATAACTTTACAAATTTCAAAAATTCCAAAAAATTTCGATTCTGCCCCACAATCTCGTGTTTCTTCATTTATATTCTACAAAAATACCCTCCCCACTATGGCGGTGTAGGGTATAAAAAGTGATCACTATTAATCTTTATAACATCAGTTCTAATAAAACTGTCATTTAATAAGTTCGCTGAAACTCTTATTCAGCGAACTTGTTAAGTTACAATGTATTTCTTCGATACTTTTTGCTGAATTCCTTTCTAACTCCTGCTAAATAAAATATTGTATTACAACCATACGAATAATTATTACTAAATACTTACTGCAGATGAACATGATGGTTGTTTGAAGCACAATAAATCAAAGTGGAATTGCTATCACTTGTAATAAAAAAACCTATCTTTACATGGTTTCATTTTGGTTGTATATTATTCGAAATACAAAAAGTAGATCACAAGATTCTACTCTCCGGTCACTCATTCATGGAGTGTGACTAATATTTTGGAATAAGCAAAGAAATGTCTGCCAAAATGTATGTGGGGTTCATATTATGAGAAGTTTGAGGCAAATTTCAGTGAAAGATTTCATAACATCAATGAAAAATTAAAACCCCTGCAAGTACTATTCTTAAATAGTGTAAAAGAGACCCGAAAATGCAATGTCTACATTTTGAGAAGGTTGACCTTAACAAGCATATAATTTTAACATGAGCTTTCAATATTTGCCAACTTCTTACAATAGTTCTTCATCATATCCATCATATTTTTATCAAAAATGTAAATAAAATGTCTAATATTAATTGGGTTTATTTCAGTAGTATTTTTGGAATTGAAATTTTGTGTTTATTAAGTATGAATTACTACTGTCGTCATACAAAAAATACATTTTTTGGCTGTAGCTCAATTACTATTGTCAAAGCATAAATTGAAAACGAAAATGAAAATAAACATTGAAGTCAAAGTCGGTTCATAACTTTGTAAACAACATTCCAAGGTACCTATGAGTATAAAAATTTACATACATTAATAAGCATATATACGAGTATGTTTCTTTATGAATAAATATTTATATATACGAAGAATATGTACAGAGTATTTGTGTTTTAATGTACTATAAATATCTGTTAAACAGCAAATTGTCTATCAATCTATGCCAAACTTATCTATCTGTCACGTCTCAGGTTTTGAATATTGTACGACAAATATTATAAATACTCGCACTACTACGAGTAGTAGAGGAATTCATTTCAATATTTTCATTATAAATAACAATTATTGTCTTTGGATACAAGTAAATAGTGGATGGATTTAGTTTTTTTTTAATGCGAATAATTTGCATTGGCTCCTCTGACGTGGGTTGCATGTTTTGCATTAATTACAAATATAATCAACCGCTGTTGTTCATTGACTCTAAAAGTTCGCTGTTAAATTTGAACCAGCACAGCTACAATTGAATTTTATTATGCCTTGATGAAGTATTCTGAGTTTGTCATTAAGTGTGTAACGCATGCAAAAAATTAACCCAATACTGCAGCCGTAAGGGTAGAGGGTATAACTGATTCGTTATAGCCGATAAAAACACTCTTACTTACATAAAAAAAATGTATTACGGCAAATAGTCAAGCAGCCAGGCATTTATACATTGGTGACAACATAGATACATAAATATTTTCTGTTTTCATTTGTCTATTGTTTTTATTTTTTGTTTCATTTTATTTTGTCATGTCTTTGAAATATTTCCACATTCTAGATTCAGACAAGGATTATAATTGTTGCTCATAAAATAGCATTCTGTGTATGTGGGCTTGTTCTTTACAAAGTTATTTTCAAAACAACACATATTATAAAAATTCGTTTTGGGTTTTTATTTATTATAAAAAAAAGGTGCACTCAATTAGTTATTTAAGTTAATTTTAGCTTAAATAATTCCTCAATATTTTTTGCATTAAATTAAAAGTTCAACACATATGCATACATACACCCCCCCTCGTTCAAAAAAAGTTAATTTTCGATAATTCAAAAAAACATGGATTGTTAGGTCCTATAGAACCAATACCAATATTTTGAAGGTACGATTCTAAACTACTTCTGTATTTAATGGTTTTGAAATTATCGTTTGTTTCTCAAATTATATTTACTAAAGAAATACGCACTTATCGATCATTTAATTCATAAAAGAGTTAGTTTATTCGCTTTTAATCATCTTGATATCCTGTTCGAAAAATTCGTAAAAATCAATTTAATGTTTTTAGATATGGCGGGCCTACTGAGGATCGAAATTTATTTTTAATTTAATATCAGCTATATTGGCGATAAAATTCTAAATAAAATAAAAAAAAAACTTTCTTGTATTTTTTACGTTTTTCCCAAAAGCCCATATATTTTTTCTTTTATAGAAAAAAAATTAATTCGGGACTATATACAATTTTTATATGATCCGGATAGATAACTTAATGCAAAAACGTGTAAAGAAAAATTTGGCTCACTTAAGTGGACATATCACCCCCCAGTCCTATCCAAACTAGGCCAATTTTAAAAAAAAAATTCTGTTTGAGTAAAAAATTCTAAAAAGTCAAAGCACCGATCCACGAAAAATCTCCATATTTGTCTAACTCCATATGTTTCTTAAATACCTCTAAGTATTTTTACTATTACACGGTAAATAAAGTCATAGTAGGCACTTTTCTAAAAAAAACTTTTTGGAACACATTTTCTCCGTTTTAGGAATTTCGGTATTTGAAAATAAAAAATTTCAAAATTTCTAATGCCATTGATTTAACGACATTTAAGTCTATATTGGTTCCAAATTTGTTATGATATCTTTAAGTGTTAAAATTTTACATTAATTAAAATTTTATATTTTTATTCATGGAAAATCACCGTATGAAAATCTTTTATGTTTTTAAGGTAAATGAAGTCCCATAATTTTATAAAATTATTTAATTTTACTAAAATACCAATCCTCAAGTCATAATGTTTTTATCAATATCAAATACTTATAAAAAAGCCTTTAGTTACACCTCAGAAGTTCCACAAACCTTGCCCCATTTGACAAGTTTGTACGTTTTTTCATATAATGCGTATTTTTTGTAGATCTTCTCAAGGACTATTTATATTCAAAATTTCAGCTCATTCGGATCATAAATGGATTTTTGGCGATTTTTTTAAAAAAAATTAAGACTCGTGGTGAGGGGCTACCGCGATAGGAAGCTGAACAAACGTAAATCAACTCGAAAACACCTCAGCTCAAATCATGTGAAATTTATTAACAATATCTCCAATACTTCCCAATATACCGAATTATGGAATAAAATTGCAATACATAAAACGTTTTATATTTAGTTAAGTTTATAAAATAATACATTGTATTGATTTAGTTTTTTTAACCAAAAAATTAAGATTTTTGAATCTACAGAAATATTGATGTTCAAAGGATCTTCAAACTTTTGCTCTGATAAAAATTTATTAAATTTCTCATTATATTGTAGCTAAAATTAGCTACAATTATTCAGTAATAATTAAAATGTTTTCCTGATTTAATATCTCAGTTACAGTTTCATTGAGTGTATTTCTAACGTATGTATCCAGCGAATATAAATAATACAAATTTATAGATTTAACTGACAAATAAACATTTTATTGTTCACTAAACAATTAAATAATTTATTCATGAAGTATTATAAAGATGTGTTGCATGTGCTCGTACACTCGAACACGTGCTTTAGTTTATCTTATTTATATTTTATTTTAATCAATGACTATAACCATTATTAATCATAATTAATCTTATAATCTTTTTTTTAAATTATTTTAAGTATCTATGTTCTCTATCAAAATGCACCTATTAATAACACTGTGCAACAAATTGAAACTTTTTGATTGTAGAAGAATAGGGACCCTATAATTCTGAAATGCCAGCTGGTCACCAATACCAACTACAAACATTGCTCTCTTTTAAACAATTTTAACGTTTTTTTTAAATATTCCATGTAAAATGTGTTTTGGAAAAAACGTAAAAAATAGGACCATTTTTATATGTATGTTTCAAATTTGCATGCGTGTAACTATTTATAGGGGCAAGATAACTGTTAGCAAGTTGCATTTATTGTATTCGAAATTTTATTACAAATATAGGTATTATTTAAAAAAAAATGTCGAACCTCCGTAGGCCCGACATATCCCAGGAAAAATTTTGTGAATTTTTGTAATGACCACTAGTTATTTCATGCATTCTTTTGTAAGGAGTGGTGGTTACCCAGCACATTATTTTATTTACTAGAATAAGTACTTATTTTTATGCAGGCTGGTAATGAACTTTTGCATTTAGCACAGCTATCTAGTGTGTTTGACTGGAAAACGGGAGGTTAGTGGTTCGCCACCTGTCAAAGCCATTAATTTTTTTGTTCATATCATATTCATTTATATGTTGATGTTAAAACTATTGTTAACTTACAATAAAATAACTCGTACATGGAGCAGTGAGTTAGCAGCTTGACTATCAAACACAAGCAAATATCTTTGCTCCAATTATACTTGCTGGCTTACTAGGTAAGCAAAGTTTTTGCTGGGATGTATCTAAATAACCAAAAAAGATCGAGCAGAATTGAGGAGCCGCAAAACAAAAGGTACTTTTTCGTTCATTTAACATTTTTGGGAAATTGGGTTTTATTTATTTCTCCCCTTAAAAAACTGCATGAACCTGAAAATGGTAACAAGTTTCTTACTTATCAATAGATACATCTAACTTAATCACGAAAAATGTTAAGGATGTTTGATATGAAAACATTTTTATATCGGAAAAAGAACCTTTTGTTAAAAAATGAAGTAAAAAAGTATGTTTTGTTAAAAACAAAATTAAAAAGTACGTTTTTATGCGTTTTTTTTTAAACGATAATATTTTTAATGAATCTTTTTAATCCTGATCTAATATATTATTTTTTATAAAAATACCAAATTTTACAAAAAATGCGAAAAAGTACATTTTGTCCTGCGGCTCCTCAATTAAAAATTTGGAAAAAAAAAAATTTAAAAATTTTTTTTTTTTAGTTTTTAAATTTTAAAAAAAAATTTATGACAAAAAAATTTTTTGATGAAAAAAAATTCGGGTTAAAAAATATTTTTTCCCGATTTTGACCCATTGTAGGTCCAACTTACTATAGCCTTATCTACATCGTTGCAATGGACTTTGAAATATCTATCATTAGATATTCATATTGTCTAAATTAATGACTTAGTAATTAATATATAGATCAAAAATCGAGGTTGTCCCGGTTTTTTGCTCATATCTCCGTTATTTATGGACCGATTTTGCTGATTTTAAATAGCAAACTTCTCGAAAGCATGTCTGACAGAATTATTGAAGATTCGGATCCCGAAGATATCTGGGGTCTTGAGAAAATTGATTTCAAAAGACAGACAGACGGACATGGCTTAATCGACTCCGCTATCTATAAGGATCCAGAATATATATACTTTATAGGGTCG
The DNA here is from genome assembly GCF_958450345.1 of Calliphora vicina. Lineage (NCBI taxonomy): Eukaryota > Metazoa > Arthropoda > Insecta > Diptera > Calliphoridae > Calliphora > Calliphora vicina. The sequence goes on along the minus strand of NC_088780.1, from coordinate 58,973,082 downwards.
GAGAATGTAGAAATTACAAATGGAATGACAAACTTATATATACCCTTCTCAAGAAGGTGAAGGGTATAAAAATAAATAAATATACCTAAATATCTCTTGAAATAAAAGAGATAATGTACATATTTTTTGTAAATCTCCTTAAAGACTACATATTTATATTTTAAATTTCAACTCATTCAGTTCATATTTGGATTTTTGGCGATTTTTTTTTTAAATGTGAGACCCAAGGTGGCGTGTAATTTTCTAATTAAGCGTAAAGAGTATTATTTACAACTTTGGTTTCTTTGATGACCCCCACTGAAATTTTCCGAAAAAAATGTTCGTAGAATATTTTCATCCTTAAGTGTCCTTTTTGAAAGGACTTTTTTTGATTTTCTCGAAAAAAAGAGAGTTAGAGGGTTAAGATCTTTCACAAAAATGATCCCCATAAAATTCCACAATATAAATCTGACAATAAGAAGTTTCTCAGACATTAACTTACAACATTTTTTTCAGTTAGTATAATGCTCCCTTCAATCAAAAAACTAAAACTTTGACCCAATATAAAAAAAATTTCAGACCGCTGGCATATAAGTTTATTCTACAAAAATGATCTACTCAATATGCCCTTTTAGAATTATAGGGTCACTATTCTGTTCCAATCAAAAAGTCTGAATTTGTTGGACAGTGTCAGGACTTTTTACAAAATTCGTTTTGTCGAAATAAAAATAGGCAAAAATCTAAATCTAAAAATACTGTTCTGGTGAATGCTTGGGAGCTTTATATACAATTGACGGTATTATGGACAAACAACACTGAACCAAATATCGCAGGTAACAATAATGAAACAATTCGTTAAATCAACTAAGTTTTTGTTATCAAATCTGCAGAAAATTTATGAAAATTAACGAATTTTCTTTTTCAAATAAGCAAATGCATAAAAGGATGTGATATAAAATTATTAGCTGCTTACCCTTATCTGGTCAAATATTTATCTAATAAGACCTTAACTTTATTTACACCTAGAATTTTCATATATAAATAAGTTTTCCAACTTGCAGTGAAGGAAATATTTTGTTTTGGAAGGTAGATTAAAAATACACTTGGTTGTCCTCATTTACATCTCTTTGCATTCTAAGGTGATTCTAATGTGGGATTATTTTTATTTGAATAATAATCGTTGTGGTCGTTTCTCGGAATGATTTGATGATGTTAGCACTGGTATGAGTATCTGTAAGAATGTCCATGATATAACTAGGTATTCGTTTTGCTCGTATGTAATATATACTATAATATAAATAGAAAAACAAACAATTAACTGGTTTTAGCACAGCACATACTCGTACACAAATAATTTCATTTGTTTGCAGATCATTCAAAGTATTTATTCATATTTGACTTAAATCCATGAAAAAGTAAAACAAATTTCTGACGATCCAATATTTGTTTATACAAAATGTTTTTTATGAAATCAGCAGGGAAAGTTTATATATAAATAACAGATTTAATGTTTTTTAGTATGAATTTTCATTAGAGATTTTAACTGAAACTGAAACCGCGATTTTTCTGCTATTTTAAGCTGAAAAATTCCAAATTTTGAATTAGACAATAAACTAGTCATTATCTTATAAGTTAATTTCTGTATACATAATTGAATATAAAATGCAGACATTACAGTGAATAACACGATTTTAGACCCGGAAACATCCACAATATTCTTCTAATTGTATTAGGGCATTTAGTTAACTGTGAAAGTACAATTTTCTGAAGACATATTTTCAGGTTTTGAAACCGAAACACAGATCAGAGAAAACCGAATATAACAGAAACAGATTGGGTAAAAATGTTTAAAAACGGATTTAATCTCTATAAAACTTTCTATAAACCATAGAAATCTATTATGCTGCAGGGAAAAACAGCAGTCAAGGGTATTGTTTAAATAAGTATTTCATAACACCGTTTTTCATTTCGATTGAGCTATACCCGTCAGTCTGTTGAAAATATGATTGGGCCAAAAGTGGCCTGAGGTATTAAAATATGCAAACATATTCTCTAATGATCATAAAGTTTTGTGTTTGAAAAATCAGATTAACAGAAAATAATTAGAACAGCACATCCTGTTTGTAGAATAATTCGAAATATATTAAACATATCCTGATAAAAATTACAAGGTTTTTTTGCGTCACATGATAATTTTTCACCGTTACCTAATTTCACAAACATCGGCTTTTGTTCTTTTTAATTAAATTCAAACAAAAATAAGTTTATTTCTTGAAGGAATAATTGAATTATGATGATTCAGTAGAAAACAATAATAGGTCTGTTCATTTACTTTCCCAGTAAATACTTGCAACGAGAGAATAAAATCAAAATTTACAAAATTACTCTCTTAAATTCTCAAAAATAGTAAAAAGTAAATGAAAATTTTTCCAGTAACAATTGTTTTATACACACAATTTTATTCCTTTTAAAATGTATAAATTCTCACAATTTCTTCAATTTTATTGAAAATTCTTTTTTTTACATTTTTTCGCCACAAAAATTATATTGTAAATAAATAAACAATAACACAAAATATATGAAATATAAGCTGCTAACTATTACGAGTTCAAAATATAACTTGTAATAGTTTGCAACGAGAGAACACTCTCTAAAATTTATACGCTCTTGATTTTTTCTCCACTTGCAAGTTTTTTGAGTTAATGAACGCTTTTCCGGTCAATCCCGACCATATAATACACTGCACCAAGTAAATGCGCAAAAACATTTTTCTTTTAAAATATCAATAATTTATATTCGTGACTGATTTTCGGAAGTGGGCCTTATTAATTAGGACCGATCACCATGAAATTAGGTCGTGTGATTTATGTCTAAGGAGTGAGATCGAAAAATTCTTAACATACATATATGTTTATAAAAAAGAAACCACTAAACTTACAGCTTTAATTTTTTTTTTATTTGATTGAAATTATTATTACAATTTACAAAAAAAATTATTTTTATAGTTTTAATCACTAGTGATGAAATTTTGAACCTTTTTCGGAAACCCTTCCATTAACGTTTTTATAGTGCTTTCTGTCACTTTGCTCGAACATGTAGTCCATCTCCGTTTAAAATCTACCACACTTTTGGACACCTTTTTTGTACTCTTCAATTCTCTTTTAACAAGAGCCCAATATCTCTCCACTGGCCTTAGCTCCGGGCAGTTTGGAGGATTTGCCTCTCTTGGTACAAATACCACATTATTGTTCTTGTACCACTCAAGGGCTTGTTTGCCATAGTGACAGGATGCCAAGTCAGGCCAAAAATAAGTGGACACATTATGAAGTCTTATGAATGGAAGCAGCCTTTTTTGTAAACATTCCTTGATGTAAATTTCGGTATTTATAGAGCCCGTTGTAACAAATGAGTGGCTTCTTTTGCCGCAACTGCATATTGCTTGCCATACCAAGAACTTTCTGGGAAATTTTGTCTGCTTTTGGGTCCTTAACTTTTCTTCAACATTCCCTCGAGCATCAGCAACATAAAATTTTTGACCTGGAAGTTGCGAAAAATCTGCCAGAACATACGTTTCGTCATCCATTATGCAGCAAGAATATTTTTTTATAAAACTTGACTTCAATTTCCGTGCTCTGTTTTTGGCCTCTAAATTTTTAGTAGCGTTCCTGTCAGGAACTTTTTGAGCCTTGTATGTTTTTAAACCTGCATTAGCTTTAACTTTTCGTACCAAATAGTCCGAGCACTGAGCTAACCGGGCTGCTTTCCTACCGGATGTGTTGGGAGCTCTTTTGAAAATGCGTTCTATTTTTTTGGCTTTAGAAACATCATGTGGACCATTCCTTCTACCTGAACCAGGTTTTCTATCAACTGACAAGTTCTCCCGGTACTGTTTAATAACATTGGAAACAGTTTGACGGCAGACCTTTGTATGCTTGGCCAACTTTTTGTAAGACCAAGTTGGGTTTTGTTGAAAATATTTAATAATTTCAGTACGCACTTTTTTCTGGTCACTCATTTTAATCAGATTAACAAAAAAATTAATATAATTGACATTACACATAATAACTGACATGTTTTTCAAAGGTAACTTGATCAAAAAAAAATTCAAATAATACTTGGGTTAAAAAATGTAATGAAAAACGTGTGTTAAGAATTTTTCGATCTCACTCCTTATATGGAAGTTATTTATGTTGAATTTTGTGTGTATACCAAAATTTTTAAGAGATTTATGCACGTTAAAGTGGGAGCTATGACTAATTATGGACCTATCGTAACAAAATTTGGTGACATGAATTTCGTGTATACATATATAACTTATTTGGAGCGAAATTTTTGTAGATACATATATAAATTAAACATTTACGACCGATAAAGTCCAATTTCAGAAGGACATTTGTATGGGGGCTAGGTGAAATAATGGCCCGATTTCATCCAGATTCAATAGGCTTGGTCCTTGGGTGAAAAAAATTATATGTATCAAATTTGATCGAAATATCTTCAAAATTGCGACCTGTACTTTGCGTACAGGACAACCAGCCAGATGGACGAACGGACGGACATCGTTTAATCGACTCAGAAAGTGATTACAAGTCGATCCACTTTAAGGTGGGTGTTAGATTAATATTTTTGGGCGTTACAAACATCTGCACAAACGCATTATACCCTCCCCACTACGGTGGTGTAGAGTATAAATACACTACAACGGCCAAGGTGAATTCATGTAAGGTGGAGTCAATCAAACTGCTGATTACGTTTTGTCGCTTGTTTGGTTCTAACGTCTGTCAAGGCCAGAGACCCGAGCCGCTGATAAATTTTAAAAGCCGCCGCCGCCGAAAATTTTTTCAGGTTAAGACGGCATGAAAATACCCGACATTTTTGATAAAATTTCCGTAGTTATTCTTTAGTGGGCTCGAGTAAGAGAAAAATCGAATATATAATTTGAATACCCTAGTACATACCTTCTTTTTCTAGTACTTTACACAATAGTCTTGATTGTCCGTACTCCAACTTATACATTTAAGAGTATATATTGTGACATTGTACTCTCCATTTGACTGTTGGTACTATTTACATAACAGATCCTATGCTATACATTATCATTGTAATTAGCAGTTAACCTGAAGAATTAAGTCTTTAAGATCTGTCTAAATGTTGGTAGCTTATTGTGGTAGGTATAACTTGCAACTACCAATTCGTTTGTTCAATCAAATATGGTTTACCTCAAGTTAGTCAGTAAGGTGGGTCAAATTCATTTGCCGTTTTCTCCGTCATTGTCGACAACAGCGACGACGACAACGTCTTTGTCGTCATCGTCTCGCTCACCTGTAACAAACCGTTGAGGTTGATTTTGCATTTCTACTCTCATACTCATGATTATTGTGAGTGGTGAGGTGAGTGTTGCCACTTCATGTGAAATTAGATATATCCTGTGTATACATGTGTAACCCATGTGTAAATTAAAATTGCAATTTATGCCTAATATATATTTTTTTTTGGAATTTTCATAGATTCTTAAATTTATATAACATCGATTGCTATCTTATGAAAATTAGTGAGGTAACGCGCTTGCTTTCACGTATTAAGTATTTTCGTTCTAAAGAATTCCGATGCTGAAGAGTTGAAATACTTCTGGATCAATTCTTTAAGAGATATGGATTTCAAAGCCGCCTGGCTATTCGATACTATAGCGCAAAGTGAATATCTAACGATTTAATCTAATGAGAAAACAAATAATAATAATAAAGGCTTTATTTAAAAGAAAAGAATTTGGTTACTAAGAAAAGATTTTGTCTAAAATTTAAAAAAAAATTAGACTTTTACAAAACAGTTAAAAAATGTTATTTAGTTTTGACGACAAACTTCCTTAATATGTCGAGATATACAAGCTTTTTACAATGAGAAATATCAATCGCTTCCTATCGCTAACTGTTTCTTTGACTTGGAAGGAGTATTTTCTATGTTTTAACGAAACTTTGTTGTCTGGTCTTTCAATTTTGTATTTTTAGCTGAAACAATGCACAATGCTTTAAGCACAGAAAGAAGCTATAACATAAATAGTATGATTTGATATCTTTGATTTAAATCCATAACCACAGAGAAGCATGGAGCGGAAACTAGAAAAAAACACAAACAAATAAATTACTCAAAATAATTACACATATGAGTGTTGTTTTTGTTTTCACATAGTTTTATCTATTAATACATTCTCACCACTTAGGTTTCTGATAACTGAGTTAGGTCTTTGACAGCAGAGTTTCCGTACTTTTTAATTTTGTTTTTAACAAAACGTACATATTTTTACTTTATTTTTTAACAAAATGTTTTTTTTCCGAAATAACAAAAGGTTTTATATCAAACATCCTTAAAATGTGTAGTGTGACTTATGACAGTTAGATGTATCTATTGATAAGTAAGAAACTTGTTACCATTTTAAGGTTCATAAAGTTTTCTAAGGGGGCGAAATAAGTAAAACTCATTTTCCCAAACATTTTAAATGATCAATTATCACAGTTTCAAATTTAATATTTTTTTAATTTTCAAATACAAAAATATTCGAACTGTCGACTTACTTCTCGACAATTGCTAAATATTAAAAAAAAAATAGTTTGTCACTTGCCCATAGATCGACTTTGCCTGACATTTTTAACTCACCAATCTTCTATTTTAAATATGGGCAATTCCATATCATCGTAAGTGTCATTTGTACGCCTATACAGTGGAACAGATTTTGCAAAAATAAGAGTACGTGACAGATTGTTCTCTTATAATAAAACAATATACATATATTCTGTAAATATATGTATGTATGTATACAAAAACTAAAAAAGTGAATAGAAAATCTACATTTGGTTTCAATAAACAATTTGACAATAGCAAAAAAACAATCAGAGTCAAATTCATTTCATACTACAAGCAAAATGGGAGCCTAGTTTTCGACGCAATTTTAGCCTAAAACATTAAAAAATTAAATATAATCAGTTTAAACTATTATTTTTGTCTTCAAAATGTTGTAATATGCTCTAAATACTTTCACATAGTAACATTTTATTATTTTCTTCCATTTAAATCATCTTGAAAAAAAGTTTCAAGGGTTTTTGTGTTTTCAGTCGTGGTAGCGATTCTCGTGGAATTGCCCATATGTATCTGGTATACATAATAGTTTAATTTACATATGTAATTTTTACTTGCTGGCAACACTGGATATGGTGATAAGTATGGGTAGAAGGAATGGCAAAGTTGGTACAATTGTACTTTTTTGTACAAATCGTGCATAAGAAGTTCAATGGTACATCAATGACTTATGTGGTACAATTTATTATATAACTTTGAATATATATTCATAATCGGCCAAGAAATCGCCAATTTATTTAAATATCATAATAAGTTTTACTTCTAATACCTCGAATTTTATACAAATCATTCCGTTGTTCTCATAAAACATATGGACTAAATATTAATTTTAGACAAAATTGGCAAAGAATACGCCCACCTTCCCCATATATATTGAAAATATTTTGTCATATTAATATTTGTTGTTAGTTTACGATTTGAATACCCTCCAATACCAAGAGTAGTGGTATTGGTATATAGGTGTATAGAAACAAAGGCTGCAATGCCCATTTTTGCGTGAACTTATCTAATTACTCCATCTAATTACACTTAATGAATGCTTTTGGTTAGTCAATATGACAATACCAAATCCACAGTTAAACAATATAAATAAATTGTAGAAAACTACAGTGTGCATTGGATATAGTAGCTTTTATTTTAATCTCCTTATGAGATGGTCAGTTCTATCAACAATAAATATTACCATATTTACCAGTTATAGATGCAATTTCTTTATATATTCAAAAAAACGTATGTGTATAAGCTAACTATTATTTGGGTACAAATAATTTATGTCCGTGGGACATTTTTGAAAAAAAAATTTTTCTAAACAAAGTAAAATTTATTTTATATTAAAACTTTTCGGTTTTGGAGCGCGGATCCGCGCCTATACCAAATGCTACTTAATGAAATCTTCTCAATCATAATCATCAAATTTTCTAGTGTCAATTTATTCAATGCACGCAAGTGATTTGTTGATTTTTTTTAAATCTAGAAAAAGAATAAGAGATCTGAAAATAATCTTCTTGCCGTACTCCCAGCATTTGTATTGCCTGATTCTTGTTTTGGTTAATCTTTAAGTAATCCAAATTTTAAAAATTCATCTTGAACATGTTTTTTTAAACTTCTGTTGGTCCGAAATCCAAATCATAACTGATTTTTAGTATGTGTTCCATAAACCGCATTATTGTATGAAACGGTGATAATCCAAATTCATATGCATCAGTACTATCTAATGATTTAATTGACTTGATTTTGTTTGACAAATTATGTGTCTGTCAAAGCCTGGCTGATTTTTCATATATCATTGTTAGTACCAATCATGTCCGTCAATATCGAATGAACGGAATCCTTTTTAAGTTAAAATTTTATTGGTCTTCTGAATTTCGTGGAAGATGAAGTTTAATTTTTCCAAATATACTTTGTTTGCACTGTACTAGTCGAATGCTCTTAGTCTTCCAGATATTTTATCAATCACAACGGTATAATTACACTATAAACAGATCTGTGTCCGAAATATGTTTACTTATAAATTGCTTGTATTTTTTTGTCTGCAAGAACTATCGCATCCCCATTTGCAAAAAAATAAGTTATCTTGCAGTTTCCATATTTCTTCAACTCGTTTATTTGAATTCTTGTAGCAAGCGTACGATCGAGTATAGCTGGTAGTAGTATTTCTGCGGAAATGGGCGTAATTGTAATAGTGTCCTTTGATGGCCAACAGTCGTTTTTAGCAACACTTTGTGATGATATATTGGATACAGATTTGAGCCTTTTCTGTTAATTTCAAATCCGGAAATAATGCTTATGCCTCACTTATGCTACAGTTATCCAATGATTTTAGTGGTCAAATATTTTATTTATAGTTTCTGAGGAGATCCGAAGAGTTAGTTCGCATTCTAACCAGCTTGCAAAGCGCTTATAAAATGTATCTTTTAAATTTTTTAAGAACACATGTAACTTTTCTTGTAAACCCAATTGTAAATTGTATGTAAGTGCTACAGGAATTTAAGTTTACTTTTCTATGAATATAACTTTGAACATCTTCATGGTTTTTATTTCTAAGATACATTGTTCAGTCAATTCTTTATAGCTGAAGCTCTACACATTTTTTTAATAAAAGTTTAAATATTCGATTTTTTAAATTTTATTTTGTTAGTTTTCAGTTTTATTTAGTGATCAAAATAAGCTAAAATATCATATTTATAAGGTTACTCATATATTAGACTCATAAATATAAACAGGTAAAATTAAAACTACCGACTACTACAATCCAACAATTTAGCAAAAATTCAGTACATTTTCGATAATTGTTTGCGAGCTATGATTACACAGAGCAGCACGAAAAAATATAACCATATACGGACACTACTTAGTGATAAAAGACCAAAAAAAGTTTTGGCCAAATTCAATCATTTTTTTTTTTTTTTTTTGCAAAAAAGTGATTATTTTCTCAGCCTCATATCTTGCAAACAGTTCGGAATTTTGATTTATTCTCTAAGACAAAGTTCAGCTCTTGCCATAAAGAACAAAATCTTCAAGCTCAAAATCGCAAAAAACTGAAAAAACGATTTTTTTACCTTTTTTCCCCTGTTCAATTCCATAGGTAGTAATCCGTTCAACACTCAAGGAAAAAATAAACTACAAAAATGTACCTAAGATCTCAATAAACAACTTTGTAGAACATATGAATTTCCTAGGAATGATTCTTAACACCGTTTAGGTAGGTCAATATAAGTTAGTAAGAAAAAACTAAAGGAATTAAGTGTTTTGGGCCGCTTTAAAAAATTTTATTTCGAATTTTTAAAGTTTTTTGTGATTTTGATCTTGTAGACGAAGTTTTTTTGATTTTATGATCATATGTTCTTTATGACAAGGGCTACAACTTTGCCTTAGAGAGTAAATCAAAATTCCGAACTGTATTTTTTTGTTTGGTCTTTTATCCGTATGTGGTTATATTTTCATGATTTAAAAAATTACACATAGTGTTATTTATATCTCTTCAAATATAAACAAATTAACAGTTTTCTGAAGAAACCAAAAACTAAACTTCAACCCAGTTCATAAAAATGCAAAAAACTTAAAAAACTATTTTCAGACTAAGTATATTTTAGCGACCTCTATTGTAGAGAGTATATTTTCAAGTTTATTTTTTTAATATTAATATATAAATATTTCTGATAATTCAAAGTTTTGGTCCAATCAGAGTCGAAATAGTTAAATTTTTAATGAGAGTTGGTACAATTTGTAAATTTCATTTGCCATCCCTGATACATAGTATGGTGCGGTCGGTTGTCTCTCTTTATTTTTGCTTTCTTTCATTTAAACTTGCAGATATTTACTCACATACTTCCAAATAAGGATACATACCCAGCAGTTCTAAAATAACACAAGTTTACAAATCAAACATTTTTGTTTGCTCATGGAATGAAACTTATATTTTTGAGAAGAGCTAGGGACGCTAGTTAATTGACCATTTTTTGTTTCCCACCTATACGTCAAAATTTTGAGATATATGGGTTTTTATTTTTCACCTGCCCTGAGTACTACTAATGCATACTGTAGTATACCGAATTGTAGTAATTAAGTATTTACATCGTTTTTGGGTACTCAACACTCTGGCGAAGCTACTAGATACATTCAGAGTTGTATTCTTTTGACAAATTCCAAAAAAAAATAACGGGAATAAAATAAATACTATTTAAAAGTACATCTTTCCTATATATAAACGTTAATAAATCGCTATTAAATACAAAACTCTAAAGTAATTACTATTTTAAAATGTCTTCTAAAAAGTTTAAAATAAACCCAGACCATTTTTGTTTTATTTGCGGAAAAATTATTCAGTCAAATCGAGGTTTTCCTATAACACAAACACTGCAAAATGCTTATTTACATTAAAAAATTTCGAAAAAGCTTTAGATAAGACAAAACCAGCATTTCAATATTTATGCAGCGTGTTCCCGAGTCTTTCTGAGGCTAAACTAAAAGAAGGGATATTTGTGGGTCCTCAAATAAGAAAAATTTTGGTTGATACCAAATTTATGTGTCTGTTAATCGATGTTGAAAATGCAGCATGGAATTCTTTTGAACTTGTTGTTCAAGAATTTTTGGGGAATAAGAAAAGTCAAAATTACAATGATATTGTTGCGAATTTATTACATAATTTTGAACTGATGGGTGTAAATATGTCCTTCAAAATTCACTTTTTACATTCTCATGTAGATTTTTTCCCGGAAAACCTCGGACACATGAGTGACGAACATGGAGAGCGTTTCCATCAAGATTTGAAGTTTTTCGAGAGGAATTATCAAGGTTTTTGGGATCAGAATATGCTAGGAGACTACTGTTGGAGTGTCGTGAGGGAGACAAATGAAAACAATTATAAAAAGAGGACTAAAACACTTCACATTTAATTTTTTTGTCCTAATTTAATGTAAATTTTTATATGTTTCGTTTTAAATAAATATCTCAAAAGTTTGACGTCCAGGATTTTTTTTAATATTTTTTCCTAAGTTAGAAGACCTAAATACACAAATCCCCATATGTTTCAATTCATGAGCAAAAACCTTGTAAACTAGTGTAATCAATCTCATATACATACATAGATAGTAATTTCCAATAATGTCTGACTCCAACTTATATATTTTTGTACATTTGACATTGATGTGCTCTTAGTAGTGCACACAGAAGTCAATTGTTAACTTTACAAATCCCTAGTAATCTACCGTGAAATCATTGGCACTTTAGTGTATCTAAGTAATCTAGAGTGAAGTCTGTTTAAACGATTATTTTGTGTTGCACTTTTGAAAGTAGTTAATTTACACACCAAAAGTAATCTATCGGAGAGTCAGTTGTTACTAAGTGTCCCTTTGTAATCTGAGGTGTATGTATGTTTAATTTTATTATTTTCGTTCTACTTTAGGGATAAGCCTCTATAAAGTACTTATATACTGTCCCGTGTTAGATCATTATGTAGTCATTTTAAAAGTCTAATTATATTTCTATTTAAGGACATATTCTGAAAAAGAAAACTTACTTATTACAGTCCCTTTAAAGTGACTTTGAAAATAATTTTGTGTTATAAAGGATGTTTTAAAGCCCGATAAACCTTGAAATTGTAAAAAAATAACACAAAAAAGTAAATTTAAAAAAAAAATATTCATTATACATTAAAATTTTAAAATGTCTGTTCTTGACGAACGCTTTCTGGACGTCAAATGATGTATTAAATTATTCTGAAAGAAAACATTATGAACTAAATATTATTAAACAAAATAATTTCAAAAAAAGCCATCCAAAGCCTTCCCATGTTGACTTATTTCCAATATGTTCTTAAATATTTTCCTCAGAGAAATTATTGCCCGGATCTTGGTACCGTCAATAGAGTCAAAAATCTAAAAATATGCCATTTTTGGGATTTTTTAAAAGTTTTTTGAGAATTGAGGCATTCTCAAGAACAAATCTAAATTTTTTTTTTCATAAAATAACTGTAAAATTTTGCAAAAAATCTTTTATGAATTTTTAAATCTTAAAAATTTTATATATTTTTAAAAAGAGGACACAGTTTCCTACACGTTGATAAAACGCATAAAAAATGCAACGCTAAGCAATTTGATTTTCTACAGCACTGATTTTGCTCAAAAAGGTATGCAAATATCCACATCTGCTTTTTTTATATTCTTATTGATCATAGGCAATTATTGTATGACATTTTGTCCAATATTTTTTTACGTAAGGATAATTATAAAATTTTTAGTAAAAACAGTTGTAAAATTGTGCAGCAAAAAAAATGCAACTCTAAGAAAGTTGACTTGATTTTTAATATTTTGAAAAAAATAATTATAAAAAATTGCTAAAAACTATAATACTGTTACAACACAGTAATTTACTGTTAATACTAATAAATTCAAGGACATGAAATCTACAAAGGATAACAGAATTTTTCGAAAACCAAGAAAATTTAAAGAATTTTTATTTATTTCTTTACCAACTTAAAATCTTGCGCATATTCTCTATGAAAAGGAAATCAAATAATTGTGGTGGTGTGCCTAAAACTGAGTGCATAAGAGCTTATGATCAAAAGGATATGACTAATGTTAGAAGGGTGCTGAAATTTAATGCTAAAATAATATTTTCACAATCATATGACATCATGTCACATCATGTGGTCTTTAAAAATTACAAATAATGAAACCATATTCAAATATCAATTTATTTTGGTTAGTAAACGAATTCCAAAACAGCGGAAGACAACTGTAAATAATATTAAATTTGACACTGTTCCTATTTCATAGAATCATATATTTAGCTTACGTGATTACTAAGCTATCACAATTTTTTACTATTTCAATTTAATATTTAAGGGAATATCTGTGACCAGTAACAGATTGAAACTATCAGACACGATTAAATTAAAATTAGGTTAATTGACCTTTCATTTCATACGACTGCACTTTTTAAGCATAAAGGACCTGCTTCGAAAAGCAGAGGCGCTTAATTTGTTTTTGTAAATAATATATGGTTTATTGAATTGGTTTCTCCTTATTATATTTGCATCATTAAATTATATGTTGGAGGTTGAAATAGTCATAAATGTCCACATGTGTTCGTTTGGGTAGCATCTGGTAGCATATGATGTCACCTTCCATGGATCAGGTAACACGGCCTTGATTACTTCAATGTCTAACATTTTAGTTTTATTTCAATAAAATCCAATTCAAAACTAGCCATCAAAATTATTTCGGCACTCTTAATTATATCTAAATTTGTATAACGGAATAGGAGTATGGCGTTTTTTGGATAAAATGTTTATCCTTTTGGATTTTAATGTCCTTAAATTTGTTTGTATTAATAGTAAATGATGGTAATGCAACATTGTAATAGTTTTTAGAAATTTTTTATAATTAATTTTATCAAAATTTTAAAAATTAAGTAAATTTCAGTAGCGCAAAAAGCTCGCACAATTTTACCACTGTTTTTACTAAAAACTTTATAATTATCCTTACGTAAAGAAATATTGGACAAAATATCATACTAATTGCCAATGATCAATAAGAATATAAAAACAGCAGATGTGGACAATTGGATATCTTTTTGAGGAAAATCAGTGCTGTTCAAAATCAAATTGCATGGCGTTGAATTTTTTATGCTCGCTACTGTATGTAGCTCATTTGCTGCAACGTCGCACAGTGTCGCCCGTAGAACAAGTGAGGTTGCAAAAATCAATAATTTCATGTGCCCCTAAAAATACTGAATAAACCTATTTTACAGTAAATTGCCCATCGGTTTAAAATATGCTACTCTTATTACAATCAGAATTTTGGTTCAGAAGATATAGCCCTTCAAAGTTGACTAATTTTCAGTTTTCAAAAAAACAGACCAATTTTAGGTAATTTGGTCTGCTTTCAGATACAATATATGTAACGGATCGTCATTATTTTCGATTCTATTGATAGACCTATTTATTAAGAAAAGAATAAACAAAAATTGTACTTTTTGCTTTGTATTTGTCCAGTTAAATCTATATTTACCAACTATCCATTTTTTCAATATTTCTCAACTTTGATGGAAAATAAAAAAAAAAACTATTAATTTCTATATTTGCCATATTTTCAAAATAAGTTCTTTGAATCTTCCTTTACCTAATGCAAAGGAAATTTCCAGCTGCCCGTTCTTGCCCCATTTTTTGCTAGAGGTAAAATTTTGAAAAAGTCATGGTTTCAAAAATGACATATGACCGTGAAAAACATATGACTTTGAAAAAAGACATGCGATATTTACCAACTATAAATTTTTTCAATATTTCTCAACTTTGATGGAAAATAAAAAAAACTATCAATTTCTATATTTGCCATATTTTCAAAATAAGTTCTTTGATTATTCCTTTAGCTAATGCAAAAATTTCCAGCTGGCCATTCTTGCCCCATTTTTTGCTAGAGGTAAAATTTTGAAAAAAAGATATGGTTTCAAAAATGACATATGACCGTGAAAAACCAAGCAAAAATTTTTTTTCCAAAAAAAAAAATTTTTTAATCTTTTCTGGAATAATTGTAAATCATAAAACTTAACATAACATAAAAAATTACAAAATTTTAAAAAACATTTTATTTTACTTCCCATAAGTAGGTACCTGAAAGGTATACCGATCGACTCAGAATCACTTTCTGAGTCGATTAAACGATGTTCGTCAGACTCAAATTCTGTTTTAGCTAAATTTAGAAATTTTTGTTTTTTAAAAAGGCATAAAAAATGGAAAATACAGCTACGCTATTAACTTTTTCAGTCTTGCTTAAAGGAAATTTTATTGCGGAATTCCGGTTTTTTAGTTTACATATTAAATAACCTAAACCGTTTTCGAAATAACGGTATATCTCGAAAACAAGAGCTAACCTAAAAAAAAGGTTAGCACCACTGGATTTAGCGTACTCAAATTCGTTTAATCCGCCAGGTGCCCCGCTTGACAGTCTTTTTAACTAACACAGTGTAATTGATGTACCTTTTTATTTTTAAATACTTTCATAAATGTTATGAACACGTATAGTTTTAAATTGCCATTGCAAAAAATCCCTACAATTCGACAAAAGTAAGAAATCTTTCCCTTTTTCCCTACATGCGAAATTTTGGAAAATAATCTTTACAAAGAGGGAAAATTCCCTACACTTGGCATCACTGACCTTACAACACCATAGTGAGGTATGACAATCTGCTCAGGATCATTTTTTGAGTCGATTAAGCGATGTCCGTACATGTAAACCTTGCAATCAAACTACAGATCGCAATATAAATTTGGCACAAACCTATTGCCCCAAGGACAAAGCCTACTGAAGTTGGTTAGAATCTGTCAATTATTGCTCCTGGCTCCCATAGAACATGCCCTATCTGAAAAGAGTTAATCTCAAACAAGTAAGAGAGCTATATTCGGCTATGCCGAATCTTATATACCCTTCACAAAATTATACTTCAAAATACAAATTTTAAATATTTTTAGGTAAACAAAAATTTTTAAATTTAAATTTTTTTTTTTTAAATTTAAAAAAAAAAAATGTTTTTTAATTAATTTTTTTGGTGAAAAAAAAATCGAGTTCAGAAATATTTTTCCGATTTTGACCCATTGTATGTCCAACTTACTATGGTCTTATATACGTCGTTGCAAAGGTTCTGAAATATCTATCATTAGATATCCATATTGTCTATATTAATGACTTAGTAATCCAGATGTAGGTCAAACATCGAGATTGCCCTGGTTTTTTCCTTATATCTCAGCCATTTGTGGACCAATTTTCTCGATTTTAAATAGGAAACTTCTCGAAAGCATTTCTGACGGAATTATTGAAGATTTGGATCCCGAAGATATCTGGGGTCTTCAGAAAATTGATTTCAACAGACAGACAGACGGTCTTAATCGACTCCGACCTTATAGGGTCGGAAAATTATATTGTGGAAATTACACGGAATGACAAACTGAATAAATATCTTAATTATATAGCTATCTAAACCAAATTCAGCACAAATAGGTTTTATATAAGTTTTTTATATTTTATAAGTAATTAAATACACCAAAACGGAAAATTCAACCAGAAAGTTAGAAACGAGACACAACAAATGAGAGATTACGGTTAATTTCGTATTTATTAAGAATTTGGATAGGAAGTCTTCATTACCATACGCACATTTCAGCTATAAGCTGATGGGCGCGCATGTTAAATTTTTGGGGTACTTTAAAATAAAATTCTTAATAAATGCGAAATTAACCCTAAGCTCTCTTTTGTTGTGTCTTATTTCTAACTTTCTGGTTGAATTTTCCGTTTTGGTGTATTCAGGGACTTACAGTAAAATTTCACGTACAATATTTTCGCGGAACATTTTAACCCCTTAAATCCATTTTTTAATGGTGTTTGTTGCTCTTTTTAAAAGAAGGACAAAAAAGACCAATTCCTTGGCGATTTAGAGGGTTAACATATTATACAAAAATGTTCTTCGTAACATTTTACATAAATCTACTGAATACATTTTATACCTAAAATGTTCTTTAAAATAAAATTCTTAATAAATGCGAAATTAACCCTATGCTCTCTTTTGTTATGTCTTTTTCTGACTATCTGGTTGAATTTTCCGTTTTGATGTATTCAGGGACTTCTAGTAAAATTTCACGTATAATTTTTTTGCAGAACAGTTTAACCCTTTAAATCCCTGTTTTAATGGTGGTTTTTGCACTTTTTTAAAAGGACAAAAAAGACCCATGAATTGAGGAGTTAACATATTCTACAAAAATATTCTCCGTAACATTTTACATAACTTTGCTGAACACATTTTATACCTAAAATGTAAGAATCATATGGTTTCTTATGAAGATTAACAATAAGAATGTGCCAGAGTTGGGAAACTTTAACCCGCCCTCAAATGAAATTCAGATGTAAACTTTCAAAACGCCGATACACGTGTCTTTTTTTTTTGTCTCCTCTATCAAAATTTATTGGTCGGACCTCATAATTTGTTTGGTGTTGTATAGTGTTATTAGTCAGAGTCAGTGGTGACCCTAAATAATAGGTAAAATCACTAGTTCGGTACAGTCACCCAGAATTGCTGGGTACTTACATATGTTGTTACTTAGTACTCGTATTAGTACATAGCTGTTAATTTGGTCGTTTATAGCCAGCCATTCGGCCAACTGGTCAGTCAGCTACTAAGTATGTTTGTGTAAGTGTCTCTAACTAAATAAGTGACTGACTGAATGAATGACTGACTGACTAAATATACTATGTACAAACATATAAACGTACAAAATATACTGGGTTTGTATGTTTCGTTTGTTGGTTTGTTTCTTTCTTGCGATCGATTGGAATGCGGACAATCTGGTCAGCAATGAAATTTTTACGCTACCAAAAGTTATGAATGCCATCTATAGAAAGTCAGTCAGTCTTATTGGAAATTGACTTTAGTAGTACGAGTATTTATTGTATGCTACGACTATCTGTATGATATCTGTTTGTGTGCTAGAGTAAAGGTATGAACGTATTACGTTGAGATACTTGTCTTTAGTTGAATCTACGCTTGACACATCTTTAACCTGTTGGCTTGGTTCGGTTCGGTTTGGTTTCGTTCGTTGCGGTTCAGTTTGATTTGGTGTCTTGCTGACTTATGGACTCATACATTAGCTGGAGCTGCATTAAATGGTTTTGGGCGTTCTCTTTATGAAATATGTACTTCACATACATTTGTTTTTGGTTTCCTGAAGTTTCTTGTTGTGTATGAATCTGAGCGTGTTTGTTTGGTTTTGGTGAGGTTAGGAAGTAGTGCATAATTAAACTTAATTATAAATTCAACAGTATGTTCCATTAACAATCGTGCGATGATCTCGAATACATTTAGTTTTAATTTTTTGAATTATGAATTTCTGAATTTGAAATTTATTAAAATTTTACCAATTATTAAATGACCCTACATATCCAACCATATGATACACCAATTTGTACTACTTATAACACCATGAAAAATCAATATATACGTGAAACTAGAGACCATACATAAGTAATTCTGCGTACTCAGTTTTTCTTCATTGGATCAGATTAGATGTCCTTAGAAATGAACTTTGGATAAACAATTTGAATTTACCGTTAAAATAACATTATCGAAATAATCAAAATTTGCATTATGCATTAAACACAACTGCTAGCTGCAGTTGCAGTCGTGTGGCAGCTGCTGAATTATTTTAAAGACGAGCTGATTTATAATTCAGTGGTGTTTAATTTTTTACTCTAATAAAAATTAACCGTACAAAATTAAGATTAAGAGTAATTAAGATTTAAACAATTATTTTGAATAAAAATGTATATGAGGTAATAATTTATGTACCTACTATTAATTTATTTCAATATGGTTATCAGAAACTTCTCTTAACTAAGTAAAAAAAATATATATTTTTTTAAGCACTAATTTGATTTACATCTTTTATTATATTAGCAACACTATTACTGTTCTGCAGTTATCAAAAATAGAAATTAGCCTAATTCGGCAGCAGCGGCAAAAGCAGTCGTGTCGCCGTGAAGTTGTGCTGTCGTCAAAATAATCGTCTTCATATAAACGTGTGTAGATATGTATTTTATTTTTGACAGCTTGCAGTCGGAAGCCTGCTGTCTTCAATATGTTTAATGCTTTACCGTTACCTTTTAACCGCTTGAAGTCGTTACTTGATAAATTTGATAAATTTAATAAATCTAAGATTTATTCGAGTAATTTACAAAGATTAATCAAATAAACAAATTATATAAAATTACTTTTTTCGTAAGAATTTTTACAGATATTTTAAAATAGTAGAAATAAATTTTTTAATATTCGTAATAATTTAATTTTCAACAACCAAGTTTATTTTAAAGCATTGTTAACCAAACTTTGCTTCGTATTCTAGTGTTACGATGTGTGTACACTGAAATTTCTTATGAAAATAATGTAAAATAACTCATATTCGTTTTTTAATTTCGGTTTCACATATATAAGAAACTCACACATAGACGGTGCCCGCGGGCGTACTGCTGGAGACCAATGTTTTAAAGCAACAAAAAAATAGCAATGACTGATATGAAATCGATGGAATTTTGAGAGTTTGGAAATTGGGCGGCAACGAAAATCAGCAACATTTAGTGTCAACCAAAACTAGTAATGCTTTTGGGAATTTAATGACTAGTGAGTTTGAGAATTAAAAACAATATCTGGGAACTATATCGAATTTGTGGTTTTATTGATGAACATTACTTTACTTAATACGATTTAGATTTTTTTATAACATGTAATAAATTTTATTCATTGATAAACAACTATTATCGATTACTACTTATACAAGGTACAAAAAATAGTTAATAGTTACCGCACTTCATAGGCATTTATTACGAGATACAAATTAAGATTAAAGCTACTTAACAGCATTATTAAATTTTAAAGATTTTAATAGGCAAGTCAAGTGTTATTCCCAAGATATGTAAGCTTCAAATGGAAGGGATCACAACAGTGGAGTTATTTCTCCCATACCAAGTATATAGTTATTCAAGTGAACTATAATTGTGACAGTCTTTAAAGATTCTGTAAATTACGTTGATGCCAGTGTGCTGTTATGCCAAAAAGTAAGTAAAAACACTAAGTATTTAAGAATCATATGTGGTTATACAAATATGGAGCTTTTTCGTGCATCTGTGCTTTGCCTTTTTAGAAATTTTTACTCAAACCGAAATTTTTTTTAAAAAATTGTCCAAGTTTGGATAGGTCTGAAGGTGATATGTCCGCTTAAGTGAGCCAAATTTTTCTTTACACGTTTTTGCAGTTGTCTTTCCGGATCATATAAAAATTCTATATAGTCCCAAAGATAATTTTTTCTCCAACTTTGGGTGCGTATAACTAATAATAAACAAAATGCAATTCAAAATTAAAAAAATTAAATCTTTATTTTTTGCGAATTAACAGAATTAATTAGAATCTAATGAAGGTAGAACAAAATCTAATGGAAATTGCAGCCATTCCGATACAAATGAAAAATGTTGACAAGTCGTTTCAGTTTATCTCTTTATATTAAATTTTTATTGGATTTTTTTATTTGTATCCAGTTGCACATTAAAACCAAAAATTCTTAAAATTGAATAATTTGTTCTAGGCGGGAATTCCCGGGATCCCGGCAAATTTCAAAATGAATCCTGATTTACCGAGAAATAAAAAAGTGCGGGAAAAGAAAAACTCTACTTGTGACCCATATCAAAATGCTTTGTAATTTTTTTCTAGTATCGTTTGGCAAATCATCATGGAAAGACTCACACCAAAACAGCGCACAGAGGGATTTTGGTGTCAAAAAGTAAATTTTTCAAACACTCAATTTCAAAAATCAAATGATGCAGTTTTGTAAAGAAACACTTAACACTTATAGTTTTAAGAAAAAATTTTTTTTATTTTAAAAAAATGTAAGTAAAGTCCAACTCTTGTTAAGCAAAAATGTTAAGAAAAAATTTTTTTTTATTTTAAAAAAATTTAAGTAAAGTCCATGCAAGAGTGTTAAGCAAAAATTTACTTATATTTTCACGCAATTCAGTGGTTTATATATGTATGTATAATTTTCCTAATAATACCATTTACCTTTAACATATGTATTTGAAAAATATAACATTTCTCCATCAATAAAAAAAATTATGGGGATACCATAAACCGTTAAGAAGATGTGCCCAAATCTATAAGTCTCTATTTTATTTTTGAGTTTAAGTCATCAAAAGTTCGTTCTTAAAGAGGGAGACTTCATAAGTTCACCACAGCCTATTGAAGCAGGCGTACCCCAAGGAAGTATACTGGGTCCCTTCCTATATTTGTTATATACTTGTGATATGCCTACAAACAGTCGAACCCACATATCAACTTTTGCTGATGACACAGCTATACTAGCCATTCATGAAAACCCCCAAGAAGCATCTGTACTGTTACAAGACCATATACTCGACATAGAAAGGTGGTTAAAACAATGGAGAATAAAAGTAAACGAGCAAAAATGTATACATCTCAATTTCACATTGCGTAGAGAATCGTGCCCTTCAATCCTAATAAAGAATCATATAATACCTCAACAAACTGAAGTTAAATATCTAGGTCTACATCTAGACAGACGACTTACCTGGAAAAAGCATATAGATACGAAATTGACTCAAATAAAGTTAAAATTACTACACATTTACTGGCTAATTGGTAAAAACTCGAGATTGAGTTTAGATTGCAAACTTTTGCTGTACAGCTCAATACACAGAAAGAATTATTGCTAAAATATTTTCAAACAATCGCCTGTCTGAAACTAATTTTATTTTCTATAAATATTTTTATAGATTCTATTAATATTTTTGTTTGATTTTTATTTTAATACAACACTTGGGATAAAACAACAACACAAGTAAGTAAATAAGCGTATTTGTTGCTATCATGTACATATTAGTCACATTGGGTAGTAAAATGGAAGGCTACATCCGACTAAGAAGAAGGAATCCAACAGACCTGCGCGGATGATAGGATCTATAAATTAAACATAATTTTTCGTCCAACTGTGGTGGGACGTAAATAAAAATTAATATTTAGATTTAAGATTTGAACAAATTATTGATAGTTCACATTATTTTGTGAAGATACAATAAATAAAATATGAAAAAAAAAATAAAAAATTTTGATTTTCCATGGAGAAAAAAATGTAGTCCCACTTTCCCCCAAGCTGTTTTTTTTAATAAAATGAAAGGTGGAGTGTCGTGTTTCGATTAAAAAAAAAGTTTTCGGAATAAACGAAATATCAAAAAAATTCTTATCTATGTATGGGTTTCGTGGGCGGTGGGCGTGACCGATTTTATTGAAACTCGGCATGCGTTCTTTTACTTGGATATAAACAATTTTATGCGAAAAAATCAATTTGGATTGTATGGGCAGTGGGCGTTGGGCGTGGACGATTTTGATAAAATTAAATTTTTCTTTCTTAGAGCCAGTTTTTGACTTCGTATTTAAATATGAATTATATTTAAGTTCTATTTAAATGCGAAAATGAGTTTCTCAGTGCTTTTTTAAATGATACTTAAATGGCCGACGTTGGTCATTTAAATTCTATTTAAGTTTCATAAACTACCATATGTTTTTGACAGCTGACTTTTGTTGTTTGGTTTTTTTTCACTCTATTGTAGTAAAAAAAAAAAACAAACAACAGCGTCTTGCTAAAAAAAGCGTCTTGCTAAAAAAAGCGTCTTGCAAAAACTACAATTCCGATGCGGGGCAATTGGAGCTTCTTTTGTGCATTTTCCTACCAATAATTTTATTGTTTAATAAACTTTTATTTCTTATTGGGCAAAATGTATCAATTTTTGTTTTGGTTGAACAGCTGTTTTAAGCAAAACTATCGATAAATTTTTGATATTTAGTAGTGCTACCATACTTTTATCTTATTTAAATAAGACAAATTATGTAGCACTGAAAAACTCAAACTGTATTTAAATACAACTTAATTTTAAGTTAAAATTAACTAAATACGTATTTAAATAACAAGTCAAAAACTGGGCATTAGTTTAGTCCATATAATTCTCCTTATAATTTTTGCACAATAATGTATTGCATTTAGATTGCATGGGCGGTATGCGGTGGGCATGGTCGATTTTAATAAAACATAGCATACGTTCTTCTTGTGTTTCTGAAAATATATGTACTCTATTTCTAGACTTTTACTTGGATAGGAAAAATTTTATGCGAAAAAATCTATTTGGATTGTATGGGCAGTGGGCGTTGGGCGTGGTCGATTTTGATCCATATAATTCTCGGTGCCAAATTTTAGCGCCCTTATAATTTTTGCAAAAAAATTTATGAAGCCATCCCTCTGTGCAGCGTCATCAAATTGTTCATCTGTATTACGAAAATCAGCGTTCTGTGAGAAATGTTTTTCGTGAAATTTTGTTCAGTGATGAAGCACATTTCTGGCTCAATGAATACATTAATAAATAAAATTGCTGTTTTTGTGCCGATTAGCAACCCGAAGAGTACCAAAAGCTACCATTACATCCATTAAAAATAACGGTATGGTTTGGTTTATGGGCTGGTGGAATCATTGGTCATTATTTCTTCAAAAATGAGGAAAATCAGAATATTATCATCAATGCTAATCGTTATCGCAACATTTTAGCGGACTATGTGCTTCCTGAAATTCAAGCGCATGGTATCGGTGAACTCTAGTTTCAACAAGACGGTTTATTGCTTTATCACAAAGCCACATATAATAGCAACAAAATGAGACATCGATCATAAAAATCGATTGGTTTTTTTTTTAATTTAAAATTTGGACCATATTTGTACTACCCCAGCAGTTCTAGGAGACAGTACCGAACTAGTGATTTTACCCACCATTTAGGGTGGGAGCTAGTTACTTCAATAGCCACGTGACTAGTCATTTTAACACGGGCATGTCCTAGGCAGGGGGTCAATTGTCTCTTTTTGATTACAATGGGACTGTCTAATAGCTGGTCCAAAGTAGGCAACGCATTGGATTCACAAACTGGTTACATAGCGTCAGTTACCTTGCTAGCTTTGTAACTGGTTACTTGATCAGCTACTTGACTAGTTATTTTAACACGTGCATGTCCGAAGCAGGGGGTCAATTGACGCTTTTGATTACAATGTGACTATCGGATAGCTGATCGAAGGTAGTCAACGCTTCTGGTGGGTAAAATAAACTGCAGTACAAAAAAAAGTTTGAAGTGACTTCACCATAGGTTACTAAGAGACACTAAAGTGACTATTGAGTTCATTCTTAAGCAAAAATAAAAATAAACTGTATGAGAATTATATTAACACAATTTGTAAAAACCCAGTTTGTACGAATTACTCACAAAACGTTTAAAGTGATTACACTCTAGATTACTTAGAGACACTTAAGTGACAATTGTCTTCACGCTAGATTACTTGGGATTCATAAAGTAACCAATTGTCTTCTCTCTGCACTACAAAGTGCACACACGTGTCAAATGACCAAAATATATAAAATGGTGTCAGCCAAGTGATAAGACATTTGTGACAATTACTGTCTTTAAGGGATACATTGACTACATGCTTAACTGCTGGGACTGGAACCACAATACATCAAAATTGTGTATAGGTTTAAAAAGAATCTAAAATTTGTACGAAAACATTTTGGTTATCACTATACCCACAATATTTTTGGAAACATCATAATTCGAGGTGACTAAAACATGTTTGTCCATTCCATTCGAAGTGAGTCGCTCTAATAAACATTTTATGATTTTGATTTAAAAATGGTAGAAAACTATAATATTTATATAATTTATCAAATTCACAAACCAACATTATAACAATAAAAAAACTGACGCACAATCAGAGTTTTCATGTGTTACGTATTAAAAAATTTCTATTTTCTATCAGATTCATAAACCAATATTATAACAGAAAATAAATACCAAGGCTTTTATTTAAAAAGTATGGTAACACTAAAACTCACGCGCCTCGAGGTATGCTATATGTGTTTAAGATTTTGTACTGAGTTACTTCAGATTTATATTTAGAGTTGCATAGGGTGCAGTTTAATTAACTCTTGTTAATGTAAACTAAATAATTTATAGTTATCTCAATATTAACTGTTATCCAATTTACTATTATTGTATTTATTTTTTTTAATCAAATTTAAATTTATCAAATCATTATAATTTCCATACAAAATTTCCTTATATGCATATCTTTGATAAACTTCAAATTTGTGATTAAAGTTTTACTAATTAAAGGAACTTTTGAAAAAATTGAAAAACAAATAAATCAAATCTCTTTGATGCACTTACATTTATTTAATTGAATTTTATATACATACGTATTTTCATATTAATTATTAGTTATTATGTATTTACAATTAATAAATGAACAACGTTAAAAAACATACATAAATAGTTTAAATTTAATCCATATAGTGTGACTGACTGATGTGTTATAAGACCCCAACTAATAATAAAAACATATGTATATATTGATATTATACTCTTTTTGACAGATTCTACATATACGATACAACTAAGTACTGAAAAGACGGAATAATTTAAATACTTCTGCCAAAACGCATATGACCGTAATCATCAAACTGTTCCTCGCCACCACGTTTGCCAAATCTCATATGACCATAATCGTCGAAACGCTTGGAGCGGTCTTCATCTTCATATTCCAACAGAAAGTCCATTAAGTCCAAATTGAGAGGAATTTTGGCATGTAATTTCTGTTGATAGTCTTTGGGCGCCATTAGCATTGAACGAAGGTTATGTTTGGCAGTATAGTATGCCGATGCCGAGCCAGTGTTGTATTGACTGTTCATCTTACCGTTGCCAGAATTGCTTCCACTAATGCCATTTTCATTCTTTGAGTTTTCCAAATTTCTGGCCGACATTGTTGGTAACCAAAATATAGAGACAACAGCAATAAAGAAAATAAAATACTTGGAGTTGAATATTCTTTGTTGAGAATACATTATTTTCAGCCTGATTGTTGATTTGTGGAGTGCAAAACACAGACTACATTGAAACCTGTTGCATCCTTAACCTTTTATAGTCCTTTTTTTACACTGACTACCGCTATGATTTCAATGAAGAGGAAGGATAAAATGTGTACAAAAATACTTTGTTATCAACTGATTATTATGCATTCACGTCATGCCTTGGCGTTTCTATTGTTATTTTAGCGGCTAAAAACGTCAAATAATCTAATTTTGTTTCTATTAGAAATGTTGTAGATTCTGTGTTAGTAATGACAAGGTGGTGGTGGTTCTAATTGACAGGTGATGTACGTCTAAATTGAATATTATCATTTTACAAGTACATACATAAATATGCACATCAAACTTAAAGGAACACATTTTATTGGAGAAATCTGTATTCTTAAATTATTTATTGAAAAACACTCAAACATTTCTTATTCACAATAAAAAATAAACTCTGAACAACGAGCGCATATATTTTCCATACATTAGCAAATAATTTTACCAAAAAGCGGGACAATTTTCAAAAAAGGTAAAAATGTCGGGATTTTAAAATTTTACGCTGGTTTTAAATCGATCTTTTCTTCCAAATTGTCTATTTATGCAATATTCAATATCTGTTTTCTGTTTTTATAAAATACAGAATAAATTCGTTTTAAATATTAAAATATTTTTTTATTACATCTACATATTTTTAAATCAGATCATACACGTATTACAATTATGTACTACATTAGAATGAGTAAATTTTTTTCTCAACCAAGCGGTTATCAAAATCGTAATCTACGACGAATTCTAAGAAGGTTTGACGAAGAAACCATGGGTCTAAAATCAAAATCGAGTTTCCCATTTTTAAAGCGAAACTTTTTCTTTCGTATGTAATTTATATTTTTGTTTAAATATGCTAACATTTTATTGAGCCTCTTTAGAAACTTGACTATGTTTGGGCATGATCGAAAGGAAAGAAAGGCAGAAAAGAAGAACCTTTGAAAATAGAGAATATTAACAGAAAAAGATTTTAATAAAATGTGTTTTGAATTTGGACTTTCAACAGTAATGTGAGCGGATTTGAAAGATTTTTATATCTGTAGATTCTATAAGCGATCTACAAAAAATGCTATAACTATATTTTATCTTTTATGGATTTTTGCAAAATCATAATCTACAACAAATTTATTAGTATTATATGTAAGGAAAAAATTATTTCAAACAAAATTTAAAAAGTAGTTTCTACGCTATTTTTTTTTTCAAAAAAAGTACTTAAATTAATCATTAGTTATACAGAAAATAATAACAAAATATATAATGCGTTCATATTTTTCTCAACATTAACATTTTGGGAAGTACTATAATTTCAATATTTGTATAACTAACTGTATGGTCAAGAGCCTTCCGAAGTAGACTTATTTTTTATGTAAATTTAAAATTTATGCCAAATTTTCTCTAATCGCATAGCTGCTTTCAAAAAATGAAAACCTCTTTTATATACGTTTTATATGTTCTTAAATATTTTGCATAGGGAATTTACCATTTTTGGGATTATTAAAGGTTTTTTGGGAATTGTTTCTATATAAGCGTAAAATTTGTCTGCCTTGTCGACTACTGAATTACCGTGATCTAAATATGAACCATAACAGTAATATTAATCCATCATATAAAAAGGTGTATGAATGTAAATTGAAATGCAGACCGGATGGTATTAAATCATCTGAAAGCTGTGTTGAAGTTTCACTCCAAAATTTGTTTAACCACACAGCAAGCTGAATTTTAGCCCAGGTGAGTGTTGAAAATTTAGCCCTTTACTGGCTAAATTTAGACCTTTTCAATCTAGTTTAGCCTTTATTTTTATTTAGCCCTTTGTAATGGCTTAATCAAAACTTATATATTTACTCTAATGATCTGAATTTTTTGCTGTTGAAAATAAGTAATATCAGTTCTAATCAGAGATCGAAAATAATTCGCAAATAAAAGTCACAAGCTAACCTTTACGAAAAAAATAAATTATAAATCACTCATCTAGATTAGTTGTGTTTGTTTCTTTTCTGTTTCTCTCAACCCGTAACCTAAAATGTTCTCTAATAAATCACTCTCTCAGTGATATATCACAAAAAAATATTTTTAAATGGCTGCGAATGAGAATTTACTATTGAAATGAAAGTGAACCCGTTATTATCGGTCTCTGGTTCTAATACTATGACAAAAATTAACTAAAAATTTTGAACCAGTAAAAAAGGGTTCCAACTTAAAACTGTTTATTAAGTTGGAACCCTCCCATAGTTAAATTGTCATAAAATCTATGATATAATTCAGCTTTAATCATTTATATCTGATAAAATATAAAAAAATACTTTTTTCTAAAATTATAATAAATATTTATGTTTACCAGCATGCCAATATGTTGACCAAATATTTTGGCTACCTTAGTTTTCATATGTTTACTAACTAATGGCACTAATGGAAATATTTATATTTTGTCCAATGAAATTCAAATCTGTCCGAAGTCGTGTATAATTTGAATATTTTTTTCTGCATTATTTGAGTGGTATATTAGCCATATATTCAATTATCAAAATATTCTCCATCGATTTCGAATTTATCACAAAGGATTACTTTAGAATATGAATTTCATATAAAAAATTAGCATAGGAGCATTTTGCAGGACAGGTGATAAATACGAGGTTTTAAACATATCGGCATATGATATACGTGTGGCCACATATTACGTTATTTTAAAGTTAAGGATCAACATACAGGAATAAATATTCTTATTTTCTTCCATTTGCACGTGTTATATTCATGCATTTTTGTTTGTCTATCCAAATGTAACATTGGCTATGCCGAATGTATATGTTTTTTAATTTAAAAATGTTAACCCTTTTTTTGCCACTTTTTAGCCTTTTTTAGAATTTTTTTCTAAGTATTTAGCCCTCTTTGTTCACCAAGAATTGACAACACTGGCACAGGTATCAATTTTGAAGATATTTCGATAAAATTTGGTACATATCATTTTTTCGAAACTGGCTAACCATTATTTCACCTAGCCGTGAAATAATTTCATTATCTCGATTTTATTTGATTGGTCCATAATTGGTCATAGCTCACATATAAGGTCCACTTCCGAAAATCACTTACGAATATAAATTATATAAATTTTAAAAGAAAAATGTTTTTGCTCTTTAGTTAGTGTAGGGTATTATATTTTTTATTTTACTAGTAAGCGCACTGGGTTAAGCTAGTACCCTATAAATATCGACATAAGGATTAAGTTCAACATAAATTTGTTTCATTTCTATACTAGAAGAACTTTAATACGCACAAATATATATAAAAAAAATGTAACGCTGTGATAAAACTAACTTCCATAAGTAAAATTGAGTCCGATTAAACATTTACATTTGATAAATTGTCTAAATTTGTATACCCTTCACCTTTGTAAGAAGCATATATATAAGTTTGTCATTCCGTTTGTAATTTCCATAATATAATTTTCAGATGATTTCCCTATAAAGTATATATATTCTGGATCATTATAGATAGCGGAGGCGATGTATGTCTGTCTGTTGAAATCAATTTTCTGAAGACCCCAGATATCTTCGGGATCCAAATCTTCAATAATTCTGTCAGACATGCTTTCGAGAAGTTTCCTATTTAAAATCAGCATATCGGTCCACAAATGGCTGAGATATGAAGAAAAAACCAGGACAACCTCGATTTTTGACCTATATCTGGACTAGCTGACCCGGTGCGCTTCGCCACCCCAATTAGAAGAATGAATTAAGTCTCTCTTTGTGAATGTAATTGTAAATGTCTAATTTCATATTTCTGGGTCCATTATTATAGAAATGCAAAAGAAAGTTACCACTAAAGTCACCTTTTGTGAATTCGAATTCATTCAGAATCATGTGTGCCTTATTTTAAATTTTTATGTTTATTATTATAAAATATTCAAAAAGTACCATTGCAATAAACAAATAGTACCATTGATTATCTCTTTTGAATTCGCATTCACTAAACCATAACCCGTCAAGTTTGAATTTTAAATTTGTATAGCCTTTCCTATATTATCAACTAATTTTGTTTCTATAACAATTAATATTTAAAAATTATCACAAAACCCAAAAAAAAACGCGGTTTTGAAATTCTTCGGTTTTTTGGAAACGCTAGGTCCATTATTATAGTAAATTCACAAAAGTACATATACAATTTTCACTCACTTGGGACCATAGACGCCTAATTTCATATTTCTATGTCCATTATATAAAAAGTACCAAAAAGCCCCCACTTGTGGTTTCCCACTCAATCCCATATAAGTTTAATTTCATGGTTTTAGGTTAATTGGTGAAGAAATTACAAAAAGTACCATTCGAATAAAGAAAAAGTACCAAAAAGTCTCCCGCTAGAATTCTTACTCACTTTAGAACATATACGATTAATTTCATATTTTTATGTCCATTATTACAGAAAATTTAAAAGGTACCGCTACAATATATAAAATGTACCAAAAATCAGGCACTTGTGGATTCCCACTCACTCCGGTCCATATAAGCTTTACTTCATGTTTCTAGGTTCATTGGTGAAGAAATTACAAAAAGTAGTACCATTCGATTAAAGAAAAAGTACCAAAATGTCTACCCCTAAAATTCACACTCACTTATGACCATATATGCTTAATTTCATGTTTCTAAGTCCATTGTCATATAAAATTCAAAAAGTACCATTAGAATATAGAAAAAGTACCTATAGTTCAGTTCTCACATTTTGGTACCTAAATATTGTACCCTATGCCTAACACAAACTTCACTCAGATACAAATCAGCTAACTTTAATGTCGATAAGTGAAATAATTTAAAATATTAAAAAAGTACCATTAGGAGAAAGTACCAATTTCCCTTTTCTTCCTCGAACAAAAGTTCGAACTTGAGGGAACTTTAAAAATATTCCAATTTGCCAAAATTGTTTATGCTGCAGACATGTCTCAAAATATTAAAATCTGTGTTAATGTGCCCAAGAAAAAATATGTTTTAAAAAAGTACCAAACTGTTTACGCGGATTTAGTCCAAATAACACCGAGTTCCAAATAACACCCTGTTAGTTAATTTTTGTATGAATCCAGGAACCAATGTTAAAAAAACTATCAAAATTGGCTTAACAATTTCAAATAAAATGTGTTTTCCCGATTTTATGCCCTTTTTAGTACCTTCTTTATCCCCATTGCATTGGTAAAATTTTATTCAAATAAATTTCTGTATCGTGGTGGGAGATCATAATCAAATATTCAGATTATAGGAAAACATATTTTATGAAAAAGTACCAAAAATAAAAACAATTTTTATCCCTTAATTTTATCCCTCGAATTTCCAAAAAGTACCAAACTTATATTTTTTATTTTTTGATAATTAAAGAATACGATTTAAAATTTGTTTCTATGTTTATTGGTTTAAAAGATACATAGGGTACAAAAAAAGTACCTAAATACAGTTTTTACCCATTGTCTCCCCTAAATGTTTCGAATTTCGAAAAAGTACGAAACACCTGTCAGCTTATTTTTTAAATGGAGTAACATGCAATTTTACATTTTTTTTGTATCTTTATTAGTTTTGAAGATATAAGGTTACCGAATTTACCCGTTTTTACCCTTTTTTTACCCCCTAAACGTAAAATAAATTTTACTTTATTTCCCCTCCCAAATTCTTGGCCCGGATCCGAGCCTGGTCTATGAACAATATTAACATATGTTATAACCAGGGAAACCGGAAATATGCTCTAAAAAAAGCGTTTTAGGCGCTTTAAATATGCAGTAAAAACTTTAAAATATGCTCTTAAAATTTAAAAAATATGCTCTTAAAAAAACAAACTTTTACATAATTTTTAACCAAAAAAATTTACTTAAATTTTCAAATAAAAATCGTTGTCTATTGGATCTGAAAACATTTTTAAACATAGAAAATGTTCTTTCGACATCAACTGATGTTACAGGAGTAAATTTAAAAGACAATATTTCTTTAACACTTAGAACTGTTAAGTTTGAGTTAGAACTAAAATTTGATATTTAGATGGAGCTATTATTAAAATAGTGCTTATTTTATATTAAAACAAGTAAGAGAGCTATATTCGGCTGTGCCGAATCTTATATACCCTTCACCTAATTATACTTCAAAATAAAAAATTTAAATATTTTTAGGTGAAAAAAAATATTTTTCAGTTTTTTAATTTTTTGGATAAAAAAAATTTTCGAATTGTTATTTTAAATTTTAAAAAAAAATGTTCTGTTTTTTAAATTTTTTTTTTGGTGAAAAGCCATCTTTTTTTAAATTTTGAATTTTAAACAAAGGAAGTAAAAACCTGTAACACAACAGCGAAAAATAAGTAAGACAAAATTTGTTTTTGATAAACTCAAAATATGCTATTAAACAGTAAAATATGCTCTAAAAACGCAAAATATGACATAAATATGCTCTTAAAACAAATATATGCAAAAATATGTATTTAAGGGTAAAATATGCAAAAATATGCACTAACAAATCGATGCCAAAATTCTTAAATAGTTCTGAAACGTGTAAATATCTTATCCATGTGCTCATTAGACTCACCAGAAAAAACATGCATTTGCATATTTTGGTTTCACTGGTTATAACAGAATGACAAATTTAATATACCCCACATCTTTTTGGTGGTAGTTTTAAATATAAAAACGAATGTTATAAAATCATAGACAAATTGTAGGACAACTTTTAAAACTAAAACAGTTTTTTCTATTATTTACGCATGAAATTTGTGCTTTAAATCCAATTTTCATATAAATTTGCATTGACTTTCTTTATTGCTACCAAAAATTTATCAAATAAATATCCAGGTGACCCACATTCTATGTAACAACAACAAAAAAAAGAACTGAAATTTGTTGTTGATGTTGCAAAATAAATTTTGTTGCTGTTGCATTTGCTTCTAGATAATTGGACACATTTTAGTCTCAATTCATAGAGGAAAAGAAAACCTCTTTCATGTCTGCCTCTATTCCTGTTTTCTATTATGGGTTAATGACAACAACAGCAACATCAACGATTGTTCAGGTTTAGTTTTTTCTTTCTATACGGTTCTAAGACGTATCATGGTTTGTCCATAAATTCATTGAATAATAAATGCTCGCAGAGGAAACTGATATAATAGATACAGGCAGTGGTTGGTTCCAACAATCTCTTAAACAGCTTCTTTATAGAAATTGTTTTCTTTTATTTTGTTGTTGTACTACTAGTCACTACCTACAAATACAACCTGCAAGATACATTTGACCATATTTGCAGAAAAAAAAACAAAGAACACTATTGACCCATTTCTATAAAAATGGTACATGGCAATTTCTTTCAGTTGATATGTGCAAAACTTACAAAATAATAATTGTTGGAAATAGAGAATTAATTAAAAACTGTTTGTTGTAAGATATTTTTTTAATTTTATATAGAATTCTTAATCAATTCCCTTCCTTTTATTCTATTTACAAACGCGTATATGGTATTAGAATTCCTCTTAGTTGACACTACTTAAACTGGAATATTAAATAAAAGTACTGAATCTAAATCATCAGCCTGTCTATTGGACAGATTTTTATAACCTTTGCAACAATTAGTTGAGATATTAGCAAAAAAAAAACATTACTACCACGATATTTGGAAGTATTTTTGTATTTAAGTATATCTCGAACAAAAAAAACAAAAATGTTAACGAATAATATTTGCAGAAAAATAGCAATATTTTGAATACTACCGTGTAAAGAAGAAATGTATTATTCCAAATGATTTCTTGACAAACCGAATGGATTTCATAACACAGTACAACACATGATTTTGGTACTCAATTCTGACAATTGCACGTAGCCCCAAAATTAAGAACTTCTGTATCATTAGTTTTGTTAAGTTGTCTACCATAATAATTTAATGGCCATACGAATCTTTTCCTCAAGGTGGATTTTTATCACTTTTTCTATATTTTAGCACGGTTATATCTCGTATACCGTACGGAATATCTCTTTTGTGGCTGAAAAATCGCAAAAATGACAATTTTTTCAAATTTTTTACAAATTTTTCAAATTTTTTGCTCAATAACTGGATTACAAATCCAATTATGGACCGAACACCATGAAATTAGGTCGTGTGATTTGTGTTTATATGAAAGTTATTTATCATGAATTTTGCTTGTATACCATAATTTTTAACAGATTTATTCACTTTAAATTGATTTTCGGAAGCGGATCTTATATGGGAGCTATGAATAATTATGGACCGATCATAAAAAATTTGGTACATATAATTTGCTCGGCACAAGGACGAAGCCTGTTGAAATTGGCTGAAATCGGTTCATTATTTCACCTAGCCCCCATACAAATGTCCTCTCTAAATTGGACTTTATCGGTCATAAATGTTTAATTTATATATTTATCTACACAAATTTCGCTCCAAATAAGTTTTATATATACAAAATTTATGTCACCAAATTTTGTTATGATCGGTCCATAATTATTCATAGCTCCCATATAAGACCCGCATCCGAAAATCACTTTAAAGTGAATAAATCTGTTAAAAATGATGGTATACAAGCAATCGACTCAGAAAGTGATTCTAAGTCGATCGGTATAGTTTAAGGTGGGTGTTAGACTAATATTTTTGGGCGTTACAAACATCTGCACAAACGCATAATACCCTCCCCACTATGGTGGTGTAGGGTATAAATATTTGAGTAAAATCAGTGTTTAAAAAACTAGACTACAAGTAGCAGTAGCAACGAAAAAACACAAGTAGTCTAGTTAAAAAATTAATAAAAACCTTCACATTTTGGTAGCAGTAGTTGTAGTAGTACTAATAAAAGAAAAATTTAAAAGTAGCAGAAAGAAAAAGTTTTGATGAAGCAGTCATTAGTTTTTTATTAATTCTGCTACTTTTAAAATTTAGTAGTAATAGAAGTAGCAGTTGAGTTAGTAGAAGAAGTAGCAGTTAAGTAGCAGTTGACTTAACAGCTAAGTAGCAGTTGAGGTAGCAATAAAATAAGTCAAAAATAAAAATCTTCAGCCAAAAAATTATATTATGTGTTGTTGTTGTGAATGTATATTTGTGTATGTTGGTCGTGTTGTAAACAAAAGTTTGGCTTTTTTGTTATACACACAGAAAACACGATCTTTCTGTTAGCAACACGAACATCTGAGACGAATAAAATCGAATAATTCTTTCAAACTCTCTCAAAACAAAAACAACACACAGTGTTTAATTCTGTCAATTTTGGTGTTATGACTGAAGATTTTCTCTTTTGACTACTTTTATTGCTACCTTAACTGCTGCATCAACTGCTACTTTACTGCTACCTTAAAAATTAAAACTCGATATAGAGCAGTAGCAATGATTTGTATTTTTATTCTACTACTTCATTTACAATTCATGTTTTATTACTACTGCTCTGTTAAGAGTTTTATATTTTGAAGGTAGCAGCAGTTTTAAAAAAAACAAGAAAACGAA
Organism: Calliphora vicina; assembly: GCF_958450345.1. NCBI lineage: Eukaryota > Metazoa > Arthropoda > Insecta > Diptera > Calliphoridae > Calliphora > Calliphora vicina. Next base: position 58,937,487 of record NC_088780.1, on the reverse strand, counting down.
AAAAGACAAATGCTACTGCTACCGCTACATACACTTTTTTGAAGCAGTAGTTGTAGCAACAGTTAAAAATTTGGTAGTTATCGTAGCTTTTTAAACACTGAGTAAAATTATAAATTTTGTTAGACATTTCTCCACATAATTAATGGTAACTCAAAAAGGGTTACTCCCATATTATTAAAATATACTTAGAAAAGTTGAGATTTGCGTATAAAAATAAATCAGATGTTTTAAAGATCTATTAAAGACCATGGCTTCCATATAAGGCCCACTTCCGCAAATCACTTTAAAGATAATAAATATCTGTCGGTATCCATATAAAATTCAATATATATAGTTTTATATATATAGAAATCACGTGACCTAATTTCATGGCGGGCCATAATTGTTCATAGCTCCCATATAAGGACCACTTCCGAAAAACACATTAACCTACATAAAAATCTGAAAAATATCAATATCAAAACAAAATTTTACACAGATCCGTAATTTATATTTAGAAATCATACTACAGGATTTTGTGAATATCGGTCCATATTTGACTATAGCTCCCATTTAAGGTCCACTCCCAAAAATCACTAAAATCCTCATAAATTTCTTACAAATGTAGTTATCAGGTTGAAATTCGAAAAAAATAACCAATTATGGACCGATCTTCATAGAATTAGGTATAGCGATTTTGGTATATATGGGGACTATTTATGACGAATTTAAACTTAATAGCGATATTTTTAAGACATTTATGCTTATTTAAGTGATTTTCGGAAGTGAAGTTTATATGGGAGCTATGGTCAAATATGAGCCGATCCACAAAAAATTTGGTGTTGTGATTTTTTTAAGCACAAAACTTATTATTTCTGAATTTTGTATAGATACTGCAATTTTGTAGGCATTTACAGACCATAGAACCATATTTCGGGAAGAAATTGGTATGGGGACTAGGAGAAATCATGGACCAATTCTTATAATTTTTAACAGAGTTAGTCCTTTTAACATAAAAAAAGTGTATAAAATTCTATGGTATTATCTGCAATATATTTGCACAAATAACAAAAACAATTTTGAAATTATCAAGTTTTTTTTAGGTTGTCTCACATTTTGGTTCATAACTCTGGTTCCACTGAACCGATTTTGCTGATTTTCAATACCAAACTGCTTAGGAGAACAATAACCATTTTCTATTCTACCAATTTTGTTTGTCTATTTTGGACGTGAGCGTGTTTTGCACAGACAGACTTGTTTGACTTTTTTCAAAATGGTCCTTTTTTCTCAAAGGAAAGCTTAGGTCTTTTTTTAGTGTGGTATATATCGAAATACGTGTTTTGTAACACAAGATATACAATTTTTCACTTTTTTCAAAACCTTAAGCTTTCTTGACTTTTTTCAAAATGGGCCATAGTAAATTTTGTTTTGTTGGTCAGAAGAAAGCTTAGGTCTATTCCTATTTTGTCGCTGAGTGGGTTATACATATATTTTATTTAAGGGAAATAAACCACCGTTTTCAAAAGGTAAAAACGTAACAAAAAAACGATAAAGGTTGGCTACAACACATTCAATAAATAAACATGGTATTTTTGGTTTTCATTGAGTGGAACCTTGGAAAATCAGTTTTTCATAATTTTGTTCGTTAGTTATCTTACAAAACTCAATTAAAATCATCTAATACTGTACCCAAAGAAAAAATATAGTTGTACATGTTGACCATAACCATTTCATAATTTTGAAAATTTTTTAACAATATTATGGTTATTTATTGACTATGTGTAGCCGGCGTTGAGCTTAAGAACTTTACTGAACATAACTTTGCGATATTCGGACATTTAGATGGTCAAAATGCATGAAAAAGTCAAAAAAATTAAAATTTTTACTATACGATACATACTAATTTCAAATTGATATATCTGGATTCCTAGACCTGACCCAGCGAAACGCAGGGACAAATATAACTTTTTTTTACCGATCTAACATTTCCCGGTGGGTAGAACCACCGCCGATCCCTGACCCTACTATTAGTCGCATAGGGTAATATTAAAATATACAATAATAAATCATTTGTACATCAAACGACTGTAACATAGTTATTTTATATATTGAATAAAAATATCCTTCTAAAGAAAAAAATTATTAGAAATTTTGCTATGTAGTTTGCCATTTCGTTTCGAGATATCACTCTTCAAAGAACCCAATCGAGGTAGTCATGAGATTTTGTTTATATTTCAATTATTTCAGCCGATATAACTGATTTAAAAAACCAGAATTCTCATGATCATGACTTATGTATTGATGCTACACGTAGGCATTTGTAATGCATTTGTAAGCTCTTGTAATGAAAAAAGTACAATGGTACTGAATTCATTATCCCTGCCCCATTATTACACACTTCTAGATACCAGATAATATTGCTTTCCTACAAATATAAAGTTATGTCTTTAAGCAAAATCAAATTTATAAGAATATTGAAAGAAGCAGAATACTCTTAAAGAAAAAGCGGTTAATTACGAAAACATTTGAGAACCCATAATACAGAATTTTTGATAATTAATACATATTTTTCATAACAAATTTTGCCGACTCTCTAAACTAATTAAAATTATTTGTCACTTTTGCAAACAAACAGGCACAAAATATAAATATTTATACCTACATAGATACAATATGAAATAAAAAAGTTAAAATTTATTGACTGTACGTACGCACATTGACACATTTTCGCCTGGTGGTAGTGGAGCCAGTCGTCGTTGGGTTAGATACGTTGAGTTTGAACAAGTTTTCATCAAACTGTATATTGACCGCAAAATGTGAAACGTGAAAAAAGTAAAGTGTGTCAGTGGAAAAACTGGATGATGGTCAAAAACTAGCACTAAAATATATTGTGGATGCAAATTTAGCACAATTTTTGTTTTATTTTTTTTTTGTCCACTCAAGGTGGACAACAAGACAAGACACTCAATCGAATATGAAGTTTTAGGTTAATTTGGGAAAAAGAAACACAATCCATGAAAAATACTTTTTACAAAAAGAGAAAAATGTCATATTTAAATGGAAATCGCTTGAAAACATTGTATAATTTACGGTTAGTGGTCGTAATCAATAATTGTTATTTTATGTAATTTGTCATATTGTTTATTGCTGGCTGGCTGGCAATAAAAACAACTGTAGCCAACAAAACAACACTAATACTCTGTCTGTCCATTTAACTAACCATTGTATAATAAAACATGGTCAATTTGAATTTGTAATTACAAATGTATGATTTAATGGTTATTTTATGCATTTGTTTGTCATTTCTAATGCAGACGTTTGTTACTTAAGATCATTTCATATTTATTTTTTCCTGTTCATTTATTGTTTTTTTATGTTTTGCAGTCGAATGCATATATTTCTATAACCTCAATATCATTTTTGCTGACCAAGTCAACTGAGTGGAGTTCTAGTCTTTTATTTTAACCTGATCACCAGAGTAAAATTCTCAAAGACGAGTATCAATAGATGTACAATATGTTCTCTCGCATGGATACTCGTATCTCGAATCCACATGAGGATGGATGCTGACATTGTTTTTGGTTTGTTTCTTGTTTGTCGAGATGTATTTGCCACAAATGCAAGAGGAAAAAACTACTCGTTCTGTGCTGAGGCCATATTGACAGTGAATGTTGTTGCAATCATGTGTAGCAAGCAATTTGAAATTTTCTTTTAAGTCGCTTCGTAAAAAGTAAATGATTTTCCATTTTCATAGTTGCAATATTGATTTCAAACGGTTCGGTTGGTCAACTCTCCGGTTGCCTGTCAGTGTATTAATTGTTGTAATACGATACAATTAAAAATATTGTCATTGTGCTTTCAATCGTTAAGAAATAAAAATAATTAATAAAACCCAACATCTTTTTTAACAAAAGAATTTTCAAATTAAATTGAAAACTTTAATTTTATGCAAAATTATCATTAGCAATATTCAAGTGGACGTTTTAATAAACATCAAATATTTATGGATTAAACAATACAACAAAATAAAACAATAATAAACTTAACTGTCTACTATCATCAACAGGTACTTAATTTATATATAAATTTACGAGTATTATATTTAAATCAAATAATAAAAATAATAAAATACTGTTGGCTGATTCCTAATTTGTTTGCATCGACCAAAAATGGATGTTTTGAATCTGAACATTACGGTGTTTTTTTTTTGTATGAACATTTTCGAGAAGTGCGGTTCGCATTATTGTAAACCTAATTAATTTAATTTTTAAAATTTTATATAAAGTTAAGAACTCGTACTGCATCCTCTCTAAAGTTTTGAAATATATATACAAAGGATACTTATTTTTACTTGAAAATTAATTTTTGTTGAATTAGGATACGTAAACCCAAAACAGCTGCACTCTTTTATAACATTTTCAAAGTTCCAATTGCAAAATGTTTTCTTTAACAGAACTCTAAAAGTTTAAAAATATCTGTTTAGAATTTTAAAAAGGATATATACAAGAATAAATGATTATAAGAATTAGGACAATTTGCAGCACAACAAGAATTTGTTTAAACTAAAAAAATATTTTACGACATTATGACAATACGACCTAATAGCAGACCGTTTGAATCCCTCAATTATTGATAAATTCACTGAAATTTATTGTTCTTCGCTTTAGCAAATAAATATATACTAATGCATTCTACAAATGTTGAAAACAAAATACTGTTATACTCGTATTTATAATTACGATGAAAATATAAATGTTTACAGTAACTAAAATATTGTTGAAATTAAATTAAAATAACAATTATATGTGTACGAAAACAATATTTCAAAGAACATAGTATAGTAGACGTAACTATGCGGAACCATGATTTTTCTCTGGAAAATGGTCATAGCTGACAATTAACAATACTTTGAATACATTTTTATTGTACAAATGTTTCAAAAAGCCAAAAATTTTAAAAAATCCCGCATTTTATAATCATATACCCACTATTATACAAAGTTTTTATGAGCTTTCAAATCGCACAGTGTGGCAAATTTAAAAATAGCGGCCAAAAGTCTATAACTTTTGACACACGCGGAATTTTTTAATGCGTTGTTTTTGTTTGATAGGTGATTTTTTTACCCTTATTCTGGTATGTTAATTTGTATATTTGGTTGTGGTGTAATGTAGTTATGATGCCTAGAAAATTGATAGTTATTTTCTTAAGAATTATTAGCCATAATTTAAGTAAGACATTATTTTGCAATTTGCATATGAAATTTATAACCAAAAAATTGGGTATTTATTGTACTGTATAACATAAAAGCCTTTCTGTCGAATTATTAAAAAAATGTTAAATAAAATGTTGAGTTTCTTTAGAAATGTTTATTATTAGAAATACAGTAAGACCTTGATAATCCGAAGGGCGTTAATCCGGATTATTCGGTAATCCGGACATCAGTTTTCATACAATCCGGATTGATTGCATCTTTATAACTTTATAATCCGGATTTCATACAAGCTTTGGAAAAAAAAAGTTTGAACAATTCTCGACAAACGACATTGAATGACTATTTTACCAACCAAAATAAATAGCTTTATAATTTTTTTTTTGTTATTTTCTTGACTTGTAGTATTGAAGTATGTTAATACTTTTTTTTATAAAATGTACATACATACTATAAATGTTCTTTTTAAATACAATCATTTATTTAAATGATACTTATTTATCATTAGATCTGTGTTTTAAAATCATTTTTAATACAAGAACAATGTTTAAAATTTGTATTCGGTAGTCTGGATAATTGAATCCGGATTATCAAGGTTTTACTGTATTTTATTTTCCAATAAAATTTAATAACACTGTCCAACAGCATTTTTGGAACAGCATAGCGACCCTATAAGTCTGAAAGGGCATGTTGAATAGATAATTTTTGTAGAATAAACTTGTAGTCCAGCTGGTCTGAATTTTTTTACAGTGGGTCAAAGTTTTTATTTTATGATCGAAGGGAGCATGATATTAAATGAAAAAAATTGTGTAAGTTAATGTTTGAGAGAATTCTTATTGTCAGAATTATATGGTGGAATATTGTGAGGTTATGACACGTTTTTTGAGAAAATCCAAAAAAAATCCTTTCAAAAAAGTCATTTAAGGATTAAAATATTCCACGAAAATGTTTGCCGAAAAATTTCAGTGAGGGTCTACATAGATGCCAAAATTGTAAGTAAAGCTCTTTACGGTTAATTAGAAAAATTACACGCCACTTTGGGTCTCACATTTTTTAAAAAAATTGCCATAAATCTATTTATGATCCGAATGAGCTGATATTTAAAATATAAATAGTCTCTGAATGATCTACAAATAACATACATATGTATGTAGGTTATCACTTTTAGGTCATGAGTTATTTAGGTCTTTCTTTTCGATCTTTTTCGTTTTTTTAGATATATCGGGCCTACGGAGGGACGAGTTGTTTTTTAAAATATCATCTATGAATTTTTTGGACGCCATTTACCTTAGAAACTAAAAAAATTTAATATAGGAATTTTCCATGAACAAAAATGTAAAATTTGAACAAAATTTGGAAATGTTGTAGATCCATGTATGTATTTAAATAAGATATGGGATTATACAAATGTGGAGCTTTTTCGAGGATCGGCGATTTGCCTTTTAAGAATTTTTTACACCACCATAGTGGGGAGGGTATTATGCGTTTGTTCAGATGTTTGTAACGCCCAAAAATATTAGTCTAACACCCACCTTAAAGTATACCGATCGACTTAGAATCACTTTCTGAGTCTATTAAGCTTTAATTTATATATGTATCTACACAAATTCCGCTCCAAATAAGTTTTATATACACAAAATTCATGTCACCAAATTTTGTTACGATCGGTCCATAATTAGTCATAGCTCCCATATAGACCCGCTTCCGAAAATCACTTTAACGTGCATAAATCGCTTAAAAATGTTGGTAAACACACAAAATTGAACATAGTTAACTTTAATATAGACATAAATCACACGACCTAATTTCATGGTGATCGGTCCATAATTGGTCATAGCCCTCATATAAGGCCCACTTCCGAAAATCTCTCAAAAATATAAATTAATGAAATTTTAAAAGAAAAATTTTTTTTGCTCTTTTACTTAGTGTAGGGTATTATATGGTCGGGCTTGACCGACCATACTTTCTTACTTGTTTTAGTTTAATATCGTCTTTTATGATTTTCTGAACATCTAGACTTACATTGATTAGTTTATAGACTCTGACCCTCTACCGGTTGCTTAAGTTTCTTAGCTGTCTTCCAAAGGCTGAAGTTTGTGTGCTTTGCACTGGTTAAACTTTTAATTTAGTTTCGATTTCTGCTATCCTCTTCCGAATGAAGGACTCTTTTTAATTTCTTACTTTCAGTGTTAATCGTTCTTATATACATAATTGCAGATGTTCAGAAGCGTCTTATATTTGGGGGGAATACGAAGTAATGGTAAGTACGTTTGATTATCAATTAATATGAATTTTATATACATGACTAGGGTAGGATTTTCATGCATTTATTATTGGAAAATATGCGCCTAAAATATGCTTCAAAACATCGAAAATATGACCTAAAAATTTAAAAAATATGCACTTATATTTTTGTGCAGAAACATAAATTAACTATGGATTGCGTAAAGTCCAAAAAATACACAACAGTGTTCCCAGCAGTTAGGACATTTTAAATTAAACAAGGAATTAAATAGTTCAAGTTTTAAAATTATAATTGTTCTTCTGTGGAAACGATGGATATATTGATTATAAGATCTTGGTATGAATATTTGTTTAAAGCTATAATCTTTTGAAATAACGAAATCTATTATAAATCGAAATTGAAATGAAAACAAATATGAATGTATTCGATACATTTAATGAATTTTTGATAAATAAAAAAAACTCTAAACTTTTTAGAAGCAAAATGTTTCGAAATGATAATTTTCAATTGCTGGTAGAGAAATGAAGAAGACTTAATGTCAGTTTCTTGATGTCGAAAGATGTTAGTCGATAATATTTAATGCTATTTCTATAACCAATTCGACACTTTTTTCCAGACAATATGTTGCCCATTGAGACAAAAAATATTACAAATTTGGATAATATGCATATAAATATGCATTTTGGAGTTAAATATAACAAAATATGCATTATCAATAAAATATGCAAAAATATGCCCCAACAAATCGATGCCATTTTACTGTAAAATGTGTGATTCGGATAGATAATTAGTCAACATTGTATTTTGACGTTCGAGAAAAAACTTGCATTTGCATATAAATCCGCCTATTCATGACATTTAAAATTATCGTTCTCCATAGGTGAACAATATCCCAACTACTTGGACTCTTGTTTATTGGCAAGTACGTAAGTTTGCCAGCATTTTCTAGAGAAAATAGTCCGTATGACTGTACTTTCTATAGAAAATATTTTGTATAACAGTACTTTCTATTACAGTACAACAGTACTTTCTATTGAAAATGTTGTGTATAACAGTAATTTCTATGGAAAATATTGTTAAAAATATTGCTGTTTATATTAGTATAAATGAGGAGCCGTAGAACAAAAGGTACTTTTTCGCACATTTAACATTTTTGGGAAAATGAGTTTTATTTATTTCGCCCCCTTAAAAAACTGCATGAACCTGGAAATGGTAACAAGTTTCTTACTTATCAATAGATACATCTAACTGCCATAAGTCCCACATTAAATGTTAAGGATGTTTGATATAAAACCATTTTAATATCGGAAAAAAACCCTTTTATTAAAAAACAATGAAAAAAAGTACGTTTTGTTAAAAACAATATTAAAAAGTATGTTTTTTATGAGTTTTTTTTAACGATAATATTTTAAAGAAATGTTTTTAATTCTAATCTAATATATAAACAACATTGAAATTAAATATTTTTTTTTTTTCGTTTTATACGAGTGTTGTACGTTTTATTAAGTACAACTTTTTGTTAGAACCGATTTACTTTGTAAAAAAAATTGAAAAAATTTTGCTGACTTGATTGTTTCTAGAAGATTTCAACCCAAATGTTATAAAAATAAAACCAATTTTTGATAAGATTCTAAAAAGTACCTTTTGTTCTGCGGATCCTCAAATAAAAAAAAGCAAAAATTAAAATTAAAAATTGTCATGTTTGGATTAATTGAAATTTTTATTGATTTTTAATAGTATTTTTTATAAATATATTTATTAGTTTAATAATAAATATTGTTTGAATACCTAATCAAAACTAACTATTTGTTTTTATTGTTTTAATAAAAAAAATTAATATTTGTGCGGATTTTTGAAATATAATATTTTATTATTAATTAAATTAATTATTACGATATGTAGTGTTAGATTTTGTGATTTTTGTGATAGGTCCTAATTCTGTAAAATATTTATTTAATTTATGAATTTTGTGATTGGAAATTTTTTTTGTTGTGTGCACAAAAATCACAAAAATACGGTTGAACTTGCTCAGAAATTTAATTCATGTTATTCGTCTTTTAAACATTTCTATAGATACCAAAAAAAGAGTATTATTTCATTAGAGGTGAGAAAAAGCGAAAAAAACCTTAAACAAGAACTACTCTATCATTAGATTCAGCTGACAATATCTGGCGTTGTAATATATTAAATATAAGTTAACTTTAATTGTATATACAATATGAAAATATTACATTAGACCGTACCTCAAAAAAAATTCCTGTACACCCCCTAATGTAAAGTATTTCGGCAAGGCAGTTACGAAAATATTTATATTTGCCGAACGTAGGGGCCGTCGTTATATCTTTGGCATTTACAGCTAGAGATATCGAACTACTTCTTTAGCAAAAGTTTAATGATTTTTTGTGAGCTTTAATTTTATGACATTAGGGTGGTAGGAAAATATATCTGATGGATAAATACTATAACGGGATACTTGGTGTCAATGTCCCTTAGAGCAAAACATTGGTATTCTCAAGGCAAAAACATTGATATATATATATATATATATACATTAAGATCCGACTGTAATGCCAAATATATAACGAAAAATGTAAAAATATATAAATATTTCGTAACTGCCTTGCAGAAATACTTTATATTGTGGGATTACGGCGCACTTTTTTTTGCTTGTAAGGTGGTACGCTGTAATGTACATATCAGTAAATAGGCATCTATTAGTGTGTTTCTTATACATATAAATGTTTTATAACCAATTTTCATTTGACTTCACCAAGTGCAAAAAATTATGAAAAGAAAATATAAAATACAATAAGTAATGATTCGCATTTGTGTATTTGAAATGTTCAAAAATCCGTAACCATCTACTGGGTACATGAACTTTGTTTGAAGTAGAAAAAAAAATAGAAACAGCAACACAAACTTCATCATAAACGAACTTAACAAACCAAAAACTTAAATGAAAGAAAACACCTGCAAATCTAACAATATGTAACTTGGCGGCTCACACTTTAAACTTCAGACTTTCGCAGTTTGTGAATTAGAAAAGAAAATTAAATTTAATTCATATAGAGAAACAAAATATAAAAAGGCATTTAATTACTTTGAAAGAACTTCATAACAGCCCTCACATGGTTTCTTTTGGTTGTTTCGAAATGATAATTTTACTGTAAAATTACCATTTAACTTTTTATTAAATAGATTTATTGTTTATAAAAGAACACATCACACAAAAATATACATAAATATTCAAACAATCCATGTATCCATGAAAATAATTTACATAAATATTTAAAAACGTATGTGTAAAAATATGAACATGACCAAAAGATATCTACATACATACATCAAGTACTTGTGTAAATTAATTCATAAATAAAAGTTTGTACATCCACATTTCTCATTATGGTCAAAACATAAAAAAGTGAAAAAACAAAAGAATAAAAGAAATGTATTTTATAACCACTTAAATTATTTGGATACGAAAATGAAGAAAAACGACTTTCATCCATGATGTACCGTTTTTTTTTTTTGGTAAATTTCTATGTGCAGGCGAATGTGTATTCTTTGGTTGAGGTTTTGGGAACATGGTTGGTGGATTTTTAGGTCATGGATAATAATGACAAACAGCAAATATATACATACATTAATACATTAGAAAATGATAAAGGAACTTTTTAATTCAAATACAACATGGAAATATGCAAACTTTAAATCAAACTGCATTATTATTAAGAGAAAAAGACATTTCGTCGTTGCTTATTAGTACTGCAAATAATATTTATACAATTCCCAAATATTAAAGTGTAATTTTTGAAATTTTGGAAAAAATATTAATTAATTAATCAGTTGGTAATAATTTAGATCCAAGAAATTACACATCCATCGAAAACTATTGACGGTTTATACATATAGTTAATCCAATTGTTTTCAACATACATATTTATGTTTTACCAATCAAAGGAATGAATCGATCACATTTGTACGCCGCAAGTGGTATAAAAAAATAAGGAAATAAATCTGTAACTTCTAAACACTTAATCCGATTTGAATGAAATTTGACATGCGCAATGACGAAGTGTAGGTTTTCAATTTTGTCTGCATGGGCCCTCCAGGGGTGATGCCAGAGGCCCCAAAGTAGGACACCTCGGATATATTCAACTTTTAAAACGATCCTATTTCATCGTCTGAGTTCCGATTACAAAAAAAATACACATATAGAATCTCTTCATCGAGCACTACAACTCGTAGAGAATTTACCTAACATCAAAATTCATAAAAAATATGTTTAATATTTTTATGAATGTGAAAAACAGCGATAAAACGTTTAACTATTACAAAATTCATGGAATACTTTTTTGAAAAACATAAAAATGCTTTTTATTGAGTTCCAGCAAAAATACAAAATTTTTTTAATAGTTACTTTTAGAACTTTTTCGTCTATAATACCCATACCAGTGTCGGGGTTATCGGAATACTTTACAAAATAATTAAGAACATGTTTGGCCATCTAAAATGGGTTACTGTATTTTGATATAGACTATGCGATTTTAGAATTTTTGCCCAAAAATTTAATTTTACGTAAAAAATAGGGGTTTTTTGGATGGACTTAAAAAGAAAAAAATTACCTTTTCCCAAAAAACTAGCGAAACATCGATTTTTTAAATTCAAATGCATATAACTTTAAACTAGGTCATTATTTTTAAACAATTATTTTTTTTCATTTGACACGTACGTTTCTTGTTACGTGAAACGTGAAAAAAATTGGAAATATTTGGACCCGCTGTTATCAAATGCGAATATCTCCTAAGCTATAAGTGATGATTGATTGTTTTTTGTAGTGATCAATGCGGAGAAATGTAATTTTATAAAATTGGAACACAATCGAGGATATAGGATCGTTTTAAATATTGAATATATGTACCTGAAGTGTGCTAATTTGGGGACCATGTGGTCCATATTCAAAATTTAAACTCGACAGCACTTCCTCTTTGCGTATGTGAAATTTCATTCAAACCAATCTAACCATTTAGAAGTTGCAGATTTATTTCCCTCTTTATTGTATATATAAGTTTATCATTCCGTTTGTAATTTTTACATTTTTCATTTCCAACCCTATAGTGTATATATTCTGGATCCTTATAGATAGCGGAGTCGATTAAGCCATGTCCGTCTGTCTGTCTGTTGAAATCAATTTCTGAAGACCCCAGATATCTTCGGAATCCAAATCTTCAATAATTCTGTCAGACATGCTTTCGAGAAGTTTGCTATTTAAAATCAGCATAATCGGTCCATAAATGGCTGACATATGAGGAAAAAACCAGGACAACCTTGATTTTTGACCTATATCTGGATTACTAAGTCATTAATATAGACAATATGGATATACATATAATGATAGATATTTCAAAGACCTTTGCAATGACGTATATAAAACCATAGTAAGTTGGACCTACAATGGGTCAAAATCGGAAGCAATTTTTTTTAACCCGATTTTTTTTTCCGCAAAAAGTTTTTTTTTCGCTAAAAAAAAATTGAAAAACCAAAAAAAAATTTAAAATTTAAAAGATTTAAAAAAAAACATTTCGAAAATTTTTTTTCCAAAAATTTAAAAACTGTAAAAAAAATAATATTTATAATATAATATTTTGTTTACCTAAAAATATTTAAAATTTTTTTTTTAAGTATAATTTGGTGAAGGGTATATAAGATTCGGCATAGCCTAATATAGCTCTCTTACTTGTTTTTCTAACCACTGTGTCGCTTACGATAAAATTCGTTTACTGTAAAATGTAAACATTGACTTACGATAAAATCTTACACCCTATATTTTTGAAGTTATTATCAATTTTGATATTCTGAAAACACTAAAACATCAGTCGGCGCATAAAATTTTAATATCTGCAATAAAAAAAATTTAGAAAATGTCGCTTACGATAATTTGACGCTAAGGGCTCGATATGTGTGTTATCGGAAATTTCTCCTAACATTAAAGAGCTTATAAAACGAAAACAGTGCCACAATTATTAATATTATTTACGATGTTTTCGGTCAAGGCCGACCATATAATAAAACTAATTTGTGTAAATGAGCAAAAACTTTTTTTAATTTCAATAATTTTTTTCGTGAATGATTATATTCGCCATATATCGAAATTATGATTTATGTCTATATGAAACTTATTTCTGTTGAATTTTATGTGGATACCAACATTTTTAAACGAATTATGCTTGTTAAAGTGATTTTCGGAATCGGGCCTTATATAAGAGCTATGACTTACTATTTACCGATCATCATTATATAACCATATATATAAAACTTAATTGTAGCGAAATTTTGGTAGATACATATATAAATTAAACAGTTATTTCAATATGCTTCGTTGTTGATCGAAATATCTTAAAAATTGCCTGTACTTTGCACACAACGTTTACGAAGGTTTTAAGGACAGCCAGCCAACCAGTGATTCTGAGTCGATCGGTACTTTAAGGTTTCAAACTATGGTTGTGTAGGTTATAAAAAACAAATTATAATTGAGAATTCAAATTAATATTGAGAAAATACATTTTGAAACTAACAAACCCACTTTACATTCAGAATCCGAAATTTATATTTAGAAAATTAATGTTGAAAAAATACAAGTTAATGTTGAGAAAACCGAAATTTATATTGAGAAATAATAAAACTTCTATTAGGTTAAAAGAAACGTAAATTTATAATCGTGGCATATATTTAATAAAAAAAATGATTAAATTTATATTTTCTAAATTTAAATTTTTTTGTTAATAATTCAATAATTTCCCAGCAATTTCAATAATTTCCCAGCAAAAACTTACATTGAAATGAGTTAAAAAGCTAATATAATTACTCTTCACCACTTATACATTGGCATTTTAACACATCATTTTAACACGGTGATGTCATTGGATGCAAGTACTTACCACCTTCGCTTACAAATAGGAGTTAAATAAGTCATTACCACATTCGCTTACAAATATGGACTTAAATAAGTATAACATAAAAAATATTATTTTTCATCTCATTCATATCTCATTTTGAAAATATTTGAAAGTTTTCAAGAAGGTATAAATCCGTATTAGATTTTAATCAACAAAAATTTAATCAATAAAACGTTAAAAGCGTTTTATTATGAAATAATTTCGTAAATCAGCTCATAAGACCCCTTTCACACTAGGCAAATTAGTTGCGCAAGTCTTTTGTGTTTGTAGATGTCAGAGGTAATGTCGGGTAAGGCAGAAGAAAATTTAGCATGCTGTTTTGTTGTTGGACAAGAGACTTGCGATTATATGCCAGCTATTACTAAATGTAATGCAAGTGGTATGAAGTAGTCATTGAAAAATAAGCTGTCCAGTAATAGCAAGTCATTACCATGTTTTTGCTGGGTTATTGGTCAATATTAATTTGGATTTATGAATTTCAAATTATTTTTTCTTTTTTAATTTTCTCATTTTTAATTTCTTTGCTCTCAATATTTGTATTTTAACAATATTAATTTGTTTTTCTCAATATCCATTTGTATTTTTGACTACTTGAAATAATGTAGTCAAAAATTAATCTTGACTTCTTAATTTTTAAAAGAATTATATGTTCTAGTATTGCCAAAAAAGTGGGTCGGGCTCTCATTGGTCAGGGGGGTCGCGATGCAAAAGCTTGACCTGTTGTTTCAGTTTTACTGCTTTTCCCCTCACTCAACAGAAAGTATTGAGTGCAAGTAGGTGGGTGGAGGCATAACTTTTTTTTTCATATTATAATTGAATTTTTGTTTATTAGAGGTGAAAGTTAATGTTGTCTTAGCCAACCAAAATACTGTTACACAGAACTTTTACAAAAATTTTCTTAACGAAACTCGTACAGTCATAAACTTTGGTCAGAATAAACCAATTGAGCTTATGCATATCTACGTATATACTTATACAGATAAGTATCTACATTTATAATTTTGCACAGGTAAAGAATAATAGAATTCATATAAATGTAAAATAGGTTAATATGAAGCTGATGCAGCTCTCTTAGAATACAAAAGTCCAATCCATATCCATACAACAAACAGTTATTGTACAACAGGAAAAGAAAATACACAACTCAGTATCTTTAAAATACAAACAAACAGTCTAACAGAGGCATAAATGCATATAAATAGTATTCGCATAGAAGAAAAAATTAAATAAAAATTGATCTAAATCCACTTATTTCTAAATAAAAAAAAACTAAAGGAAAAATAAAAGCAACAATCAACTTCGATTCCAGTTTAAATACCGGTTCAGAGCCGAAGCATACGGCTGGAAACTTGTAAGGCAAGTGTAACAGTTTTCAATGCCGTTAATTATTGATTTGGTATGTGGTGCTTCGTCCGTCCATCGTTTCTGATAGATAAGCCTTTGAAAATCATAGAAAAATCAAACAAAGTTTTATTGCAAAAGAAAAATATCTTTTGGCGTGCGTCTGTGTGTGGCAGTGACCTACCTTTAGAACTGGATGCAACGAACAGTCAGTCTCTGCCTGTTTCTTTTAGTTTGATTTTTATTTCAAGTCTACACTCAATATGGTGGATTTATATACTTAGAAAAATTGCTAGATTGATGTTCAAGTATTCTTGTAGTTGTGTGTATGTTTTAGATGATTGTAATTGTTGTTCCACTTTGCGATCATTGAAACCTGTCAGGCACATTGGTAGTTGGCAGCAAAGTAGTTTGCTACTTAAGTAAAGCCAGGGATTCATAATTATATTTGATTGTTAAAAACAATTTTAGAAATAGCAATTATGTCTTCTTTATTCCATGGAAACAATGTTTTATTTTGGAAATAATTCGTTAGGTCGTGAACGATCAGATATCTTAACCCATTAATGTCCAAAACAAAAATGTATGGGTGGATGTTTTCACCCACCAAAGGTAATTTTAAGCAATAGAAAAAGGTACCCTTAAAGTTAACTTTAACTATAAAGACAAGTTGTAATAATGGACCTTAAAATTGCAATATTTGTTTAACTATTTATTTATAATGAGATTCTGGAAAACATTTAATTGAATAAAGAGAAACTTTACATTTTTGACACACTAATATTGAGCGGTAGTTTGGTATTTCGATATTCCTTTTATAATTTTGTTATCCATTTTGTTTCAACGGATGCTGACTATTACATATTTTAAATAATCTTCTAAATTCGATATAGTGTAAATTGTGGCCCATCTTTCGAAACAACAATCATCCTCGAACTTAAAGCATATCAATTGATCACATATTTATCCGTAAGAACATTTATAACAAAACACAATGGGGCAGAATCAAAATTTTTTGGAAATAAATCTGTCATTTCTAATCGGCTGGTCCGATCGGGATAAAATTTGACGTGGGCATAGACGATGAGTATTCGATTGCAATATTTTTGAAGGACGGAGATTTAAAATTACATATTTTTGAATCTAATTGAGATATTGACTTGAATTTTTTTTGTAAGACCAAAAATTAACTTATCTAACAAAAAAAAATTAGTTCGGAATAAATATGGATCAAATTATTCCTAATATTTGTAATCTTATGAACATTTTAATACAAATGTTAGTTTTAGAAACTCAATAAATATCTAAATAAAATCTTTATTTATTAACAAAACTCAATGAAATTTTCAACGTTTTTTAAATTTGTCATTATAAAAAAGAATGAAATTTTCAACGTTTTTTAAATTTGTCATTATAAAAAAGAAAGTGTAAAAAAAACTTGTCAAAAGGTTGCGGGCATCCCGCAATTCCTAAAAATTGGAGCGAAAATCCCAAAAATGGTATTTCTTAAAATTTTGCTCATAGGGTTAACATTTCCTTCGGTGCTGGGTAAATACTTTGGGGATAAATAGGGAATACATCAGCGTTTCCAAAGCTGCTTTCCATTTTCGCATTCCAGCTTTAGGATTTTAGAACATGTGACTCAAAGCTTAAATTTTGATAAAAAAAATGGGTCAAATTTCGAAGGGCGTAGCGTCAACATATTCGAAAAATGGGACATGCTTTTTATACCAAAATGTTCTCCCTAAAGATACCTTACAGAAAAACATATAATGGTTATATGGTCTTGAAGAAAGTTTTTTTTAATAAAAAACGTAAGGTCAAATTTTCGCCCAAAAAACAGCAAAAATCTATAATTTTTTAATTTTTAAATTGAAAATCGATTATTTTTGGAACCATAATTTATATTGCTCTGAAAACTTTTGTATATTATTGATAATTTAGTTGTCTAACTAACAAAAATTCGAGTCCGTTCGGTCCAAAAGTACGGGCTATATTTTTAAAAAGGCGGACCAAGGTATGGCAAAATATTAAAATTTCAATTTTGAAATGCTTATAACTCGGAAATTATAAGAGATAAATAGCACACGCAAGCATTTTCAAGACCTAGCCAAGCGCTTTCCAAAAATATAAAAACCTTTGAAATCGGATGAGAAACCAAAAAATGGCACGTACTTTATTGAGGAGAATGTATTACAACCTGTTGATCGACCGCCATCTACAACATTGAGAACATTTTTTGAAATGTGCCGAAATTATGACATTACCCGTAATCAATCGTCAAAGAAATTTCAACGGCGGAAACAAGGGAATCCAGTTCCAGGTTTCTCCCATTTTTTCCACCTATGCATTAGTTTGCATTTACGCAGTCCATTCAAGAAACGATGAGTGTTTCTGTTTGCGTTTGCTATTAGTCAACGTTCTTGGCCCAACATCATTCCAAGATTTTCGAACTATAAATGGTGAATTGTGTGAAACGTATACCGAAGCGTGTCAACGCTTGAGATAGTTAGAGAATGAACTCACTGGGAATACATCCTCGGAGGTTCTGTGCTTTCGTCAAATGCTCATCAAATACGAACATTGTTTTCGATAATTATCTCAACATGCTTCCAATCCAAACCTACTGATTTGTGGAGCAAATATAAAGATGTCATATGTGATATTTTTCATCAGATGCGTATTAAATCATCAAATCCAAATTAGCAACTAAGCGAGGAAATTTACAACAAGGCTTTGATATTAATTGAGGATATGTGCTTGATGATGTCGAACAAGTTATTATCCGATGCACGACGCATTTAATCAAGAGTTGCTATGCGAAAAACCATATGATTGCGATGACATGAGGGAATCAGTTCGAACAAATGTGCCACAAAATATGCGTACGTGACAACAAAAATATGCGTACGAGGCATTTTTGTTGCTCTCGGTAGAACTGGAAAAACTTTTTTGATCATGTTGATTTTGGCAACGATACGCTCGCAGAATGATATTGCACTTGCTTTGCAGCTACGTTTCCGGAAGGTGGGCGAACTGCTCATTCAGCACTTAAGTTGCCATTGAATATACACGAACAATGAAAATCCAATATGGAACATTTCCAAGAACAGTGCTATGGTAGCCAGTGATTCCAAGGTCAACGCCAGCCGATGAACTTAATACATGTTTGAAGTCGTCCGTTTTGTGGAAACACGTCAAGATACTCAAATTGACTGTGAACATGAGTGTCGAGCTGCAGAACGATCAATCTGGAGAAGTATTTTCCAAACAATTACTGAACATTGGCAACAGCAAAATCCCGGTTGACATTTCGACCGGCTGCATTCAATTTCCCGTCGCTTTCTGCCAGTTCAAAATCAAAATCCGAACTCATCCGAAAGGTGTTCCCAAACATTGCACAAAATTACAAAAACCATGATTACTTGAGCGAACGTGATATATTGGCTGCGAAAAACATGGATGTCGACGAACTGAATTTTTAAGGTTCAAAGTGAAATTGCTGTCGAATTAATGACGTAGAAATCGGATGATGTCGTCAACTATCCAACCAAGTTTTTAAACTCGCTAGAATTACTCGGATTATCGCCTCACAATCTTCAACTGAAAGTCGGATCGGCGATCATTAAGTTAAGAAACATAAATCAACAACGTCTTTGTAATGGCACCCGATTGAGGTAAAAAACCTGATGAATAACGTCATCGAAGCAACAATACTTAAAGGAAAGTACAAAGGGGAAGACATTTTGATACCACGGATTCCAATGGCACCGACCGACATGCCATTCGATTTTAAACGCTTGCAGTTTCCGGTACGACTTGCATTCGCAACGACAATTAACAAATCCCAAGGGCAGACATTGCGTGTTTGCGGTATTAACCTTGAAATTTCATGTTTCTCGCATGGTCAACTGTATGTCGTCTGTTCTCGTGTCGGATCAGCATCAGCATTATTTGTTTACGCCAGACAACAAAACAAAAAATGTCGTGTATCATAGAGCATTGCAATGAACGAAATTATGATATCACAGCAAATCAATCGAAAAAAGTATATCTTTATTTTCATTGGTTACCTGAACAAACATAGAGGCGCAACTGAGAGTAAAAATTATTACTCTCTCCCAAATTTAATGGCTGACATAACAACAAAATGATTTTTTTAATATGGACAGGACAATGTCTGTCGGGTCAGCTAGTATTTAAATAATTTATACCAACTTTGTTTGTAACTTAAACATCTTCATGTGGCTTTTAAAAACTGCATACATTGTTACTTACCAATAAAACTTTCTACGGGAAATCGCATAAAAATATTTGTCCAGCCGACCAACACAACAAAAGATTCAATGTCAAGTCGACATGCTGAGACAGTAATGCGAAATTTTAAACGGATACTATTGTGGTTACCGGCAGATACTTTATACAAATAGCAGTTATAATCCCTGTTTATAAATCATTTACACTTTTAAATATAAATTTAACATCTTAATGGGTGTATTTATCATTAATTGCGAAATTAAATAAATAATAAAAGTAAGATGTATTAATAAGTTTAAATTGTAACTTACAAGTGCCTTTTCAATGTTGTTTAGAAACATTTTATTTTCAAAATAATTCATTAGCTCTTGAGCGATATCTTAATGAAATTTCACGTTCAATGTTAAACACATTTCTAGAGATTTGTGAGTCTCCTGAAGGGTAAATAGATTAAGCATGATTTTTCGTGAAGATAAATTTAGAATTCGAATTTGAGTAAAATTCTAACTTTTGTCATTGTTTCAACTAAATTAGGCCCAGATGGCCCTTAATGAACAAAAGTTTGATTTTTGTCAGTCTCAGCGCCCAGTTTGGTAAACATTGGTAAATGTAAATACAAATCAACTCAATTAGTTCCAGAACGAACCCTAATGATATTTGTTAAAATGGTTTTACAAATGCTTTAAAAAAATTATTTCCGAGAATGAATAGAAACGATGAAAGACTGATTGGTGCATAGTCCTATTGCTTATTATACTTTATCTTTCCCGCATTGAGAGTAAATAACGATGTAACCTCCCTCCATTTTATTGGAATATACCCCGATACCAGCCTACTTCTAAAAATTATAATGCACAGTGTGGCAGAATCGAAATTTTTTGGAAATAAATCTGTCATTTCTAAACGGCTGGTCCGATCGTAATAAAATTTGACGTGGGCGTAGCCAAGGAGTATTCAAGTTTAAGTTATTAAAGTTGTTATGGGGGTTCAAAGTAGGGTACCTTCAACATGTAACATTTTTAAACACGTGCCATTTTTTTGTTTCCCATCCGATTTTACACATTTTTATATTTTTAGAAAGCGTTCGGTTAGCGTCTGCTATTTATGTCTTACAATTTCCGAGTTTTAGCCATTTCAAAATTTAAATTTTAAAATTTTGCATTTTTAAAAATATAGGGCGTACTTTTAAACCGAATGGAGTCGATTTTTTTGTTAGTTAGACAACTATATGGGGCAACTATTAGATATTAAAATCCAACCAACTTTAAATGTTCAGAACTTCATAATTTAATTGAAGTAAATTATCATCGAATTCAGAAGAGTTACGCTACTAAGATTTTTGATTTCTCCATAAAGCATTCTTATATATTTTGATAAAATATACCTACTTTCAAACGGCATACAAATATTCTTTTCGATTGAACTCAAAAAGATTTAGGTCATTGTTTTAAATACAATGCCATTGTTATAATTATTATTGTTAGTTTCAAATATCTTTTTATTTCTTTTTGTTGCTTCACTAAACATTTTTTGTTTTGTTTGTTTCACAAAAACAATGAACTTGACATCGTTTTTCCCCAAACTGATGTAATGAGGGTCATAAGACCAACGTGTAAAGGTGCTAATTTATCTTAAGCCACCTTAACAATCAGCACAATATCAAATACTGACAAGCTTATAAAAAAAAAATAAATGAACTAAAACAATTAAAATAGTCTAAAGCAAATTAGTGATTTCATGATTTTCCCAAGAATATAAAAAAGAACATCATCAATTTTAAATTTATTCCGCTATCAAATTTCTAGTCTAAATCTATTGTTTGGATATTTATTTCTTTTCGGTTTCTTTTGCTATTTTGTAGCTGACAAATCCGGAAATTATGAAATCTAAACATTTTAACACCCAAGTAGTTTGGTTTGAGTGTTAATGAACACTTAAAATCGTCTTAAAATTTTAAAACGAAAAAAAACTGTTTTTGTTTATTTAGCAGGTTGTAATTATTAAAAAAGATACGTAAATTTACTTCATCTTTTTGTTTACCCCTGCTTATTTCATTAACATCGCATTAAAGTGTAAATTTGAACAATAACGATTTCTAAAAGTGAGAAAAAATTAAGAGAAAAAACTATAAATACATTATATTTCAGGTTATTTGTTGATTTTTTTTAATACTATATTAACTTTACATTTAAGTTAATTTGCCTAGAGATTTTATTATGAAAAATTAAAATAAATGCACCATCTTAAAAAAATAACAACATTGAATGTAGGAAAAACGTAACGAAAACAATTTAAAAAAAAGAAGAAAGATTTCACAAATTATTCAAGTTTCGTTTTTAATGCGGTACTCATGCGTAATACGTAAAAATACAGTGTGCAGGTGAAATATGACGACAATATTTATTGGACTTACACAAAAGAACTAGCGAGATTCTTTGAATTCTATCTGCACCCAATCTACATACTACAATTTAGATTTTATTATAATGTCTTCGGATTATAGCTCTCTAAATTTGAATTCTATCTGCACCCAATCTACATACTACAATTTAGATTTTATTATAATGTCTTCGGATTATAGCTCTCTGAATTTCAGTTAATATTTACACTAAGCTCTATATTAGTGGTTAAATTCCAGTATAAGATATCAGTATGAGGGGATTAGATTGATTTTGTCATTCCATTTGTAACATATCGAAATATGCATATGTCCTCATAAGAGTTTAAGGCGATATAGCTATGTCCGTCCGTCTCTTGAAAACAAATTATCGGTTCTTGATTTCGCTCATACAAATGTCCTTCTGGAATATTGTTTGAGCAGTAATATATATAATACTGTAAAGTATGGCGAAAATCATTTGTGCCTAGTCCCCATACAAGGCCCCCTTCAGAAAATGACGAACATTAATATCGTGATGATATTGGATATAAACAAGTTTTAGATAAACCTAATTCTTTCTACCAACTTTAGTTAAGATCGGTCCATAATTGACCCTACCCCCAAATATAAACCCTTCTAGTATTATTAATGTTAATAGTATTAATAATTGGTCAATTCATAATGTCCTAATATTTCACGACTCGGCGCGAGAAAATTTTAATCCTTAAATGTCCTTTTTGAAAGGACTTTTTGATGTTTTCGAAAAAGGGTCTAATTGATCCCTAAAGAGGGTTAAAATATTCCACAAAATGATCCCCATAAAATTCCACAATATAATTCTTACAACATTTTTTTCATTCAGAAAAATGCTCCCTTCGACCAAAAATTATAACTTTTACACACTGTAAAAACATTCAGACCAGCTGGCATATAAGTTTATTCTACAAAAATGATCTACTCAACTTACCCTTTCAGAATTATAGGGTCGCTATTCTGTTCCAAAAATACTGTTGGACAGTGCTATTAGCCATTTTTATTTGACATTAACCAAAAACCGAATAATTCGAAAAAGCGTGATTTTTAAAACCGGTTTTCGGTTTTTTCTTTCAAGACCCGATTCAAATAACCAGTTTTTAGCTTTTTTGTCAATTTATTTACATTGTGGTATAAATTTAGCTTAAATAATTTTTTTTAAAAAAGAAACAGGACTGAAAGTAGGGTCACACGAGACACAAAAATGTGTAACCACTTTTTTGGCATAAATTTGTTTGATGTTGTTTATGATCAAACAGCATCAAATAATACGTTTTTGAAATAAATAAACAAATTCAAATATATTTTATTTAGTTGTTACGTCTTTTTCGTCAAATATTTGCCGTTTTGCCAGCATGTTTAAAAAATCGAAAATTCTTTTTTTTATTATACCCTTCACCTTCGTGAGAAGGGTATATATAATTTTGTCATTCCGTTTGTAGTTTCTACTACAAGGCTATAGTAAGTTGGACCTACAATTGGTCAAAATCGGGAAAAATGTTTTTTAACCCGAATTTTTTTTTCATAAAAAATTTTTTTGTCATAAATTTTTTTTCAAAAAAAAAAAAATTTTAAAACTAAAAATAAAAATTCGGAAAAACAATTAAAAAAAAATTAAATTTTGTTTACCTAAAAATATTTAAACAAATTTATTTTCAAGTATAATTTGGTGAAGGGTATATAAGTTTCGGCACAAACCGAATATAGCTCTCTTACATTGTTTTTTATGAGATTTGCGCCCCCTGTTGTGGGTTTTGGAACTATTTTAAGGATTAAAAAACATCAATTGTATTAATTTTTGATGCAGAATCGACTGGTGAAATCATATTTGCAATATATTCAACAGTTTTTGCTCTATAGAAAAATGTGTTCAAAATGCGCTACTTTAGGTGCGTTGAACCACCACAAGGAGTGAAAATTTTCCAAAAAAAGGACGTCATTATTTTTATTTACGCAAAAACCTTCAGAAAAATCAAATTTTTGATAATAACTATAATATATAGCTAACTAATTTAATATATTAAAACAGTTCTATTAAAAGAAAAATTACCAATTTGCCATTACTTCTTGAACACACGTCAAGTTTGAAATTTAAATTTGTATAGAATTTCCTATATTATCAACTGATTTTGTTTCTATAACATTTAATAAATGATCACAAAACCAAAAATATAAATCGAAACCGCGGTTTTGAAATTCTTCGGTTTTTTGGATACTCTAGTATAAAAGATTTAATTTATTTTAACTTTTTGTAAATTTGTCCAAATAATCAAAATCTTGTTTTAATTCGCTAGTTGTTGTAATATTAGATCTTTTGTGTGGATTTTGAACTTATTTTAATGTTAAACTAAGCTGAGCTTCTAAATCAGATGAATTTTCATTTCATTCCGACTGTTTAAAATTTCCAAAAAGTTATATGTAGACTTTTATTACAGGTGAATTATTTATTGCTAAATATGTTTTCTGACTTCTATCTGACAAAGTTTGTTTACATTGTGTAAAACCAAGAGTTATAATAGTACTCCACCCGTTCATACGTCGAGTAATAAATGGTACTCCAAAAATTTCCGATTTGAGTTATAATTGGTATTCCACCAGAATCAATGAGTTCTTATGAATACAAAAATATTCGGTTTGTCGAATAACTCGAAAACCGTCCTTTTGAAAAAATCTGTTTAAAATAACCGGAAAATTGAAAAAAGGGTTTTTCGAATAATTCGAAAACCGTTTTGACCACTGTATTATATAACGATCGGACGAGTTGTTACAAGTTTCCAAATACATGCTGTTTATAAACAATTTAAAACGATTTAAATTTTCTAAAAAAACACGCTACAGATATTAATTATCTCTATACTATACGAGTTATTTACATTAGAATTTAAAACTAAGTTTTTTTCACCTTCCTTAGTAGTGGACCTATAAATGATTACATTTGTATAAGAAAATGCCCATGGAGGATATGGAATTCTGATCAAAAAATGATTTGGAGATTATATGTATTGGATTGAGTATATTTTTAGGGAAATTAATAATAAATGTTTCTTATGTGTTAATAGTTACTATAAGTAAATCAGATTCTACAATGTCAAGTATGTCACAATGTCTAAATTATTGTTTACAAATTTCCGCCAGCACCTGTAAAATTTTAAAAGAAAATACCTTTTTTAACCACTTGTCTGCAAAACATCATTAATTAATTTTGAAGACAGAGTGTTACGGTTTAATGATTTCTTATGTATCTATTTCGAGTTCAAAAAACGTAACATAATAATTGCACCTACACGCAGAGAAAAAACATAAGTCGGCATGGTAACAATATATTGTTGTATTACACATATAATTTTTATTTTAATTTAATTTCAACAATATTTTAGTTACTGTAAACATTTTTATGTTCATCGCAATTATAAATTTGACAATATTCTTTCTCTGCGTGTAGTACCTTTGAATATACATAAATACATATGGATGTACGTATATTCATCGGTAAGATACATCTTCTCTTGCTACATACATAAATATGTTTATACATAATCTATGTATATGAAAAACATTAAAGAGGAACTTAAGTTTTTTTATAATTTTGACTACGAAAAAAAGGAACTGAATAATTAAACAATGTAATTTAGTTACAAATATTTTCGGACATATGTATGTATACATATATGCATTATGCAAAAAATTAAAAAAAATAAAACGAAATGATTTTCATTTACATAATAAATAATTAACACTAGATTAAATATTAAAGTGTAAATATTCCATTATAAAATTCTGATTTTATTATTGCAAACTATGTAATGGTTTTATTCACAATACGTACTCATAGTTGAACGCATCTTTTTAAAATGCGATTATTAAATTGTCATGAAATTCCATAATTTAACAAAAAACCAAATGAGTTCATTTATTTCTCTTCTCGTATTGCATAATTTTATACATGAACAACTTTTGCAAAAAAAATTGTTATACTTTTTGACAAACAATTTTGTTACAAAAATTATAACAAAACACAAATGTAACAATTAATTATCCACACGTACTTTTATTAAATTGTTAAATGTTGCTCCGCAGATAACGACAGTGATGAAAATGACATAATATTTGTATGTTATTTATATTTTAGACATATTTACACTCGCATTTTTGTTAAAGTAACAATGAAGCGTAAAAGACAAGATATAAATATGTAATATAATTAA
The DNA here is from genome assembly GCF_958450345.1 of Calliphora vicina. Taxonomy (NCBI): domain Eukaryota; kingdom Metazoa; phylum Arthropoda; class Insecta; order Diptera; family Calliphoridae; genus Calliphora; species Calliphora vicina. The sequence goes on along the minus strand of NC_088780.1, from coordinate 58,910,882 downwards.
CTAATGTTCAGTAGATACTCGTATCTACCAACTGGAGAAATGTACAAAGACAGGTACGAGTACTCACTCATAGTACCTTTGGATATTTTCATAAAATTTCAACCGTAACAAATAATACGACCTGTTTTTTCATTTGTTGTTAATACATATTTTTATTATTTTAACACAATTACATGTGTTTTTGAATAAACATTTTGTTGTGTCTTCTTGCATCTTCACACATAGGTAGATATCTGTGTCAGTCCTTTAAGAGAATTTAATCCATCTTTTTAAGCAGTTGTGAGAAATATAGTTTGGTTAACTCAAATTAGAAAAAATTTGGTATTGATAATATAATAATTTTGTTTTTAAATTTTAACTGCAAGACATATCAAAGTTAATTATTATTAATCTGTTATGACACAATTCGACAAGTCAAGTGATGTGTCCACCTTTCACATGCCATGGTACTATTGAGTTTAACACAATTTATACAAACTTCCCGCCCTAGTATTGACGCAATATGTAAACTGCTTTGCTTAGTTCCGGGATAGTTATCGAATAGAATATTTGAAAATTAACATAAATATAAATATTTTAATGTATTTATGCTACAGTTCTTACGTTGTGAGACAATGTTGGCTACCGATTCTGTAATGAGGCAAGGATTTTCATGCATTAAAAATTAAAAATATGCGCTTATAATATGCACTATAAAGATAGAAAATGTGCACTAAAAATTACAAAAATATGCAATAAAAACAAGCTTTTTATTTGAAATATATTTATTAATACAAGAAAAATATAAATTTCTGGTCACAGTTTCAATATATACACAGAGAAAACAGATTCGTGATAGCAACCGAATTTGTTGCCAATCGAATGATTCGGTTGCACACATAGAATTTTTCAGTTCTAACAACAGAAAGCCAGTTGATAAAGAAGAATTTCAGTTGAGGAAACCAAACTTTAGTTATCCCTTACAAAATATTGTAGTCACAACTGTAAAATTCGGTCACTAAGATAGAATCATTCGATTGGCAACAAATTCGGTTGCTATCACGAATCTGTTTTCTCTGTGTATGTACATTAGGTTGACAGCCGATTGTTTTTTAGATTTCAAAGAGTGCCGGGTGGAATATTGCGACTCTAGGCCTAAAAGTTAAGTGCTGAAAATTTGAGCCAAATCGAACAACGATTTCGAGACACCCATCTAGGTCAAACTTCAGATATATGCTAAATTTTACTATTTATATGAAACTAGTTGATCGCCCCGGCTTCGCCCGGTAGCTTTTACTAATGTTAGTTCTTCAAGTTTCTCCAACCGTTCTTCAAGTTTCTCCAACCCACGCACACCAGCCGGTTCTTATTTAATTGCAAAGAAAATATCTAAATTTGTACTGTATACTTTAGGGAGCTTTTTTATTACAGTTGACTGGACTCACAAAAAAAAGAATTCGCGAGTTTTACCCGGAATTTTTGAATTTTTTCTCCTGAAAATTTCGAATCGAACATAAAAAAAATCAGCCAAATCGCTCCAGCCGTTCTCACGTGATGACATTACATACATGGACCATTTCATTTTTATATATATAGATAAATAGGTGAAAGTCGTTAACTTTCTGCATTGTTTTCTAGAAATATGTAGATTTATATTAATGAAAATTACATTAAAAAAAATTTGTTGGAAATGGCCCAAAATCTGTATTATCGCTAATATTCGGAAAAAAATTGTAAAGGCACGAGATGGTGCCTTTAAAAAACACTTTTTCCATTCGAAATTAATAAATCTATATCTTCAAATTGAGATCTAATTTCTTCGGCTACTCGATGTGAACCATGTGCTAAACATGTTATATGTATAAGTTCTGAATAAAATATCTTTAGACTATTTGCTGCTACAAAAATATTATATAAAATTAAATATGCAATAAAATGGAAAAATATGCTAAATATATGCATTTAAAAGAGAAATGCGCAAAATGTGCATTTATAGCAAAATATGCAACAACAAACCGATGCCATTTTATAGCAAATTCTTTGAATCGAAAACATAAATTGTCAAAAGTGATTTTGAGTTACTGACTAAAAACATGCATTTGCATAGAAATCCTAGCCCTGATGATAAGTAATGAAATTTTAGCGGTATTTTAACGGCATTGACTGTCATTTCAGTCTGACGGAATTGACAGTCAATTAAATTACTAAATTTAACATGTAAGAAAGTATATGATACCCTACACCAATCTAATTATGGACCAATCGGCATTAAATTAGGTGGCATGACTTCTGTATATAAGAAACATATTTGTGTTGAATTTTATTTGAATACCAACATGTTTAAGAAATCTATACTCATTAAAATGATTTTCGGAAGTGGGCACTATAAGGGAGCTATGAGTAATTATAAATCGATCTTTATAAAATTTAGTGACATGACTGTTGTTCATGTATTGAATTATATGGGAATATGTACCAACAGATTATGCTAGTTAAAGTGATTTTCGGAAGTGGGCCTATATGGCAGCTATGACTAATGGTGGACCGATCATTACAAAATTTGGTGAGACGAGTTCGACTTATATAAAACTTATTTTTGCTCAATTTAAAAAAAGTGGAAAGAAACGTATAGTCTGATTTTAATAAAATTTCCCATGTCTATAGTGGAGTTTTAGTTTTGAATTTGGACTTTAAACAACACTCGATTATGTAAAAAATTTAAAATTATGCCAAATTTATGTTCTCGATCCGATTTTATATTAGAAGATATCTAGATTTAAATTTCGGATCCAAATCATTCCCGATTTTATTGAAATATTGAAACACAAATATTTGTGTTTGGGCCTTAAGTGTCATATGGGTACTCGTAATGACTACTGAGTAATAATCAAAAATGTCACAGCAAGTAAAAAATAATACTTGCACAAACAAAAAACAGATTCGTGATAGCAACCGAAGTTGTTGCTAATCGAATGATTCTATCTTAGTTACCGAATTTTACAGTTGTGGCTACAATATTTTGGAATGGGTAACTTAAGTTTGGTTGCCTCAACTGAAATTCTTCTTTATCAACTGACTTTCTGTTGTTAGAACTGAAAAAAGCTATGTGTGTAACCGAATCATTCGATTGGCAACAAATTCGGTTGCTATCACGAACCTGTTTTCTCTGTGTGGAATTATGTTATTCATATGTAATTGCTATGAACTAATCCCTTTAAATGCTTGTCAAAACCATTAAACAAGTGCACTCGTTTTAATACCCAGCAGTTAATCAAATAGGCAATATATCCCTAATTGACAGTAATTGTCACTAATGTCTGATCGCTTGGTCAACTCCAATTTATATGTTTGGGATAATTTGACACGAATGTGCAGATATAATTTAATTGCTTACTTAATACATCCCTGGTAACCTAGCGTGAAGTCAATTGTCACTTAAGTGTCTATAAGTAATCTGGAAAGTAATTTTTTTACCCACCAGAAGTAATCTTATTTAACGTCAATTAGTACTTGTTAAAATAACTAGTTGTATAGATGATCAAGTAGCCAAGGTAACTGAATCTATGTAACCCATATCTATGTGGATCAATTTGCCTCCCGTTTAGGACATGCTCGTTAAACTAACTAGTGACGTAGCTAGTTATGTAAGTAGTTGTCATCCTAAATATTAGGTAAAATCATTAGTTCGGAACAGTCTCCTAGAACTGCTGGGTAAACTTACAACTTCATTAAGCTCATAAATACATATGCATGAATGTTTTCATATAAATATATTAGTTTTGATTTATAGTTGTCACTTGTTGAATTCAAGTTTTTTTTTTAAATAAAAATTTAATTTAATCACTTTATTTTTACGAACAACTCGTGCCTTTTGTCGACTTTAACGGTTTTATTGTGCGTTTTAATCTTTTAATTAAGTCTTCATCAAAATGTTTAGTTCAGTTTAGTTTAGCATCCGTTCGTTGAAAACGATCATGTAAATTAAGTGGCAATAAAGTACGCATGATGATGATGTTGGTTTGACGGCCTAAACAACATTTCAATGATGGATATGATGATGAAAACGATGATTGGCAGGCAGACATTTTTTTGTTAGTAGTGAAAGTATGTGGAGTATGTAAACGTTTTTAATCAATATCGATCAAGAAATGTTTTATAGACTTGACAGTTATTTGTGATATTTAACAAATCTTGTAATAATAGATACTTTGAGGAAAAAACTTGCTTTAAAATTACCCAAATACGTGAGTATTTGAATATCATATTATATATGTATGTATATAAAAATATGTATATGAAAAACTTTGTTCGAATTTACCCCTATACATATTTTGTTGCCGGGAACATTTAAATGCACGAATCTAGCAAGATGAAATTTCCGGTAATAAAAAATATAAAATTCACAAAATCGGCACAAACGAATATAGATCTCTATATTAGGTTGTGCCGATTTTGTGTATTTTGTATAATAACATTTACCTGGTTTTTAATATTCCAGCGTAGTTCTTAGTATGAATTTTGGAGGAATGTGATTCAGATTAATGTAACACTTTATATAATAATTTAGCAATGAAATTTTGAATCAAATCGCATAATGTTAACCTGTTCTTCATAAGCAAGAAGCTTGAAAAATATAATTAGTCTATTAAATATTAAGTAATAACAACAGACAACTCTTTGTAGAATCAGGACATGACTGACATAAGGATTGATAAATTCAGGATAGTCTCCTTAGTATATAGATAATGGAAGAGTATGTTTTAGAGCCCACCGCTCTCCACCAGACAAGAGCACAGTATTGACTTTTTAAACACAGATTTTCGGTTTTATTGAAATCCGGTTTTATAAAAAACAAAAATTTAATTTAACTGTTTACATTCTGTGTACAATATATGATTAATCGTTAACATGAGCTTGGAACTTATCTTACTGAGCTTGGAAATGATTTTATACGTGACAATATTTATAGATACATATAGATACCTAATATTTTCAAAGCTGATAATCATATATCAAGAGTCTGTCTATATTTAATTTCCTTATTTGTTATCGTAATCACCTATTAACTAGACAAATAGTTGCTATTTTTAGTAAAATTCGTTAATTAACAAATTGTTTCGACTATTTATAATCTGTAAATCATTAAAAAACATTTTGTCAAACTGTCTTCAAGATCTCACTTTCATTCATCTAAAAATCTGAAGAAACTAACAAAAGTGATGCGAGATGTTACAATATGATTAATTAATCATTTTTATTACGACTCTTTATTTCAGTTTTATTAAAAATATTTATTTTCATATTATTGTTTTACCATACAAATTTTACAACGAATGGCAACTATTAACGAAGGCTTTGAAATGTAACACGCTTTTCTCAAGATACGCAGTGATGGGCACAATTAAAAAAAATCACATTAAAACTAAAAACAATTTCAATTAAGAGTTTTGGTGTTGTACGTGGTTAGTTTGAGAATAAACCAAAAACGTTGGCTGAGAATAAACTAAATTTGTGTAATACATACATATATTCATTGCAATGTATTTATGTTATTCACGAATTTTTAAAATTCTAATTTAAGTTGTTGACAGTTTAAATAAACATTAATTGTTAATTGAAGAAATTGATAACCAAGGCAACCCAAACAAAATATGTTCTAAAAAAGTGTTTTATGCACTTAAAAATATAAAATATGCAATACAAATAGCTTGATTTTGATTTATTTAAAAGTAAATAAAACACTAAACTCATAAATTAATATAGGTTATTATAGGATTAAATTTAGATTTTTCTGACTTTGGCACTACATGAAAATTGTTTGATTCAGTTCATTTTATTACAGCAATAAATTATATACAATATAAAAAAATATGTAATATGCAAAAATATGCTGTAAAGATAAAAATATTCACTAAAAAATCGATGCCAAAATAACTAAATCATATGTTTATACGACGCCCAGCAAGAAATATGATATTGCATATATTTGATTGCCCTGTTGATAACATTTGCTTTGCCTTTATAACTAACTTATGAAACATCCCACACATTGACTACAAGTTTATAAAACTTTATGTAGAGCAAAATTAAAAGTTGTAAATAACAACAATTACGACTACGCACATGCACATGAATTTATTTGAATTTAATTAAAAATGGAATCTATTTCATCCGAGTAACTAAACTATTTATTTATGTTGCTAATTACAGAATTGTATACACATACAATAGTAGATATCTACAAATCCTAACCCAACAAAAATTGGTCTAAATGTTTAAAAATAAGGATTTAAAACAAAATTTTAGCAAATAATTTCTAAATCAGCGAATTTTAATAAATTATGTTTACACTATTGCTTTAATCACTTAGTTTTGAAAAATCATTGGATTAAAACTAATTACGTTAAAATGATATAACCAGTCAAAGTTGATTTTTCCCAATAAATAGGTTGAAACGTGTGGTCCAATATTGTGACTTCTACACTCTTTAGTTCAGCTAATCAACCACTAAAGAGTTATGTTATAAAAAACGGACTTAAAATTTCCGTTTTAACGTAAATCGCGATAGTGTTTTAATAATATGCATTTCTCATAGGATAATGGTGCATAAACCAGACAAGTTCTATTGTAGAAAAATTTTTCAAAAATTTTAACAAATCCACCCAAAATCAAAATAATTTAAAAACAAGTAAGAGAGCTATATTCGGCTGTCCCGAATCTTACATACCTACACCAATTTATACTTCAAAATACAAATTTTAAATATTTTTAGGTAAACAAAATTAATTTTTTTTCCAAAGTTGTTTTTTTCATTTTTTGGAAAAAAAAATTTTTCGAATTGTTATATTAATTTTTTTTTTAAATTTAAATTTTTTTTTAGTGAACAAAAATTCGGGTCCAACTTACTATGGTCTTATATACATACGTCGTTGCAAAGGTCTTTGAAATATCTATCATTAGATATCCATATTGTGTATATTAATGACTTAGTAATCCAGATATATGTCAAAAATAGGTCAAAAATCGAGGTTGTCCTGGTTTTTTCCTCATATCTCAGGCATTTGTGGACCGATTTTGTTATATTAATTTTTTTTTTAAATTTAAAATTTTTTTTTTAGTGAACAAAAATTCGGGTCCAACTTACTATGGTCTTATATACGTCGTTGCAAAGGTCTTTGAAATATCTATCATTAGATATCCATATTGTGTATATTAATGACTTAGTAATTCAGATATATGTCAAAAATAGGTCAAAAATCGATGTTGTCCTGGTTTTTTTCTCATATCTCAGGCATTTGTGGACCGATTTTGCAGATTTTAAATGGAAACTTCTCGAAAGCATGTCTGACAGAATTATTGAAGATTTGGATCCCGAAGATATATGGTGTCTTCAGAAAATTGATTTCAACAGACGGACATGGCGTAATTCGGACATTGTGTAATTCGTATAATTTATTTTTTTTGTAAACACTTTATTGAAATTATCATTTTAGATATGCATGAAACAAGCCAATATCTACATAATTTTGTAGCCCTGGTAAAGTACTACTAATTCCTGAATTATTTTTTGAAATATTAAGAAGTGTATTTTTGAAATTTTATTTTAAATAAATCGATCTGCTTACCTGAATTTCTTTTAAGCGAACGAAACGATGTGCAATATAATTTTTTCATACCCAAAATATTAAATAATTCTTGAATTTTACCGTTTGTAATTTCTATAATTTTCATATTCTGGAACAGATAGAGATGTTTATTAAGCGATAAAAGTAATGACATATTTATAAGCGGTTGCATCCAATGACATCATCGTGTTAAAATAATGAGATAAAATGCTATTGTGTAAGTATTGAAGTTCCAGAATTTAGCATTGTTCAAAACTTTAACTTATCAACATCTACTCTATAGCCATGGGCAATTTTATTAAAATCGGGATATTCGTTTAGAAGTTACATCAGTTCCCACACTGTGCGCCATGAAATTAGGTCGCGTGATTTATTTTTACATGAAACTAACTTGTGTTGAATTTTTTCTGGTAACTTTCAGAGGTGGGCCTTATATGGGAGCTATGGTCAATTATGAACCGATCCGCAAGAAATGTTTAAATGTTATTTGTTTTCATATAAAACATATTTATGGAGGAATTTCTGATACCTATATAAATCAGACAATTATTTCAAAAAGGCCCTATTTCGGGAGGGCTAGGTGAAATTATTGGCTTCGTCCTTGGGCCAAATTGTATTGGAATATCATCAAAAGTGCGGCATTTACTCTGCGCACAATGTTCACATGGACAGCCAGACAGATGGTTGATCGAAATCGAAAGTGATTCTGAGACGTGCGGTATACTTTAAGGCGGGTGTTGGACTAATATTTTTAGGCGTTACAAATATCACCACTAACGCTATATACCCTCCCCACTAAGATAATATAAAAACAGATTTACAATTTTTTAAATATTGGGTAAGCGTGAGGCCGAATTTAAATTGACGGATTATGAGGAAATTTTATTTTTGGTTCCAAAATTGTTAAAATTATTTATTAAAAAAAATATTTCTTAGCCTATTTTCTAATATTTAATTTGGTATTGTTTCTTTGGATTGCTAATTTACGAATTTGTAATTTAAAATCTCTAGGACAATGTTAACATTTTTATATCTGGGGTCAATTTCAGAAAATTTTATATTTTATATTTAAACATCTATGAGGAAATAAAAAAAACATTTAATTTTAAATTTTTTTTTGAAAATACTACTACCCAAAACTTGAAACATAAAAGGCCTTATTCGATTTTTCTCCAATTTTCATCATTTAATTTTTAGATGACGAAGAACAGTTTTAGACCTTGAGAGCTTCGAAAATAAAGAAACATCCTAATGCCCACTTGTTGAATTTGGCAAAATTTTTATATTTAAGTATGATCTCCAAAATGTTTGCTGGGTAAGTGTTAACTTCAAATACAAATAACATAGCCAAGTTAGTGCGTTACATGGTAAATCTAGCGCTTTTAAAAAATCGAATTTTTCAGTTAGCGCTGATTTAAGTGTTTCTGAAATGGCAATAGTTTTCTTACGATTTTACCAACTATTAAAACAAAGTGACGGACGCCAAAGTTTAGACCCAAAGAACAACCTTCTTAACATTTTCTTTAATATATCAGTTATTAATTTAGCTATTTCTTATTTTATTTATTAATTAACTTCAAACTTTTTTATCTGATGAAGTCAAATTTAGCTAGGAGACATCGAGTACAAAATATACATTGTTTCTCGCGTGTAGAAGGTAGTTAGTTTAACAATACTGAGTAACCAAATATTTTCAGAAGCTAATTCTTAATATATTTATACCCATTAACTAAAAGATGGGGGGCGTATATTGATTTTGTCATGATCAACAGTTTTTAGTGATAAATGATATCACTGAATACATGTATACTACGTACTTGATAATGAATATACCAGGGTGGACAAGAAACGTTTTTGTAGGCCCTCATTTATCCTTATTAATCGTCCATTGTCTTGCTACTTAAGTTATTAATGCGTAATTTTATATTTCTTGAAAAGTTTTTAAAAAAAACATTTAAAGTGATACAATTTTTCTGGAAGGTGCTGTCGAGTATAACAAGAATCTGACTTTGAAATTGGCAAAACACCTCCAAAATCTTGAGTTACGGGTAAAAAACCGGTTTTTCATACCTTTAAGCACTTATAAGCCATTAACTATACTGATTCTCAATGGATTTTAATTTTTTAAACGGATTTAAAAAGAAGAAACTGTGGCCTTTCCAATGGTATATATATTATGTTTGCTGAAGAAATGCACACAAATTTTGTCAAAATACTTAAATAATATATATACCGTTGAAAAGGCCACAGTTTCTTCTTTTTAACTCCGTTTAAAAACTTAAAATCGATTGAGAATCAGCTTAGTTAATGGCTTATAAGTGCTTAGAGGTATGAAAACCCGGTTTTTTACCCGTAACTCAAGATTTTGGAGATGTTTTGCTAATTTCAAAAACATATTCTTATTGTACTCTATAAAGCCTATCAGAAAAATAGTATTACTTTCCAGGTATTTCTACTTTAGTTTTTTTGTCTCATAGTGTTATTTATTATTGTTGCTGAACTACGATATATGTATTTGAAATTTGATTTATTATTTTTACAAATCACATATTAAACACATTAGCTACTAAATTTCCAATGTCTTATTTTATACTGATTCATTAAAGTCATGTATGTAGTTTATTAAAGTTTTTCACGAGAGTTCAATTTTCAATTAATTTGTTTTTGCTTTTCAACAGAGGTTGTATGTTGATTTGTTAAACGCGAACCATATTTGATCTTTATATATTTCACAGTGGAGTATAACATTACAACACTGCGTTGTGCCAAAAAATATAAATCACTTTCTATTGGTGGATATTGCGATTTCTTTAACAGTTTCCTTAACACATGTTGAAAAGTAGCTTTGTGATATATTTTTAATTCAATATCATTATTCATTTCTAAACTAAAATTTCCCAACATCTTGTTTATCAACTATTAGCATACATGAATTTGTTAATGAAATTGTGAATGTTGACTAAAGATTTTTAATATCCTCAAATCTATGTACACATATTTAAAATTTTATATTTTCTTCCCGTATGTTTTTGTATTTCTTTTTAAATTTTAATCGAGATGGTGAAAGCCGCGATCAGTAGTTTTTCATCTTGTAATGTAGCGGACCTAATAGGATATTTACATATCTTTATCAGAAAAATCTATATCTATAAGAGAATAGTTTTGCAGATATCTCCCTCATTTTCCTTAAATATGGCCAAATGCCTAGCGGGAATCAAGTATTAAAGGAGAGCTATGTAAGTCCCAATTTTAAAGTTCAAAAGTTAAGAAACAAATAAATAAATTTAAGGGCTATTCACACAAAAAAAGGAAAGTAGTATGTTAACTTATATAGATACCTACAAACCTAGACTTCGTGCGATTTTACTACTTTGCTTGGACCACAAACATCCGACCGAACAGCTGCACGAGGAGACACTCGTGCATTTCTTTATAATCGATGTGATTTTACATATTTTAAATTTTTTATTAATTTTTGTTTTCAAAATGTTTGTGCTGAAATTATTGAAGGGCCAGCAGATGTCCAGACCTGGTATAAACAATCGATTACACATGTTAAGGGGTGTTAAACTTAAAAGCCTACTCACTCAAACAATTTATGCCTCCTACCTCCTTTAATAATGTTGTTGTATTTTCAAGTGCAACTGCTGTAATTTTACAAATTTGTTGTATGTTTTGTTGTTGTTGTGATTATGTTTGTTCAACAACACTATTAATAAACAATTGTAATTTTTGCTTGTCAGTTATGAAATTTATTGCTCATACGAGTGCAAGTACCAGCAATTTATTTACAACTTCAATTTTATCAAATAAATAATTGAGTAACAATAGCAACATTAATAGCTAATTCCGATATAACACTTGTAATAACAAAAAAAAAAACCGCTGTAAATTCGCAAGTGAAAGTGTTTAATGTTTTTATTGCCACTTTTTTCGTCTTCTAGCGATGACTTGTGTCTGACATTTGCAACCTTTTCTACTCGAGGGTTTTATCACGTCATTAAATTGTTGTTTTCATTGTCTTTTTATTCAGTATCTATGAATGTGAATAAGTGTGTATTACGTATGAGTACAAAATGAGTTTGTCATTCATGCGAATTAGAAGATACGACTACATAGTTTACTGGCTGTGTAATTTTTTTATGCAAATTAGGACGGCTCAGTTCATATCGAGTCAAAAACAAAGTTGACTATGACTTCAAAATCGATTTAAATAGATTTCCGAAACTACTCATACAAATAAAAAGATAAAGATAATTGGACTTTTTGAAATATTTATTGCAAAAATCTTGTGTATTTTGGTGCGTAATTTAAATAAGTGCATTTACAAACAAACTTGTATCCGATGTTAATTGAAAAAATCGTATTCAGAATATTCAATCTCTCGATCATAAAACCGATATGGTGTTATGGGATCCTACTATGTAGCACGGCCTCGTCGTCAAATGTTGAAAAAATCCTAAGACGACAAAACAAATTTTTAAGAATGATCACAGTTGCCCCCTGCTATATCAAAAACACGAACATACACAAAGATCTAAACGTGCCCTTTGACTGAGATCAAGAAACATGGCCCGCACGTTCGATTAAGAAGGAGGAACACAGCAGACCTAATCCATAGACTAGCAGGAAGAATACCAATTTAATCAAAGTAACAATAGATAAAACAAATTTTCGTTCGGAACTGTCTGGACTAATTAAATAAGAGTTACTAGATATAAGATTTGAAATACTTATTGTTAGTTTATTAAGTAATGAAGATACAATAAATAAATGAAAATTAAAAAATAACTTCGAAGTGCGATAAAATATGAATTTTGAAAAAGAACACAAGTTCTTTGAAACTACGAATACATTGATTATTAAAACATTGAAAATTAAAAATACTAACAAATTTAAAAAAAATAAATCAAAATTTTGCACAATATTTTTTTGGAACATTTTTAACGTTTTGAACAAATTTGGATGAATTCGGAGCAAGGACACACAGGATCAAAAATGTCCTTTTTCAAAAATTAAAAAAAAATTACAAAAACTTAGTTTTCATAACGTAGTTTTGTAATTGAAACACTTATAAATAACATTCCCAATATGTCAATAAAATATTGTTTCCGAATGGGAGGAAATATAAATGAATTAACCTCCATATAAAATAAGTTTTTTTTACGGTAATATGCTCCGGAATAAATTTTTTTTTAGCTTCTAAGTAATAAGACGTGATACAATCTTCATGAATAGAATTCACTACTTTTCACATCATATTATATTGCCTAACAGAGAGATCCATGTCTATATATAGAGCTAATGCTTGTTCCACCAATAACTTGTTAACTGTTTGTGCATCAGATATTTTGTGTGCTACTTTAGCTGTAGCATCGACTGAAGTTGATGCAACAAGTTCATCGACTCGCCTTCTTTGATCATTTCAGCCATGCAATCAATTGATTACTGAACTTCCATACCTTTATTCGATAGGAGATTTAATGTGTCAAGAACTGTTGGGACAAAATCCCTCCAGGAGAATCCATTAGAGATTTTCAGTGATGGCTCGAAATCGAAGGTAGGTGTTGTAGAGGCTTTTATATAGCATATATCGATATGTGTGCGTCTTTCAAACTATCGAGCATGTGTAGTATTCTTCACGGAAATATCTTAGCCATGGGTAGGGCAGAGAACTGGCTAAGGTTTCAACGAGTATACGGGGTGGATATTTTTATTTATACTGATAGTCAGCCCTTCATGAAATTTCGTAATGGTGTTAACACGGGAATCTCTGAACGAGATGTCGAGATATTCTTCAGTTGAACTCTTCTGGATACTGGATCATCACCATAGCCCTGGTAACTTTATTGCGGATTCGTTGGCCAAGAGGGAATCCTCACTCTTTGAAGAAGATGTTGACCATTTGTTCGGTATACCACTTTCATCGTGCAAACGATGAGGTCAAAATGGCCTCTATAACTTTACGCAAACAAGGTTGGTCAATTGAGATTACATTGGCGAAGCAAGGCTTACATGATCTGAATATAATTAAATCCGAACCTCGACACTGATAGACTCTCCACGTAGTTGGCTACTCAATGTACTTGCAGTGATTATAGATTACTGCCTTATCGGTGTGTATGCTAAGGGATCGAATATTCCATACAATGAGTTCTGTAGAAGTTGTCATGCCCGGTCCCAGCTTACCGAAGATCAGAAAGTCTGGGCGAACTTTTTCATGCACGACCTGGTGGATCTATCGGTGATGGACATCAGAAGCCTAGATGCCTAGAGCTAGTTTAATTTCAGGTGAAATTGTCATGATGCTTGGTCCATAAATTACCTTAAATCCCATATAAGGCCCACCACGGAAAATGTCTTTAACACACTTAAATCTCTTATTTATGTATCGATATTAACATTCAGCGTCGAAATAAAACATTAACAATTGCCCAATTCACAATTGGTGTCGTATCGTTGTAGCGTTGTATGTCGTCATTTTTTTATTAATATTTTGTTTGAAAAATATTTATGACAAACAACTTACAATGCTACGACTCCGATTGTGAATTGGGCAAATATATTTAAATAACTGTTTATTCTTGTATACTATGAAGACAAAAATTATTATTATATTTTTAACTTTTCCGGGTATTCATTCAAACAGGAAATAAAAAAAACAGATAATTACCCCTAAGAGTTAAAAAATAATAATAATTGTTAATTAAAAATGTTTTGCAACATTGCAAATAGTTTTTAGCAAAAACTATAATTACTTTTGCAAATTTAAAATATACTTTTTCTTGTCCAATTCAATTTTAATAAATTGTACTGTTAAAATAAAAATATTCAGTACACGTGTTTAAAATATTTGTAAATCTTATGGAAATATCTATATGACTTGGGTGCATACATACATTCTTTAAATGTATTCATATTTTTCCAACAAATACTAACTAATTGGTGGTTAGCCGCTGATTCCTTCTTACATTCCATTCACAATGGCCTTAACTTAATAACAGCAAAACATACTTTGAATAGGAAACTTATTGTATTGTGTTTTCATATTTCAAAATTTAGTATCAATTAATAATTAATTTAACGAAACTGAGTAAAATTTGTTTGGTTTGGCTTTGATGCACATTTTATGGCCCATTAACCAACATAAAAGTTTCAATAATATTCTTATTATTGTATATTTTTGTTTTACTTCATTTAAAAAACATCTAAAAAAACACATCTATTTTATTTATTTATGAATAGTGAATGGTACGTACGGTAGTTAGTGAAATAACACGAGTACAATAAATACAATACTCGTAATAAAATAAAGATAAGTAGATTTAGGATTTGTCATAAAGATTAAATTAATTACAATATTAAAAATCGCTTTGTTTTTTCTTATTTTGTTTCAGAAATGAAAGTGAATTTTTTAAAAATTTTAAATAAAATGGAGACAAACAAAAAATAATATGTAAAAATAAAATCTAAACGGCACTTGAGCTGTTAATTGGCCCTGATCATTCGAATTTAATGACAAAAGTCAAAGAACATTAATTTGATTGAGTATTATTTTTATTTTAAAGGTTGTCGTTGTTCGCTATTTGTGTTAAGGCTTTCTTTGTTGGCTTAATTGTCACTTTTGTCGTAAATCTTTTGAGTAAAAAAACAAATAAAAATACAAGTGAAAAAATTAACAAAATCATTTTGTGAAACAAGAAAGTTAGAAATTTAATCGAGTTGAAAACAGTACTTTTATCATTCGTACAAATATTTACGATTAGACAAATGCCTATGAATTAATGTTAATGCTGTTAGTAAACGGTACAAAGATTTATTTTACTTAATTATTTATCACAAAGAGAAAATGTTAAAAAATTAGTTTTTAAGGAAGGCTTGTTTTAAAATGTAGCCAGCTGGGTATCAAGTCTGGTAGATAACATCCAATGAAGCACATTAAAAATATCAATCACAAATCATTTATAATAATGCAGATAATTTTTAAATAAGTTGACAAAGGTAGTATTATTTTACGTTTTCGGTTCTGTAGATATCAATAAATTCAATTATTGAAAATAGGCATTTGTATTTTTATATAACGGTAACGGTATTTAAGTGTCAACGGTAAAAGTATAAAGTCTAGTTAACATTTTGCTTTTGATTACTTGCAAGTTAATTCGTAAATGTTAAAATTAAATATTTCCCGATTACTTATTATATTTATGAACAAAAAATAATTATTGCCCTGCACAGAGAAAACAGATTCGTGATAGCAACCGAATTTGTTGCCAATCGAATGATTCGGTTGCACACATAGAATTTTTCAGTTCTAACAACAGAAAGTCAGTTGATAAAGAAGAATTTCAGTTGAGGCAACCAAACTTTAGTTACCCCTTCCAAAATATTGTACCCACACCTGTATAATGCGGTCACTAAGACAGAATCATTCGATTGGCAACAAATTCGGTTGCTACCACGAATCTGTTTTCTCTGTGTGTAAATGTTAAATTATATTCGCTTGAATTAAATCTATTCTACAACAAATTGAAAACTAGCATTTTTGCAACTTTTTTAAATAAAAATTTAAAAAAGTTTTAATTAAAAATAATAAGAAATATTTCGTTTGCTCTAAGATCAAAATTACACCATTTCAAATAGAATTTCTGAAGTTTCCAGTTTTATCTCAGAAAATTTCCAATATTATCTCGTAATTATAATTAAGAATTTTCCAATTTTCGAATCATTTACATTAAATAATCATTAATCAATAAGTGGAAAATATTAATTTTTATTTATATTACTATACAAAACTTCCAGTAAAGAAACTTCTATATTTTTAATTAAAAATACTATTTTGAAGATTTTTTACTCTGTTGGCGATATCGAAAACATATCGGGGCATTTATTATTTATTTTTCTGAAAGCAGCTATGCGATTTGTGAAAATATGGCATAAAGTTGAAATTTACATAAAAATTAGGTCTACTTCGGAAGGGCCTGGGTCTCGCAGTAATAAACATTTTGAAATTATTTTTCTTCTTTCTGTATAACTATACATTCACACCTATTATATAACTCGTTGTCGGCAGCAAGAAAATTGTATACATATCGCACACCCAGTTCAAAAGTGACACAACTCAAAACTCATTTTTCGGGTTTATATGCTTAAACTATGGACAATACACTTGTTTATCTATAAAAAAATATCAGTGTATTTTGTTGTTGTTGTTAACTGTCGCTAAAACAACAGTTATGTCTTTCATTATGTTTCAATTTGTATATAATTTTTTGCGATTTCTGAAAAATTTAAATTTTGAATTGTTTCAATCTTGAACTGGGTGTGCGATATGTTTCGTTGACGTGTCTTTGTGTCGAGCCGACACTGTCGACAAAGACTAACATCATAGGGGTTATTAGAGTTTTATTTTTCTGAGTAGCAGTAGTTTTAGTAAAAATAAGAAAACTAAAAATGCTACTGCTATCACTATTTAAAATTAATTTCAGTTAAGTTTTGTGGGCCGAAAAATTTCATTATATATTATTAGGGGGCGGATTTTCATGCATTTATTATTGGAAAATATGCGCCTAAAATATGCTTCAAAAAAATCAAAATATGACCTCAAAATTTAAAAAATATGCACTTATATTTTTGTGCAGAAACATAAAATAATTAAGTATGGAATTCGAAATGTCCAAAAAATACACAACACTGTTGCCAGCAGTTAGAACTCTTTAAATTATACCACACACAGAAAACAAATTGGTTGGAAAACGGTTGCTAATACGAAAATTTTATAAAAGTAACCAAAATATTATTATCATTACTAAAAATTCATAAATTCAACCGATTTACTTTATTTATAGCTGTAAAAACATAGCTATAACGGAATTGTGGTTACTACAATAGCAACATTAGTTATTGTAATCAATTTGTATTTGGTTAAAATAAATTCAACGAAATCGGCAGATACAACCTAACTAAATTCAAATAAGTAGAACTTTAACTATATTTTCAGTTGTAGTAATTAATAAATTCAAGAATTCTATATTCACAACCGACAAAAGAATACGTAAACCCAAAAATTTAAATTTTGTTTGACTTTTTTCAAAAATAAATAAATATTAATTAAAATAAAAGTTATTTAAATCGGAAATACATAGTTTACATAAAAAATTGAAATGAATCCAAAAATAAATTAATGTGAATTAACTCTAGAAAGCGGTAGGACTTCTTTGGAATTATCATGGGTAAGTGTTCGAATGTTCATTGTTTCATTATGTATTTCAAGAGTTATTTATCCTTTAAACAGAATGGAAAATGGTCAACAAATATACTGCCTATTCCAAGAAACTTGGGCCAGTCTGTGTCTGTGGCCAGTATTGGTCGTTCTTGTCGTTGCAATGGAGTGGAAAGATTACAGAATTATATGGTCTTTATAGTAGATTGGTGACAAACGATGATGGAAATCTTAATGAAGCAGTCAATGAAGTGACTTACTCCCTGATGACGAATGTACGGAATAAAGGTAAATTGTAAGATATTCCTTGAAAATCATTGATTAAAATGTTTTATAAATTCTCCTCAGAAAATCTACAAAATTTGAACCACGTGAGAAACGTATAAGCAAACAAAGCTGCCTTCAGAAACATCGCGCTTCATTTTCATCTGTGTTATAAAAGGGTAACGGTTATATTGTTAAGAGAAATGAGCATTTATGTACTTATTGTATTTCGTTGTTTCATTTGCCTAGATCAAGAAACTACAGTCATGCTGTAATTCTAATACCTTCTTGAAATATAACCATAACCTTTTTTCTGTTGTTTTCCGAGACCTGTTGACGACATTGTAGAAGGTCGTTATGCTGACTATCGATTCTGGAAAGCTGCAGTAAAATCCATGTTTGGCTGACAAATTTTTAAATTCTGCTAAAAGCGGCTTTTTTGATTATATAAATGATCTTTACGTGTTCATATGTTTAGAAATGGAAATTTATTAACAATTGTTTCAGCTACTAAACGTTAATAAAACATGCATAATTAAAAAAATTATATTTTTTTTTACTTGGACCAGACTAATAAATATATATTAAATTTGTATATATTCCAACCGAATAAGTTTTTTATTGCAGTTGTGACTATCAATATATTCAGCAACTACAACCGAACTATGCGATAGTACATGCAACCGACAGAATTCGATTGGCGACAAATTCGGTTGTGACAACGAATCTGTTTTCTCTGTGCAGGAATTAAACAAATAAAGTTCTAAAACTATTTTTAAAATAATTTTTCTTCTGAAAAAACGATGGACGATATATTAATTGTAATATCTTGGTATGAATACTTGTTTAAATCCATAATCTTTAGAGCTTCTCTATTTTGATCGTGCTGTAAAGTAGCATCCAACCTTAACATTTATCTCGTAATAACCAAGCAATTAAGCAATTAGTAAATGTATCCCTTATAGAGGGAAATAATATCTGATCACTTGGCTGACTCCAATTTATATATTTTGGGTCATTTGACGTGCTATTTGTAATGCAGAGAGAAGTCAATTGGTTACTTTATACATCCCATGGAATCTAGCATAAATACAATTATCACTTAAGTGTCTCTATGTAATCTATAGTGTCTCTAAGTTATCCAAAATCACTAGTTTACTACAGTCTCGTAGATATTACTGTCAGGAGCGGTAACTGTGTATGTGAAAGAAGTTAGTTAGTAAATGTTATCTACTGCTATTTCTATAATAAATTCGACAAAAAAAATGTCGAAATAATGTATTGCCCATTAATGACAAAAAATTATATTTTTATTAAAAATTGGCATAATATGCATATAAATATGCATTTTGAAGTAAAATATAACAAAATATGCATTATCAATAAAATATGCAAAAATATGCACTAACAAATCGATGCCATTTTGCAGCAAAATGTGAGATTCAGATAGATAATTGGTCTACATTGTATTTGGACGTTCGAGAAAAAACATGCATTTGCATATAAATCCGCCCCCTATATATTATGTATATACCATAAAACGACTTTAATAATCATAAATATCTAAAATATTTACTTGTCTAGATAAAATTCATCACAAATAATTCCAATATAATGAACCGTAAATAATTGTTCCTAACTCTCATATACCCCGAAAAAATTAAATACTCAGAAAAATATTAAATATATGGATTTTAGGTAAATCTATAAATGAATGTTTATATAACAAATATTACATAATACGGAGTACACTAGTCAATAATAAAAGCCAATTTCCATACAAAAATCTTCCCGAATTAGGTTCATAACTCTCAGACATATTTTAAACATCTGGTTATGGAGTCATTATGAAGGTCGGGTAATAATTTGCTCCAGCTCCCATAAATTGCATTTCATGCAATAAATGTTTAAACATATGGGACTCTTAAAAATGTGACTATCATAAAAACTTACATATACACAGAAAACACTATTTCCTAAACAGTTTCAATTCAAATATGTATCAAATATAGAACTGGTTTCAATTGTTTCATAATTGAATCAATTATTCATATGCTCAAAAACAATTTTTTTTAATATTTTGTACTGAATTTTGAGTTTTGAATATAAAGAGATAAATAGCACACTCATGCCGAGCGGTTTCCCAAAATATAAAAATCTTTGAAATCGGATGGTAAACAAAAAATGGCACGTGTTTAAAAATTTTACATGTCGAAGGTATCCTACTTTGAGCAACCATAGCACCGCCCCTGTAAGATTTGTTGGGCCCATTTTAATATCTTAAACTCGAATACTCTTTGGCGATTTGGCCGATTGGACCTGCCGTTTAGAAATGCCAGATTTATTTCCAAAAAAAATATTGATTCTGCCCCACTGTGCAGTGATTGAAAGTAAATATTTATATATGGGGCATTTCATGTCAAGTGAATCATCTTTTGAAATCGATGTCTTCCGATGTAAAGACTAACCAAGGTTAGTTCTATTGGATAGTAACTCAGACACAATTTTTCAACAAGATCGGTAGAGAACTCTCTGAGTTAGAGGGGGTAAATATTTGACATTTTGGTCAAACAGGGGTTTTTCCTTATCCATGTAACTTATTACCTATTGTTCTTAGCAAAATGTGTCCCAAATAGTTTAGATAGCTCTTTCTTCAAACATTCGAAAAAAATATTGAAAAAAAAATAAAAATATTTTAATATATTTTTTTCCGAAATCAAAAACTTTTATATATATGATATCAAATTTAAATGAAACCGGGGAAAAGCTTAACATTCGTCGGAGTTATTATTTTAGAGCATGGAATATTAACAACTTCAAAGAAAATACCGTATAATAAATTACATTATATAACGAAATACCCTGTATGAGAATTCGTTATAGAGCAAAATAGAAATAGCGAAAAGAATTTTTGAATCATCAAATTTGTTTATATTCGTCAACACTCATATGTTTGTTTGTATGGATATAAAAAATAAATAAATATAAATATTTACATATTCCTACACCTGTATTTGTTTGTAGAGCATATCTGTGAGTATGTTTAAGATCATTAATTCGTTTGTTGTGTGAAATGAAAATCACATCAAAATGAAAGCATTAATTTTGAATAATAAAAGACTGTGAATTTTTTTATACTCTGCCTTTTATTTTGTTTATTTTCTGATTTTTTGTTTCATCTTTATAACAATAGATCTTCTTTAACAGACATTTTTGTGTTTTACCGTTAAACCTAATAATTTGTTAAAAATCATAAAAAAGTCGATTTTTTATTTTGTATTTTTTTAATTTAAAAAAAAACCAACACTAATCGTCTACTACACTAATTCATAAAGAGATTCGTACACAGAATACATACTTTTAAGACAATACTCCTCAAATCAAATCAATTAATTTTGTAATTAAATCAAAAACATTTTAACTACATATTTATTTAACTATTTTGAAAACCGTTTTAGGGTTTTAATGACTTTAATTTCTAATCAAATAAATGAAAGTTTTCTCATAAAACCAAAGCAAAAACTAAAATGAAACTGTTTGATTCAAGTATTTCAAAGATTCTTTCTTCTACTTGTTTTATATGTATAGTATACTGTTTCCATTCATCAGGCTATTATCTATTTATTGTAGCAAAAATGTTTTTAATTAAAGAAAAAATATTCTCTTAATATAATACTGCAAGAGAAAATGGGAAAAGTTTTAAAAGAAAATTGTTACAAAAAAAAATACTAAACTAAACAACCAAAAGTAGCCATAAAAGAGTTTTAGTTTTAGATACTTAAAGAAATACACAAACAAACATACGAGTACATAACGTTTGTACATTTGTATCTTTGGATAGATATAGTATTCATACATTCATATGTATTGTATCTATACATATGTATCTACATACATACATACAATATACGTATGTATGTTCATCTGTTTGTATTCATTGTTACAATCTCCCAACTTCAATCTTGACCATGTATCATGGTCTTTGGTTTAGAAAATTCATACACTATAATTCATTGAAGTTGTTTTAAATTGTAATGCTCTTATTAAAAAAAGAAATAAATAAAAAAAAACTATAAGGTTACCATATGTATTTAATTGTTTATGGAAAAACAAAACAACTTTATAAAAAAATTTTAAATAATCCAATACTTAATCGACAGAAAATATATATTTTCGAATATGGCATTTCCGATTCATCATACTTTCAATATGACGCCTTGAATACTAAAAAAACTACAAAACTTTATAAAAGTGTACACACATATTTACTTATAACTTTTAAACTGTACAATTCACAACTTTAATTTAGGTATAATTTGTTCCTTTCAATACCTCAAAAACCAAAATGTTTGAAATTCTAAAAAAATATGAGAATAACTAAACTTAAATACGGTCTACAGCTAGTTTTTCATAAAAATTCATATGAAAAATCTAACAATACAGTAAATGTTAATTACTTTCGCAGTACTACTATAGCTATTACAAATAGTTTAAGAGGTATTGACGAAAGGAACGAAAAGCATATTTTAAACTGTGGCAGATAATTTTGCACTGCAAGCATCATTTTTCTTTCTCAGTATATAAAAATCTCAATTTCATCCAAATTGGAAAATGGAATATCTTAAAACAAATTAAATTCAAATTGTTCAGCTATGACAGAATCAAAATGTTTTGGAAATAAATCTGGAATTTCTAAACGGCCATACCATTGTCCACTTTTTTAAAAATATTGGACGTACTTTTGGACCGAATGGACTCGAATTTTTTTGTTAGTTAGACAACTAAATTACTAAAAAATATACAAAAAATAAAATGCAATATTAATTAGGGATCCAAAAATAAACGATTTTCAATTAAAAAATTAAAAAATAGTCGATTTTTGCTGTTTTTTGGGCTTTTTGACTTAATATTTTTTTTTTAAATTCTTATAACAATTTTATTTTTTTCTGTAAGGAATCTTTACAAAGAATATTTTGGTATAAATACCATGTTTCTCGACCTTCGGAATTTGACCTATTTTTTTTATCAAAAATTCAATTTTGGGCCAAATGTTCTAAAATCCTAAAGCTAGAATCACAAAACCTAAAGAAGCTTTGGAAAAATTCATGTGTTCCCTATTTATCCATAAAAAAATTTCCCAGTCCCGAAGGACAAAATTCAAAAAAATATTTTTTAATTATTGCGGGATTCAATTTGACAAGTTTTTTTACACTTTGTTATTTAGAATGACAAATACAAAAAATGTGGAAAATTTCATTGAGTTTTGTTAAAAAATAAAAATTTTATTACATAGTTTTGAGTTTCTAAAACTAAAATTTGTATCGAAATTTTAATAGGATTGCAAATACATATATGCAAATAATTTTTTTGTTTGTTTAGATAATTTAATTTTTGGTCTTACAAAAACAAGTTAATGTTAATATCTCAATTAGATTAAAAAATATGCCATTTTAAAACTCAGCCCTTCAAAAATATTGAACTCTTTCATACTAAAAATTTTTTATAAATTTTCTTAATATTTTATTCAACAACAAGTCATTGGTTCTGAGTTAAGGTAGTCAGAACCAATGACTTTTTTTAGCGTAACCGCTAAATAAAATCTCAACGTCAAACTAATTTGTGCTTAAAAAAGTGGTTACGACTTTTTTTTAGTACGGACATGTGTGACCGTACCTTTAGTCACATTAAAATATGAAAAAGTGCGCGTCGCTTTAAATATAAAAATCTTTGAAATCGTATTGAAAACAAAAAAAATGGCACGTGTTTAAAAATTTTTAGCTTCGCACCTGGGCCCATTTTAGTAACTCGAATATTTGGCTACGCTCACGTTAAATTTTATTCCGATCGGAACAGCCCTTTATAAACTGAATGGTTACAAAAATAAATTTCTGATTGTCTGGATCATTCTGAATAATATTTGTTTCTTTATTCAGTATTTTAAAAGATACATAATATTTTTGGTTTAATTTGTAATAATTTAACAATTAACTAATTTCAATTATTTACAAATTAAAAAATACTGGGAAATATATCAAAAATGCATGGATAAGCTAAAATTAATTTTATTGTAATAAAGAATTTGGAACAATACTAGCTATACGAGCTATTTATTGACAAACATTTCTATTTTGTTATTAATTTGAGCTAATGTTCACTTTTACTACATTACCAGGTCAAGTAATCTACATTGTGAATACCGCTAATCATTTTCCAGTTTTCAAAATTAAATGATCCTTATTTTTTACTTATAATGACCAAAAAAAAATTATATTTTGTAAAAAAAAATAAATAAAAATAATAAAAAAAACATAACAAAAAATATTTTTCCTTCAACAGACACACTAACCGAAGGACATATGTAGCTATAGTCTTTAAGTTTCAGAAAGACACAAAATGTATGTATAAGTTATGGGGTCTGCAACTAATATTTGTGTGGAGTGGTCGATAAAAGACTCAAAAGTAATATTTTTTTATTAAATTATACGTATTTATACGTTCAGCAAAGAATTTCTTTCGAAAAACTTGTGAAACATCCTACTTTTCATGAAAAAACTTGAATTTTTTTTATTATTTTAGAATAGTTGAAAATTTAAAAAGGAAATTGCTAAAAATGTAATATATTATGAGGGTATGAGAAACCAACAACATTTTGTGTCAGAAAAGAAAACACCATAAATGTTTTGAGCTATTACATACATATGTGCATTTTCAAATAAATTTTTAACATCTGGTTACTCAAACTCACATTTACTTCATAACTAAAGATACAATAGAAAAAAAAAACAGCTCAAACAAAAATCTTAAATCCACATTACTCTCCAATGGACGTTACAATTTTGAAAACAACTTTTTAAAATGTTGCCACAACACTCTTATTGTGATCATTCAACTAATTCAGTTAATAAACTGACGTGAATAAAACCGCTCGTACGATTTGCAATAGACACATGTAGTCCAGTCGCTGCAGCAAGTAACTGAAAACCGAGTATGTGCCGCCGCCGAATGATGCAGGAAAACGTGTGGAAACAAAAAAGTAAAATAAAGCTAAAATGAAAAATAACAAAAAAATTACAGAAACAACGGTCAATTTATAAATAAAATTAGCAGTAGTTTTACCAAGATGGAAAACACTAAAAGGTGTCAGTTTAAAAGCTGCTTAAACATAAATACAGACACTCACTCATTCATTCGTACAGGTGCATAAATAGAGTCATTGAAATACAGTGAGACAGAAATGTAACACATACAAACGAGTGCTCGTGCAATGAAACATTTAATTAAATATGTTTGGATGTATTTATTATCTACTAAAAATTAACTAGATATGTATGCATATGTACTTGCAAATATTGTCAAACATTGACTCTACATGTGTCAGTCACTGAGTGTGGCAAAGACCAAATTTAGTTACAAACATTTGCCATGAATACACGATCATTTACACTTACTTCGATTTTGTCATTTACGTTGTTGTACGAGTAGCAACAGTTTCTCAGTGAAAAAAATGATTAAATAATATTATGAAATTGTTTAGCCCTTTCGGTACGGATGGTACACATAGGTACCACCTAGTTATAAACATAGCTAAAAGTCTGTTGAAATTTCTAGTCTGTTGGGTTTTAAAATTGATTATTTCACCTTCCCATTTTATCGGTTTGCTATAGTTTTAAAGCTGGTAAGAATATTTTACATTTTATTTTCACTTATAGAAATGTTGTGATGGTTTTTACATCATAGCGCGGTAAAATTAAATTTAAAAATTGTCATAGAAATTCGTCAGATTAAATTATTTACGTGTATGCTATTCGAGATATTGGATGTCAAAGGTCACAAAAATCTGTTTGTTTTTTTGATACTGTTAGCTTTTGGTGTACTTTACCTCTTCATATGAATAAATAGAAAATAAAATTCATATGTGGCTTTTTTTAAAGAAAAAAATCTGTGCTGAATGTTTCAAAGTTTCATCTAAACTCAATTTCAACTACTTCAAAATTATTTACATCAAATTACTATTTATATTCAACAAAAGTATATGGATATATTATGCCCTTATTTCATTTAAAATAAATTCTCAAAATCAGCTTGCTAAATAAATATAAACATTCAATTAATTCATATTTACTTAGTAACTGAATATCAATATCAATCAAAAAAATTACCTCCAAATTAGAGTTAGTTTTAACTGATTCTAATCGGTAACCCACACTAGTCTCTATACTTGTTATTAGACCATATACTTTAAGAGATTATAACGTTAAATACCATGGCGAAACGGTAACTCTAATTTAGATTATTTCGATAATGGTATTTGCTGTTATTTCGGTAACTAACTTTTATCGATTTAAATAAATTTAATTTAACACCTATAGCTTGTAATATATTACATTTTAAATTCCCTAAATTTCTATAAACTCTAATTTAGAATTCAAAAATTTATATTTTTACAATTTAAAAATATTTATAGAAAATTGGTAACGGCATTTAGAGTTAATGGTATTTTAACGGTAACAGTAATTGCAGTTATTTCGGAAATGATAGCTTAGCGTTACTGTTAGAGGTAACGATACCAACATTGTTAAATATTAATTTTCATATGCTTATTTCAGTAGAACTTTAAGACATTACCAATAAGCTAGGGCCATTATGGACTTAACTATCCTCAGATAGTTTAGTAAGATTAGTTAGTTGGAGAAAATGTATTTTTCGAAAGTGGGGTTTTATATGGAAAATTGTAAATTATCCTACAATATCAAAATTTGGTTGTGCGATATCTGTTAACATTTTACTTTTCGTAACATTTAAACTTGGTCTATACGTCCTAATTTCTATATTGATATTGAAATGTTAAAGCTACCATTATATACAATATGTAGGGGGCGGATTTATATGCAAATGCATGATTTTTCTCGAACGTCCAAATACATTGTAGACTAATGATCTATCCGAATCGCACATTTTGCTGTAAAATGGCATATATTTGTTTGTGCATATTTTATTGATAATGCATATTTTGTTATATTTTACTTCAAAATGCATATTTAAAGGCATATTATCCAAGTTTTTAATAAAAAATATATATAAGTTTTGGTCGTCAATGGACAACATATTGTGTGGAAAAAAGTAGTTTGTCGAATTTGTTATAGAAATAGCATACAATGTTATCGACTAACTTCTTGCGACACCGAGAAACTGGCATTAAGTTCATTAATTTCTCTATTAGTAATTAAAAATTATCATTTCAAAACATTTTGCTTCAAAAATGTTTAGTTTTTTTAAGTATCAAAAATTCATTAAATGTATCGAAACATTCATATTTGTTTTCATTGCAATTTCTATTTATAAGAGATTTCGTTATCGAAAGATTTTGTAACTTCACATACACAGTTACCGCTCCTGATAGTCATTTCCCAGCAGTTCTAGAAGACTGTTCTGGGGGATTACTCCCTAATTCGATTCGAATGGAAATCGTTTCGAATTGCAATGTATTTAGCACACATTTTCGAACATTTCCGTTTTCATATTGAGTTACGCAGTAACCCTCCTGAACTAGTGATTTTACCTATCATTTAGGGTCACAACTAGTTATATAACTAGCTACGTGACTAGTTATTTTAACACTTTCAGGTCCAATTGACTTCTCTCTGCGTTACAAATAGCACATACATACATGACAAATGACCCAAAATATATAAATTGGAGTCAACCAAGTGATCAGACATTAT
Source organism: Calliphora vicina (assembly GCF_958450345.1). Classification (NCBI taxonomy): domain Eukaryota; kingdom Metazoa; phylum Arthropoda; class Insecta; order Diptera; family Calliphoridae; genus Calliphora; species Calliphora vicina. The sequence goes on along the minus strand of NC_088780.1, from coordinate 58,883,073 downwards.
TGACAAGTGCCTATATAAGGGATACATTTACTATTTACTTGCTTAATTGCTGGGTTATTACGAGATGAAAATTAAGGTTGGATGCTGCTTTTCTGTACGATCAAAATATTGATGATTTTAAAAGGAAAGTGACAATATAGAACCTCTAAATATTATGGCTTTAAACAAGTATTCATACAAAGATATTAGAATTAATTTATCAATAGTTTTTTTCAGAAGCAAAATTATTTTAGAATTTTAACTGTATAATTCCTGGTACAATTTAAAGAGTCCTAAGTGCTGGGAATAGTATTTTTTGGACATTGCGAAATCGATAGTTAATTATTTTATGTTTCTGCAAAAAAAATATAGGTGCATATTTTTTAACTAATAAATGCATTTATGAGGTAGGACTAATATGGGAGCTATGAACAACTAATGTTTTAAATGTTTATGATAGTGATTACCTGCAGTGATCCTTACGTGAGAGCTATGATCAAGGGGCGGGGTTATCGGAACACTTTACAAAATAATTAAGAACATATTGGGCCATCTAAAATAGATTATTATAATTTGAATTTTAAATTTTACATAAACAATTTACATTTTTTGAATGGACCTGGTCCCCTCGGTATCAAAAATTATAATTTTTTTTTTCATTTAAAATATTTGATATAAAGTTAGCTTTTCAAAACTTACATATTCATTATACATCCTTTTAGAAATTTTTTAGATAACTTAAAAATAATAAAAGTACTTTTTTCCCCAAAAAATCGACTTTTTATTGAAAATGTTGAAAATTTAGTTTTCAAATGCAAATATCTCCTAAGCTATAAAAGATAATTGATAGCTAGATGAGAAGATTCTATATATGTAAGTTTTTTGAAATCGGAACACAAACGAAGAAATAGGATCATTTTTAAAATTGAACATACCCGAGGTGTCCTACTTTGGGGACCCCTGGTCCCGATCGTGGTGGGCTCATGAGATCCAAATTCAAAACTTAAACACGACAACACTTCCACATGTGAAATTTCATTCAAATTGGACTAAGTGTTTAGAAGTTACAGATTTATTTCCCTCTTTTCTTTTCTCATACCACTGCGTACCGTTGGTTTTTTTATAATTAAGCATTTGCGACCAATTGATCGGAGCACGACAATATTTCATTCATTTATTTGTGAGTTTTTTCTTGATTTCAAAGATTTTTAATTTTCTATGACAGACACGTCCCATTATTATAAAATTAAAAAGCAGTTAAGCAAGTAGTTATTGTATCCCTTATAGACAGTAATTGTCACTAATGTCTGACAACTTGGCTGACTCCAATTTTGGATCACTTCTAAGTAATCTGGAATGTAGCACTTTAAAAAGTAGTTATTCTACCCACCAGAAATAATATATTGGAGAATTTCTATTGTGTTTTAATTTTTACTTTCCGTGGTAAGTAATATTAGAATATCGATTGAATAACAAGTTGCTATGCCACAAAATTTAACTCATAAAACTATTACTCCTATTTTATGAACACAGCTGTAAATCTTACGGGAAGTCTTTAAAGATCGGTTCAAAATCACTTCCGACAATCACTTTTAATGGGATGAATCTTATTCAGAAGTCGGTAGCTTTATACGATTCAACAGAAAACTTTATGAGGATGGGTCCATAATTGACGAATTTAAAATATGTTACTTTTAGTCTCAAAGCAACCGTACACACAGAAAACAAATTGGTTGGAAAACGGTTGCTAATACGAAAATTTTATAAAAGTAACCAAAATATTATTATCATTACTAAAAATTCATAAATTCAACCGATTTACTTTATTTATAGCTGTAAAAACATAGCTATAACGGAATTGTGGTTACTACAATAGCAACATTAGTTATTGTAATCAATTTGTATTTGGTTAAAATAAATTCAACGAAATCGGCAGATACAACCTAACTAAATTCAAATAAGTAGAACTTTAACTATATTTTCAGTTGTAGTAATTAATAAATTCAAGAATTCTATATTCACAACCGACAAAAGAATACGTAAACCCAAAAATTTAAATTTTGTTTGACTTTTTTCAAAAATAAATAAATATTAATTAAAATAAAAGTTATTTAAATCGGAAATACATAGTTTACATAAAAAATTGAAATGAATCCAAAAATAAATTAATGTGAATTAACTCTAGAAAGCGGTAGGACTTCTTTGGAATTATCATGGGTAAGTGTTCGAATGTTCATTGTTTCATTATGTATTTCAAGAGTTATTTATCCTTTAAACAGAATGGAAAATGGTCAACAAATATACTGCCTATTCCAAGAAACTTGGGCCAGTCTGTGTCTGTGGCCAGTATTGGTCGTTCTTGTCGTTGCAATGGAGTGGAAAGATTACAGAATTATATGGTCTTTATAGTAGATTGGTGACAAACGATGATGGAAATCTTAATGAAGCAGTCAATGAAGTGACTTACTCCCTGATGACGAATGTACGGAATAAAGGTAAATTGTAAGATATTCCTTGAAAATCATTGATTAAAATGTTTTATAAATTCTCCTCAGAAAATCTACAAAATTTGAACCACGTGAGAAACGTATAAGCAAACAAAGCTGCCTTCAGAAACATCGCGCTTCATTTTCATCTGTGTTATAAAAGGGTAACGGTTATATTGTTAAGAGAAATGAGCATTTATGTACTTATTGTATTTCGTTGTTTCATTTGCCTAGATCAAGAAACTACAGTCATGCTGTAATTCTAATACCTTCTTGAAATATAACCATAACCTTTTTTCTGTTGTTTTCCGAGACCTGTTGACGACATTGTAGAAGGTCGTTATGCTGACTATCGATTCTGGAAAGCTGCAGTAAAATCCATGTTTGGCTGACAAATTTTTAAATTCTGCTAAAAGCGGCTTTTTTGATTATATAAATGATCTTTACGTGTTCATATGTTTAGAAATGGAAATTTATTAACAATTGTTTCAGCTACTAAACGTTAATAAAACATGCATAATTAAAAAAATTATATTTTTTTTTACTTGGACCAGACTAATAAATATATATTAAATTTGTATATATTCCAACCGAATAAGTTTTTTATTGCAGTTGTGACTATCAATATATTCAGCAACTACAACCGAACTATGCGATAGTACATGCAACCGACAGAATTCGATTGGCGACAAATTCGGTTGTGACAACGAATCTGTTTTCTCTGTGTAGGATTTTAGAAATCTGATAAATATTTAGCGTAAGTGTGAACAATTATTGTTGCTTGATTAAAAATAATTAGTTGCAACAAAAGTTTAACTCTATTGTCATGGTTCAATGATATTGTTCGTACAAAATGTAATTTACTGACTGACTGACGTGTTGGCTTGGCTGACTGTGTATTTGACTGAACGTGTAGTGAAAATGATGTTGACGAAGATATTGTTAGTGACGTATGGTGATGAAAAGTTGCCTTGAATGAGAGCTGCAGCTAAATTGAGGTCTGGAGTTGTTTTATCTAACGAACTAACGATGCTTCACAAGTGTAAGCGCTCGCGGCTTTGCTCACTCACACACTCAGACAAATTGTTAGAAATTCTTCATTTAGCAATGTTATTAACAACTTTGTTGCGTGTTGGCCATTTACAAAAGTTTGCTTTTGTTTCGTTGTTTGTTTGTTTTTTTCATTTGTTTTTCATTTGTCAGTTTGTAAGACAGTCAGTGTAAGCGAAACACACAACAACAGATGTTGGTCGACCAAATTTAGTCAGTTGGATTTGAATTTCAAATTCAGTATCTATGAGTGTCTGTTTGTAAATGTGTGGTGCTTGGTATGATTTGGATTGGATTGGAGTTCATGCATTTGGTTTTGTGTTCAGCTCATCGACATTAGTGCGTGCGCCGTGGTTAAGAAAACAACGCGTGTAACTTTAAATCGGTTTAATATTTATGCGGTTCGAAAAAATAAAACAAACATAACTAAATCAATTTTAAAAAGTTACGGTTCAATTCAAATAAATCGTATCTCAGATAAAAAATTAAAAATAGAGACTGTAATATTTACAGAAATACCCAAAACGAATGTGCCAAAAAAGAAAATATAATTTTATTTGAATCAAATCAGAAAACAAGTTCGTTGAAAATACCATCAATATGAAAATGATAAATTATGAAATATTTAAACAATTATTTTGGCCAATTCAGACAATCTGGTGCATGTTTGAGGTAAATAAAGTGTTGAAGAGAAAAAATATGTGACAGGTTTTTAAACAAACATCCATCCAGTGGATAGAAAATTTAAA